>NC_134354.1:154443036-154772878 GCF_048569485.1 Anomaloglossus baeobatrachus | reverse complement strand
GAGAAAAAAGTGGAGAAAAAGTGGAGAAAAAGTGGAGCATAAGAGGAGAAAAAGTGGAGAAAAAGTGGAGATTAAGAGGAGAAAAAGTGGAGAAAAAGTGGAGAAAAAGTGGAGCATAAGAGGAGAAAAAGTGGAGAAAAAAGTGGACAAAAAGTGGAGAAAAAAGTGGAGAAAAAAGTGGAGAAAAAAGTGGAGAAAAAGTGGAGAAAAAGTGGAGAAAAAGTGGAGCATAAGAGGAGAAAAAGTGGAGAAAAAGTGGAGAAAAAGTGGAGATTAAGAGGAGAAAAAGTGGAAAAAAGTGGAGCATAAGAGGAGAAAAAGTGGAGAAAAAAGTGGAGAAAAAGTGGAGAAAAAAGTGGAGAAAAAAGTGGAGAAAAACTGAGAAAAAAGTGGAGAAAAAGTGGAGAAAAAGTGGAGAAAAAGTGGAGCATAAGAGGAGAAAAAGTGGAGAAAAAGTGGAGAAAAAGTGGAGAAAAAGTGGAGAAAAAGTGGAGAAAAAGTGGAGCATAAGAGGAGAAAAAGTGGAGAAAAAGTGCAGAAAAAGTGGAGAAAAAGTGGAGAAAAAGTGGAGAATAAGAGGAGAAAAAGTGGAGAAAAAGTTGAGCATAGGAGGAGAAAAAGTGGAGAAAAAAGTGGAGAAAAAGTGGAGAAAAAAGTGGAGAAAAAGTGGAGAAAAAGTGGAGAAAAAAGTGGAGAAAAAAGTGGAGAAAAAAGTGGAGAAAAAGTGGAGAAAAAGTGGAGAAAAAGTGGAGCATAAGAGGAGAAAAAGTGGAGAAACAGTGGAGAAAGAGTGGAGAAAAAGTGGAGAAAAAGTGGAGAAAAAGTGGAGCATAAGAGGAGAAAAAGTGGAGAAAAAGTGGAGCATAAGAGGAGAAAAAGTGGAGAAAAAGTGGAGAAAAAGTGGAGAAAAAGTGGAGCATAAGAGGAGAAAAAGTGGAGAAAAAAGTGGAGAAAAAGTGGAGAAAAAAGTGGAGAAAAAGTGGAGAAAAAGTGGAGAAAAAGTGGAGATTAAGAGGAGAAAAAGTGGAGAAAAAGTGGAGCATAAGAGGAGAAAAAGTGGAGAAAAAGTGGAGAAAAAGTGGAGAAAAAGTGGAGCATAAGAGGAGAAAAAGTGGAGAAAAAAGTGTAGAAAAAGTGGAGAAAAAGTGGAGCATAAGAGGAGAAAAAGTGGAGAAAAAGTGGAGAAGAAGTGGAGAAAAAGTGGAGCATAAGAGGAGAAAAAGTGGAGAAAAAAGTGGAGAAAAAGTGGAGAAAAAGTGGAGAAAAAGTGGAGCATAAGAGGAGAAAAAGTGGAGAAAAAGTGGAGAAAAAGTGGAGAAAAAGTGGAGCATAAGAGGAGAAAAAGTGGAGAAGTGGAGAAAAAAGTGGAGAATAAGTGGAGAAAAAGTGGAGAAAAAGTGGAGAAAAAGTGGAGATTAAGATGAGAAAAAGTGGAGAAAAAGTGGAGCATAAGAGGAGAAAAAAGTGGAGAAAAAGTGGAGAAAAAGTGGAGAAAAAAATGGAGAAAAAGTGGAGAAAAAGTGGAGAAAAAGTGGAGAATAAGAGGAGAAAAAGTGGAGAAAAAGTGGAGAAAAAGTGGAGAAAAAGTGGAGCATAAGAGGAGAAAAAGTGGAGAAAAAGTGGAGAAAAAGTGGAGAAAAAGTGGAGCATAAGAGGAGAAAAAGTGGAGAAAAAAGTGGAGAAAAAGTGGATAAAAAGTGGAGAAAAAGTGGAGAAAAAGTGGAGAAAAAAGTGGAGAAAAAGTGGAGCATAAGAGGAGAAAAAGTGGAGAAAAAAGTGGAGAAAAAGTGGAGAAAAAAGTGGAGAAAAAGTGGAGAAAAAGTGGAGAAAAAGTGGAGATTAAGAGGAGAAAAAGTGGAGAAAAAGTGGAGCATAAGAGGAGAAAAAGTGGAGAAAAAGTGGAGAAAAAGTGGAGAAAAAGTGGAGCATAAGAGGAGAAAAAGTGGAGAAAAAAG
The DNA here is from genome assembly GCF_048569485.1 of Anomaloglossus baeobatrachus. Lineage (NCBI taxonomy): Eukaryota > Metazoa > Chordata > Amphibia > Anura > Aromobatidae > Anomaloglossus > Anomaloglossus baeobatrachus. Next base: position 154,770,923 of record NC_134354.1, on the reverse strand, counting down.
TGTAGAAAAAGTGGAGAAAAAGTGGAGCATAAGAGGAGAAAAAGTGGAGAAAAAGTGGAGAAGAAGTGGAGAAAAAGTGGAGCATAAGAGGAGAAAAAGTGGAGAAAAAAGTGGAGAAAAAGTGGAGAAAAAGTGGAGAAAAAGTGGAGCATAAGAGGAGAAAAAGTGGAGAAAAAGTGGAGAAAAAGTGGAGAAAAAGTGGAGCATAAGAGGAGAAAAAGTGGAGAAGAAGTGGAGAAAAAAGTGGAGAATAAGTGGAGAAAAAGTGGAGAAAAAGTGGAGAAAAAGTGGAGATTAAGATGAGAAAAAGTGGAGAAAAAGTGGAGCATAAGAGGAGAAAAAAGTGGAGAAAAAGTGGAGAAAAAGTGGAGAAAAAAATGGAGAAAAAGTGGAGAAAAAGTGGAGAAAAAGTGGAGAATAAGAGGAGAAAAAGTGGAGAAAAAGTGGAGAAAAAGTGGAGAAAAAGTGGAGCATAAGAGGAGAAAAAGTGGAGAAAAAGTGGAGAAAAAGTGGAGAAAAAGTGGAGCATAAGAGGAGAAAAAGTGGAGAAAAAAGTGGAGAAAAAGTGGATAAAAAGTGGAGAAAAAGTGGAGAAAAAGTGGAGAAAAAGTGGAGATTAAGAGGAGAAAAAGTGGAGAAAAAGTGGAGCATAAGAGGAGAAAAAGTGGAGAAAAAAGTGGAGAAAAAGTGGAGAAAAAGTGGAGAAAAAAATGGAGAAAAAGTGGAGAAAAAGTGAAGAAAAAGTGGAGAATAAGAGGAGAAAAAGTGGAGAAAAAGTGGAGAATAAGAGGAGAAAAAGTGGAGAATAAGTGGAGAAAAAAATGGAGAAAAAAGTGGAGAAAAAAGTGGAGAAAAAGTGGAGATTAAGAGGAGAAAAAGTGGAGAAAAAGTGGAGAAAAGTGGAGCATAAGAGGAGAAAAAGTGGAGAAAAAAGTGGACAAAAAGTGGAGAAAAAAGTGGAGAAAAAAGTGGAGAAAAAGTGGAGAAAAAGTGGAGAAAAAGTGGAGCATAAGAGGAGAAAAAGTGGAGAAAAAGTGGAGAAAAAGTGGAGAAAAAGTGGAGATTAAGAGGAGAAAAAGTGGAAAAAAGTGGAGCATAAGAGGAGAAAAAGTGGAGAAAAAAGTGGAGAAAATGTGGAGAAAAAAGTGGAGAAAAAAGTGGAGAAAAACTGGAGAAAAAAGTGGAGAAAAAGTGGAGAAAAAGTGGAGAAAAAGTGGAGCATAAGAGGAGAAAAAGTGGAGAAAAAGTGGAGAAAAAGTGGAGAAAAAGTGGAGAAAAAGTGGAGCATAAGAGGAGAAAAAGTGGAGAAAAAGTGGAGAAAAAGTGGAGAAAAAGTGGAGATTAAGAGGAGAAAAAGTGGAGAAAAAGTTGAGCATAAGAGGAGAAAAAGTGGAGAAAAAAGTGGAGAAAAAGTGGAGAAAAAAGTGGAGAAAAAGTGGAGAAAAAGTGGAGAAAAAAGTGGAGAAAAAAGTGGAGAAAAAAGTGGAGAAAAAGTGGAGAAAAAGTGGAGAAAAAGTGGAGCATAAGAGGAGAAAAAGTGGAGAAAAAGTGGAGAAAAAGTGGAGAAAAAGTGGAGAAAAAGTGGAGCATAAGAGGAGAAAAAGTGGAGAAAAAGTGGAGCATAAGAGGAGAAAAAGTGGAGAAAAAGTGGAGAAAAAGTGGAGCATAAGAGGAGAAAAAGGGGAGAAAAAAGTGGAGAAAAAGTGGAGAAAAAAGTGGAGAAAAAGTGGAGAAAAAGTGGAGAAAAAGTGGAGATTAAGAGGAGAAAAAGTGGAGAAAAAGTGGAGCATAAGAGGAGAAAAAGTGGAGAAAAAGTGGAGAAAAAGTGGAGAAAAAGTGGAGAAAAAGTGGAGCATAAGAGGAGAAAAAGTGGAGAAAAAAGTGGAGAAAAAGTGGAGAAAAAGTTGAGCATAAGAGGAGAAAAAGTGGAGAAAAAAGTGGAGAAAAAGTGGAGAAAAAAGTGGAGAAAAAGTGGAGAAAAAGTGGAGAAAAAAGTGGAGAAAAAAGTGGAGAAAAAAGTGGAGAAAAAGTGGAGAAAAAGTGGAGAAAAAGTGGAGCATAAGAGGAGAAAAAGTGGAGAAAAAGTGGAGAAAAAGTGGAGAAAAAGTGGAGAAAAAGTGGAGCATAAGAGGAGAAAAAGTGGAGAAAAAGTGGAGCATAAGAGGAGAAAAAGTGGAGCATAAGAGGAGAAAAAGTGGAGAAAAAAGTGGACAAAAAGTGGAGAAAAAAGTGGAGAAAAAAGTGGAGAAAAAGTGGAGAAAAAGTGGAGCATAAGAGGAGAAAAAGTGGAGAAAAAGTGGAGAAAAAGTGGAGAAAAAGTGGAGATTAAGAGGAGAAAAAGTGGAAAAAAGTGGAGCATAAGAGGAGAAAAAGTGGAGAAAAAAGTGGAGAAAAAGTGGAGAAAAAAGTGGAGAAAAAAGTGGAGAAAAACTGGAGAAAAAAGTGGAGAAAAAGTGGAGAAAAAGTGGAGAAACAGTGGAGCATAAGAGGAGAAAAAGTGGAGAAAAAGTGGAGAAAAAAGTGGAGAAAAAGTGGAGAAAAAGTGGAGCATAAGAGGAGAAAAAGTGGAGAAAAAGTGGAGAAAAAGTGGAGAAAAAGTGGAGATTAAGAGGAGAAAAAGTGGAGAAAAAGTTGAGCATAAGAGGAGAAAAAGTGGAGAAAAAAGTGGAGAAAAAGTGGAGAAAAAAGTGGAGAAAAAGTGGAGAAAAAGTGGAGAAAAAAGTGGAGAAAAAAGTGGAGAAAAAAGTGGAGAAAAAGTGGAGAAAAAGTGGAGAAAAAGTGGAGCATAAGAGGAGAAAAAGTGGAGAAAAAGTGGAGAAAAAGTGGAGAAAAAGTGGAGAAAAAGTGGAGCATAAGAGGAGAAAAAGTGGAGAAAAAGTGGAGCATAAGAGGAGAAAAAGTGGAGAAAAAGTGGAGAAAAAGTGGAGCATAAGAGGAGAAAAAGGGGAGAAAAAAGTGGAGAAAAAGTGGAGAAAAAAGTGGAGAAAAAGTGGAGAAAAAGTGGAGAAAAAGTGGAGATTAAGAGGAGAAAAAGTGGAGAAAAAGTGGAGCATAAGAGGAGAAAAAGTGGAGAAAAAGTGGAGAAAAAGTGGAGAAAAAGTGGAGAAAAAGTGGAGCATAAGAGGAGAAAAAGTGGAGAAAAAAGTGGAGAAAAAGTGGAGAAAAAGTGGAGCATAAGAGGAGAAAAAGTGGAGAAAAAAGTGGAGAAAAAGTGGAGAAAAAGTGGAGAAAAAGTGGAGCATAAGAGGAGAAAAAGTGGAGAAAAAGTGGAGAAAAAGTGGAGAAAAAGTGGAGCATAAGAGGAGAAAAAGTGGAGAAGAAGTGGAGAAAAAAGTGGAGAATAAGTGGAGAAAAAGTGGAGAAAAAGTGGAGAAAAAGTGGAGATTAAGATGAGAAAAAGTGGAGAAAAAGTGGAGCATAAGAGGAGAAAAAAGTGGAGAAAAAGTGGAGAAAAAGTGGAGAAAAAAATGGAGAAAAAGTGGAGAAAAAGTGGAGAAAAAGTGGAGAATAAGAGGAGAAAAAGTGGAGAAAAAGTGGAGAAAAAGTGGAGAAAAAGTGGAGCATAAGAGGAGAAAAAGTGGAGAAAAAGTGGAGAAAAAGTGGAGAAAAAGTGGAGCATAAGAGGAGAAAAAGTGGAGAAAAAAGTGGAGAAAAAGTGGATAAAAAGTGGAGAAAAAGTGGAGAAAAAGTGGAGAAAAAGTGGAGATTAAGAGGAGAAAAAGTGGAGAAAAAGTGGAGCATAAGAGGAGAAAAAGTGGAGAAAAAAGTGGAGAAAAAGTGGAGAAAAAGTGGAGAAAAAAATGGAGAAAAAGTGGAGAAAAAGTGAAGAAAAAGTGGAGAATAAGAGGAGAAAAAGTGGAGAAAAAGTGGAGAATAAGAGGAGAAAAAGTGGAGAATAAGTGGAGAAAAAAATGGAGAAAAAAGTGGAGAAAAAAGTGGAGAAAAAGTGGAGATTAAGAGGAGAAAAAGTGGAGAAAAAGTGGAGAAAAAGTGGAGCATAAGAGGAGAAAAAGTGGAGAAAAAAGTGGACAAAAAGTGGAGAAAAAAGTGGAGAAAAAAGTGGAGAAAAAGTGGAGAAAAAGTGGAGAAAAAGTGGAGCATAAGAGGAGAAAAAGTGGAGAAAAAGTGGAGAAAAAGTGGAGAAAAAGTGGAGATTAAGAGGAGAAAAAGTGGAAAAAAGTGGAGCATAAGAGGAGAAAAAGTGGAGAAAAAAGTGGAGAAAATGTGGAGAAAAAAGTGGAGAAAAAAGTGGAGAAAAACTGGAGAAAAAAGTGGAGAAAAAGTGGAGAAAAAGTGGAGAAAAAGTGGAGCATAAGAGGAGAAAAAGTGGAGAAAAAGTGGAGAAAAAGTGGAGAAAAAGTGGAGAAAAAGTGGAGCATAAGAGGAGAAAAAGTGGAGAAAAAGTGGAGAAAAAGTGGAGAAAAAGTGGAGATTAAGAGGAGAAAAAGTGGAGAAAAAGTTGAGCATAAGAGGAGAAAAAGTGGAGAAAAAAGTGGAGAAAAAGTGGAGAAAAAAGTGGAGAAAAAGTGGAGAAAAAGTGGAGAAAAAAGTGGAGAAAAAAGTGGAGAAAAAAGTGGAGAAAAAGTGGAGAAAAAGTGGAGAAAAAGTGGAGCATAAGAGGAGAAAAAGTGGAGAAAAAGTGGAGAAAAAGTGGAGAAAAAGTGGAGAAAAAGTGGAGCATAAGAGGAGAAAAAGTGGAGAAAAAGTGGAGCATAAGAGGAGAAAAAGTGGAGAAAAAGTGGAGAAAAAGTGGAGCATAAGAGGAGAAAAAGGGGAGAAAAAAGTGGAGAAAAAGTGGAGAAAAAAGTGGAGAAAAAGTGGAGAAAAAGTGGAGAAAAAGTGGAGATTAAGAGGAGAAAAAGTGGAGAAAAAGTGGAGCATAAGAGGAGAAAAAGTGGAGAAAAAGTGGAGAAAAAGTGGAGAAAAAGTGGAGAAAAAGTGGAGCATAAGAGGAGAAAAAGTGGAGAAAAAAGTGGAGAAAAAGTGGAGAAAAAGTTGAGCATAAGAGGAGAAAAAGTGGAGAAAAAAGTGGAGAAAAAGTGGAGAAAAAAGTGGAGAAAAAGTGGAGAAAAAGTGGAGAAAAAAGTGGAGAAAAAAGTGGAGAAAAAAGTGGAGAAAAAGTGGAGAAAAAGTGGAGAAAAAGTGGAGCATAAGAGGAGAAAAAGTGGAGAAAAAGTGGAGAAAAAGTGGAGAAAAAGTGGAGAAAAAGTGGAGCATAAGAGGAGAAAAAGTGGAGAAAAAGTGGAGCATAAGAGGAGAAAAAGTGGAGCATAAGAGGAGAAAAAGTGGAGAAAAAAGTGGACAAAAAGTGGAGAAAAAAGTGGAGAAAAAAGTGGAGAAAAAGTGGAGAAAAAGTGGAGAAAAAGTGGAGCATAAGAGGAGAAAAAGTGGAGAAAAAGTGGAGAAAAAGTGGAGAAAAAGTGGAGATTAAGAGGAGAAAAAGTGGAAAAAAGTGGAGCATAAGAGGAGAAAAAGTGGAGAAAAAAGTGGAGAAAAAGTGGAGAAAAAAGTGGAGAAAAAAGTGGAGAAAAACTGGAGAAAAAAGTGGAGAAAAAGTGGAGAAAAAGTGGAGAAACAGTGGAGCATAAGAGGAGAAAAAGTGGAGAAAAAGTGGAGAAAAAGTGGAGAAAAAGTGGAGAAAAAGTGGAGCATAAGAGGAGAAAAAGTGGAGAAAAAGTGGAGAAAAAGTGGAGAAAAAGTGGAGATTAAGAGGAGAAAAAGTGGAGAAAAAGTTGAGCATAAGAGGAGAAAAAGTGGAGAAAAAAGTGGAGAAAAAGTGGAGAAAAAAGTGGAGAAAAAGTGGAGAAAAAGTGGAGAAAAAAGTGGAGAAAAAAGTGGAGAAAAAAGTGGAGAAAAAGTGGAGAAAAAGTGGAGAAAAAGTGGAGCATAAGAGGAGAAAAAGTGGAGAAAAAGTGGAGAAAAAGTGGAGAAAAAGTGGAGAAAAAGTGGAGCATAAGAGGAAAAAAAGTGGAGAAAAAGTGGAGCATAAGAGGAGAAAAAGTGGAGAAAAAGTGGAGAAAAAGTGGAGCATAAGAGGAGAAAAAGGGGAGAAAAAAGTGGAGAAAAAGTGGAGAAAAAAGTGGAGAAAAAGTGGAGAAAAAGTGGAGAAAAAGTGGAGATTAAGAGGAGAAAAAGTGGAGAAAAAGTGGAGCATAAGAGGAGAAAAAGTGGAGAAAAAGTGGAGAAAAAGTGGAGAAAAAGTGGAGAAAAAGTGGAGCATAAGAGGAGAAAAAGTGGAGAAAAAAGTGGAGAAAAAGTGGAGAAAAAGTGGAGCATAAGAGGAGAAAAAGTGGAGAAAAAGTGGAGATTAAGAGGAGAAAAAGTGGAGAAAAAGTGGAGAAAAAGTGGAGCATAAGAGGAGAAAAAGTGGAGAAAAAAGTGGACAAAAAGTGGAGAAAAAAGTGGAGAAAAAAGTGGAGAAAAAAGTGGAGAAAAAGTGGAGAAAAAGTGGAGAAAAAGTGGAGCATAAGAGGAGAAAAAGTGGAGAAAAAGTGGAGAAAAAGTGGAGATTAAGAGGAGAAAAAGTGGAAAAAAGTGGAGCATAAGAGGAGAAAAAGTGGAGAAAAAAGTGGAGAAAAAGTGGAGAAAAAAGTGGAGAAAAAAGTGGAGAAAAACTGGAGAAAAAAGTGGAGAAAAAGTGGAGAAAAAGTGGAGAAAAAGTGGAGCATAAGAGGAGAAAAAGTGGAGAAAAAGTGGAGAAAAAGTGGAGAAAAAGTGGAGAAAAAGTGGAGAAAAAGTGGAGCATAAGAGGAGAAAAAGTGGAGAAAAAGTGCAGAAAAAGTGGAGAAAAAGTGGAGAAAAAGTGGAGAATAAGAGGAGAAAAAGTGGAGAAAAAGTTGAGCATAGGAGGAGAAAAAGTGGAGAAAAAAGTGGAGAAAAAGTGGAGAAAAAAGTGGAGAAAAAGTGGAGAAAAAGTGGAGAAAAAAGTGGAGAAAAAAGTGGAGAAAAAAGTGGAGAAAAAGTGGAGAAAAAGTGGAGAAAAAGTGGAGCATAAGAGGAGAAAAAGTGGAGAAACAGTGGAGAAAGAGTGGAGAAAAAGTGGAGAAAAAGTGGAGAAAAAGTGGAGCATAAGAGGAGAAAAAGTGGAGAAAAAGTGGAGCATAAGAGGAGAAAAAGTGGAGAAAAAGTGGAGAAAAAGTGGAGAAAAAGTGGAGCATAAGAGGAGAAAAAGTGGAGAAAAAAGTGGAGAAAAAGTGGAGAAAAAAGTGGAGAAAAAGTGGAGAAAAAGTGGAGAAAAAGTGGAGATTAAGAGGAGAAAAAGTGGAGAAAAAGTGGAGCATAAGAGGAGAAAAAGTGGAGAAAAAGTGGAGAAAAAGTGGAGAAAAAGTGGAGCATAAGAGGAGAAAAAGTGGAGAAAAAAGTGTAGAAAAAGTGGAGAAAAAGTGGAGCATAAGAGGAGAAAAAGTGGAGAAAAAGTGGAGAAGAAGTGGAGAAAAAGTGGAGCATAAGAGGAGAAAAAGTGGAGAAAAAAGTGGAGAAAAAGTGGAGAAAAAGTGGAGAAAAAGTGGAGCATAAGAGGAGAAAAAGTGGAGAAAAAGTGGAGAAAAAGTGGAGAAAAAGTGGAGCATAAGAGGAGAAAAAGTGGAGAAGTGGAGAAAAAAGTGGAGAATAAGTGGAGAAAAAGTGGAGAAAAAGTGGAGAAAAAGTGGAGATTAAGATGAGAAAAAGTGGAGAAAAAGTGGAGCATAAGAGGAGAAAAAAGTGGAGAAAAAGTGGAGAAAAAGTGGAGAAAAAAATGGAGAAAAAGTGGAGAAAAAGTGGAGAAAAAGTGGAGAATAAGAGGAGAAAAAGTGGAGAAAAAGTGGAGAAAAAGTGGAGAAAAAGTGGAGCATAAGAGGAGAAAAAGTGGAGAAAAAGTGGAGAAAAAGTGGAGAAAAAGTGGAGCATAAGAGGAGAAAAAGTGGAGAAAAAAGTGGAGAAAAAGTGGATAAAAAGTGGAGAAAAAGTGGAGAAAAAGTGGAGAAAAAAGTGGAGAAAAAGTGGAGCATAAGAGGAGAAAAAGTGGAGAAAAAAGTGGAGAAAAAGTGGAGAAAAAAGTGGAGAAAAAGTGGAGAAAAAGTGGAGAAAAAGTGGAGATTAAGAGGAGAAAAAGTGGAGAAAAAGTGGAGCATAAGAGGAGAAAAAGTGGAGAAAAAGTGGAGAAAAAGTGGAGAAAAAGTGGAGCATAAGAGGAGAAAAAGTGGAGAAAAAAGTGTAGAAAAAGTGGAGAAAAAGTGGAGCATAAGAGGAGAAAAAGTGGAGAAAAAGTGGAGAAGAAGTGGAGAAAAAGTGGAGCATAAGAGGAGAAAAAGTGGAGAAAAAAGTGGAGAAAAAGTGGAGAAAAAGTGGAGAAAAAGTGGAGCATAAGAGGAGAAAAAGTGGAGAAAAAGTGGAGAAAAAGTGGAGAAAAAGTGGAGCATAAGAGGAGAAAAAGTGGAGAAGAAGTGGAGAAAAAAGTGGAGAATAAGTGGAGAAAAAGTGGAGAAAAAGTGGAGAAAAAGTGGAGATTAAGATGAGAAAAAGTGGAGAAAAAGTGGAGCATAAGAGGAGAAAAAAGTGGAGAAAAAGTGGAGAAAAAGTGGAGAAAAAAATGGAGAAAAAGTGGAGAAAAAGTGGAGAAAAAGTGGAGAATAAGAGGAGAAAAAGTGGAGAAAAAGTGGAGAAAAAGTGGAGAAAAAGTGGAGCATAAGAGGAGAAAAAGTGGAGAAAAAGTGGAGAAAAAGTGGAGAAAAAGTGGAGCATAAGAGGAGAAAAAGTGGAGAAAAAAGTGGAGAAAAAGTGGATAAAAAGTGGAGAAAAAGTGGAGAAAAAGTGGAGAAAAAGTGGAGATTAAGAGGAGAAAAAGTGGAGAAAAAGTGGAGCATAAGAGGAGAAAAAGTGGAGAAAAAAGTGGAGAAAAAGTGGAGAAAAAGTGGAGAAAAAAATGGAGAAAAAGTGGAGAAAAAGTGAAGAAAAAGTGGAGAATAAGAGGAGAAAAAGTGGAGAAAAAGTGGAGAATAAGAGGAGAAAAAGTGGAGAATAAGTGGAGAAAAAAATGGAGAAAAAAGTGGAGAAAAAAGTGGAGAAAAAGTGGAGATTAAGAGGAGAAAAAGTGGAGAAAAAGTGGAGAAAAAGTGGAGCATAAGAGGAGAAAAAGTGGAGAAAAAAGTGGACAAAAAGTGGAGAAAAAAGTGGAGAAAAAAGTGGAGAAAAAGTGGAGAAAAAGTGGAGAAAAAGTGGAGCATAAGAGGAGAAAAAGTGGAGAAAAAGTGGAGAAAAAGTGGAGAAAAAGTGGAGATTAAGAGGAGAAAAAGTGGAAAAAAGTGGAGCATAAGAGGAGAAAAAGTGGAGAAAAAAGTGGAGAAAATGTGGAGAAAAAAGTGGAGAAAAAAGTGGAGAAAAACTGGAGAAAAAAGTGGAGAAAAAGTGGAGAAAAAGTGGAGAAAAAGTGGAGCATAAGAGGAGAAAAAGTGGAGAAAAAGTGGAGAAAAAGTGGAGAAAAAGTGGAGAAAAAGTGGAGCATAAGAGGAGAAAAAGTGGAGAAAAAGTGGAGAAAAAGTGGAGAAAAAGTGGAGATTAAGAGGAGAAAAAGTGGAGAAAAAGTTGAGCATAAGAGGAGAAAAAGTGGAGAAAAAAGTGGAGAAAAAGTGGAGAAAAAAGTGGAGAAAAAGTGGAGAAAAAGTGGAGAAAAAAGTGGAGAAAAAAGTGGAGAAAAAAGTGGAGAAAAAGTGGAGAAAAAGTGGAGAAAAAGTGGAGCATAAGAGGAGAAAAAGTGGAGAAAAAGTGGAGAAAAAGTGGAGAAAAAGTGGAGAAAAAGTGGAGCATAAGAGGAGAAAAAGTGGAGAAAAAGTGGAGCATAAGAGGAGAAAAAGTGGAGAAAAAGTGGAGAAAAAGTGGAGCATAAGAGGAGAAAAAGGGGAGAAAAAAGTGGAGAAAAAGTGGAGAAAAAAGTGGAGAAAAAGTGGAGAAAAAGTGGAGAAAAAGTGGAGATTAAGAGGAGAAAAAGTGGAGAAAAAGTGGAGCATAAGAGGAGAAAAAGTGGAGAAAAAGTGGAGAAAAAGTGGAGAAAAAGTGGAGAAAAAGTGGAGCATAAGAGGAGAAAAAGTGGAGAAAAAAGTGGAGAAAAAGTGGAGAAAAAGTTGAGCATAAGAGGAGAAAAAGTGGAGAAAAAAGTGGAGAAAAAGTGGAGAAAAAAGTGGAGAAAAAGTGGAGAAAAAGTGGAGAAAAAAGTGGAGAAAAAAGTGGAGAAAAAAGTGGAGAAAAAGTGGAGAAAAAGTGGAGAAAAAGTGGAGCATAAGAGGAGAAAAAGTGGAGAAAAAGTGGAGAAAAAGTGGAGAAAAAGTGGAGAAAAAGTGGAGCATAAGAGGAGAAAAAGTGGAGAAAAAGTGGAGCATAAGAGGAGAAAAAGTGGAGAAAAAGTGGAGAAAAAGTGGAGCATAAGAGGAGAAAAAGGGGAGAAAAAAGTGGAGAAAAAGTGGAGAAAAAAGTGGAGAAAAAGTGGAGAAAAAGTGGAGAAAAAGTGGAGATTAAGAGGAGAAAAAGTGGAGAAAAAGTGGAGCATAAGAGGAGAAAAAGTGGAGAAAAAGTGGAGAAAAAGTGGAGAAAAAGTGGAGAAAAAGTGGAGCATAAGAGGAGAAAAAGTGGAGAAAAAAGTGGAGAAAAAGTGGATAAAAAGTGGAGAAAAAGTGGAGAAAAAGTGGAGAAAAAGTGGAGATTAAGAGGAGAAAAAGTGGAGAAAAAGTGGAGCATAAGAGGAGAAAAAGTGGAGAAAAAAGTGGAGAAAAAGTGGAGAAAAAGTGGAGAAAAAAATGGAGAAAAAGTGGAGAAAAAGTGAAGAAAAAGTGGAGAATAAGAGGAGAAAAAGTGGAGAAAAAGTGGAGAATAAGAGGAGAAAAAGTGGAGAATAAGTGGAGAAAAAAATGGAGAAAAAAGTGGAGAAAAAAGTGGAGAAAAAGTGGAGATTAAGAGGAGAAAAAGTGGAGAAAAAGTGGAGAAAAAGTGGAGCATAAGAGGAGAAAAAGTGGAGAAAAAAGTGGACAAAAAGTGGAGAAAAAAGTGGAGAAAAAAGTGGAGAAAAAGTGGAGAAAAAGTGGAGAAAAAGTGGAGCATAAGAGGAGAAAAAGTGGAGAAAAAGTGGAGAAAAAGTGGAGAAAAAGTGGAGATTAAGAGGAGAAAAAGTGGAAAAAAGTGGAGCATAAGAGGAGAAAAAGTGGAGAAAAAAGTGGAAAAAATGTGGAGAAAAAAGTGGAGAAAAAAGTGGAGAAAAACTGGAGAAAAAAGTGGAGAAAAAGTGGAGAAAAAGTGGAGAAAAAGTGGAGCATAAGAGGAGAAAAAGTGGAGAAAAAGTGGAGAAAAAGTGGAGAAAAAGTGGAGAAAAAGTGGAGCATAAGAGGAGAAAAAGTGGAGAAAAAGTGGAGAAAAAGTGGAGAAAAAGTGGAGATTAAGAGGAGAAAAAGTGGAGAAAAAGTTGAGCATAAGAGGAGAAAAAGTGGAGAAAAAAGTGGAGAAAAAGTGGAGAAAAAAGTGGAGAAAAAGTGGAGAAAAAGTGGAGAAAAAAGTGGAGAAAAAAGTGGAGAAAAAAGTGGAGAAAAAGTGGAGAAAAAGTGGAGAAAAAGTGGAGCATAAGAGGAGAAAAAGTGGAGAAAAAGTGGAGAAAAAGTGGAGAAAAAGTGGAGAAAAAGTGGAGCATAAGAGGAGAAAAAGTGGAGAAAAAGTGGAGCATAAGAGGAGAAAAAGTGGAGAAAAAGTGGAGAAAAAGTGGAGCATAAGAGGAGAAAAAGGGGAGAAAAAAGTGGAGAAAAAGTGGAGAAAAAAGTGGAGAAAAAGTGGAGAAAAAGTGGAGAAAAAGTGGAGATTAAGAGGAGAAAAAGTGGAGAAAAAGTGGAGCATAAGAGGAGAAAAAGTGGAGAAAAAGTGGAGAAAAAGTGGAGAAAAAGTGGAGAAAAAGTGGAGCATAAGAGGAGAAAAAGTGGAGAAAAAAGTGGAGAAAAAGTGGAGAAAAAGTGGAGCATAAGAGGAGAAAAAGTGGAGAAAAAGTGGAGATTAAGAGGAGAAAAAGTGGAGAAAAAGTGGAGAAAAAGTGGAGCATAAGAGGAGAAAAAGTGGAGAAAAAAGTGGACAAAAAGTGGAGAAAAAAGTGGAGAAAAAAGTGGAGAAAAAAGTGGAGAAAAAGTGGAGAAAAAGTGGAGCATAAGAGGAGAAAAAGTGGAGAAAAAGTGGAGAAAAAGTGGAGATTAAGAGGAGAAAAAGTGGAAAAAAGTGGAGCATAAGAGGAGAAAAAGTGGAGAAAAAAGTGGAGAAAAAGTGGAGAAAAAAGTGGAGAAAAAAGTGGAGAAAAACTGGAGAAAAAAGTGGAGAAAAAGTGGAGAAAAAGTGGAGAAAAAGTGGAGAAAAAGTGGAGCATAAGAGGAGAAAAAGTGGAGAAAAAGTGGAGAAAAAGTGGAGAAAAAGTGGAGAAAAAGTGGAGAAAAAGTGGAGCATAAGAGGAGAAAAAGTGGAGAAAAAGTGGAGAAAAAGTGGAGAAAAAGTGGAGAAAAAGTGGAGAATAAGAGGAGAAAAAGTGGAGAAAAAGTTGAGCATAGGAGGAGAAAAAGTGGAGAAAAAAGTGGAGAAAAAGTGGAGAAAAAAGTGGAGAAAAAGTGGAGAAAAAGTGGAGAAAAAAGTGGAGAAAAAAGTGGAGAAAAAAGTGGAGAAAAAGTGGAGAAAAAGTGGAGAAAAAGTGGAGCATAAGAGGAGAAAAAGTGGAGAAAAAGTGGAGAAAGAGTGGAGAAAAAGTGGAGAAAAAGTGGAGAAAAAGTGGAGCATAAGAGGAGAAAAAGTGGAGAAAAAGTGGAGCATAAGAGGAGAAAAAGTGGAGAAAAAGTGGAGAAAAAGTGGAGAAAAAGTGGAGCATAAGAGGAGAAAAAGTGGAGAAAAAAGTGGAGAAAAAGTGGAGAAAAAGTGGAGAAAAAGTGGAGAAAAAGTGGAGCATAAGAGGAGAAAAAGTGGAGAAAAAAGTGGAGAAAAAGTGGAGAAAAAAGTGGAGAAAAAGTGGAGAAAAAGTGGAGAAAAAAGTGGAGAAAAAAGTGGAGAAAAAAGTGGAGAAAAAAGTGGAGAAAAAGTGGAGAAAAAGTGGAGATTAAGAGGAGAAAAAGTGGAGAAAAAGTGGAGCATAAGAGGAGAAAAAGTGGAGAAAAAAGTGGACAAAAAGTGGAGAAAAAAGTGGAGAAAAAAGTGGAGAAAAAGTGGAGAAAAAGTGGAGAAAAAGTGGAGCATAAGAGGAGAAAAAGTGGAGAAAAAGTGGAGAAAAAGTGGAGAAAAAGTGGAGATTAAGAGGAGAAAAAGTGGAAAAAAGTGGAGCATAAGAGGAGAAAAAGTGGAGAAAAAAGTGGAGAAAAAGTGGAGAAAAAAGTGGAGAAAAAAGTGGAGAAAAACTGGAGAAAAAAGTGGAGAAAAAGTGGAGAAAAAGTGGAGAAAAAGTGGAGCATAAGAGGAGAAAAAGTGGAGAAAAAGTGGAGAAAAAGTGGAGAAAAAGTGGAGAAAAAGTGGAGCATAAGAGGAGAAAAAGTGGAGAAAAAGTGGAGAAAAAGTGGAGAAAAAGTGGAGATTAAGAGGAGAAAAAGTGGAGAAAAAGTTGAGCATAAGAGGAGAAAAAGTGGAGAAAAAAGTGGAGAAAAAGTGGAGAAAAAAGTGGAGAAAAAGTGGAGAAAAAGTGGAGAAAAAAGTGGAGAAAAAAGTGGAGAAAAAAGTGGAGAAAAAGTGGAGAAAAAGTGGAGAAAAAGTGGAGCATAAGAGGAGAAAAAGTGGAGAAAAAGTGGAGAAAAAGTGGAGAAAAAGTGGAGAAAAAGTGGAGCATAAGAGGAGAAAAAGTGGAGAAAAAGTGGAGCATAAGAGGAGAAAAAGTGGAGAAAAAGTGGAGAAAAAGTGGAGCATAAGAGGAGAAAAAGGGGAGAAAAAAGTGGAGAAAAAGTGGAGAAAAAAGTGGAGAAAAAGTGGAGAAAAAGTGGAGAAAAAGTGGAGATTAAGAGGAGAAAAAGTGGAGAAAAAGTGGAGCATAAGAGGAGAAAAAGTGGAGAAAAAGTGGAGAAAAAGTGGAGAAAAAGTGGAGAAAAAGTGGAGCATAAGAGGAGAAAAAGTGGAGAAAAAAGTGGAGAAAAAGTGGAGAAAAAGTGGAGCATAAGAGGAGAAAAAGTGGAGAAAAAGTGGAGATTAAGAGGAGAAAAAGTGGAGAAAAAGTGGAGAAAAAGTGGAGCATAAGAGGAGAAAAAGTGGAGAAAAAAGTGGACAAAAAGTGGAGAAAAAAGTGGAGAAAAAAGTGGAGAAAAAAGTGGAGAAAAAGTGGAGAAAAAGTGGAGAAAAAGTGGAGCATAAGAGGAGAAAAAGTGGAGAAAAAGTGGAGAAAAAGTGGAGATTAAGAGGAGAAAAAGTGGAAAAAAGTGGAGCATAAGAGGAGAAAAAGTGGAGAAAAAAGTGGAGAAAAAGTGGAGAAAAAAGTGGAGAAAAAAGTGGAGAAAAACTGGAGAAAAAAGTGGAGAAAAAGTGGAGAAAAAGTGGAGAAAAAGTGGAGCATAAGAGGAGAAAAAGTGGAGAAAAAGTGGAGAAAAAGTGGAGAAAAAGTGGAGAAAAAGTGGAGAAAAAGTGGAGCATAAGAGGAGAAAAAGTGGAGAAAAAGTGCAGAAAAAGTGGAGAAAAAGTGGAGAAAAAGTGGAGAATAAGAGGAGAAAAAGTGGAGAAAAAGTTGAGCATAGGAGGAGAAAAAGTGGAGAAAAAAGTGGAGAAAAAGTGGAGAAAAAAGTGGAGAAAAAGTGGAGAAAAAGTGGAGAAAAAAGTGGAGAAAAAAGTGGAGAAAAAGTGGAGAAAAAGTGGAGAAAAAGTGGAGCATAAGAGGAGAAAAAGTGGAGAAACAGTGGAGAAAGAGTGGAGAAAAAGTGGAGAAAAAGTGGAGAAAAAGTGGAGCATAAGAGGAGAAAAAGTGGAGAAAAAGTGGAGCATAAGAGGAGAAAAAGTGGAGAAAAAGTGGAGAAAAAGTGGAGAAAAAGTGGAGCATAAGAGGAGAAAAAGTGGAGAAAAAAGTGGAGAAAAAGTGGAGAAAAAAGTGGAGAAAAAGTGGAGAAAAAGTGGAGAAAAAGTGGAGATTAAGAGGAGAAAAAGTGGAGAAAAAGTGGAGCATAAGAGGAGAAAAAGTGGAGAAAAAGTGGAGAAAAAGTGGAGAAAAAGTGGAGCATAAGAGGAGAAAAAGTGGAGAAAAAAGTGTAGAAAAAGTGGAGAAAAAGTGGAGCATAAGAGGAGAAAAAGTGGAGAAAAAGTGGAGAAGAAGTGGAGAAAAAGTGGAGCATAAGAGGAGAAAAAGTGGAGAAAAAAGTGGAGAAAAAGTGGAGAAAAAGTGGAGAAAAAGTGGAGCATAAGAGGAGAAAAAGTGGAGAAAAAGTGGAGAAAAAGTGGAGAAAAAGTGGAGCATAAGAGGAGAAAAAGTGGAGAAGAAGTGGAGAAAAAAGTGGAGAATAAGTGGAGAAAAAGTGGAGAAAAAGTGGAGAAAAAGTGGAGATTAAGATGAGAAAAAGTGGAGAAAAAGTGGAGCATAAGAGGAGAAAAAAGTGGAGAAAAAGTGGAGAAAAAGTGGAGAAAAAAATGGAGAAAAAGTGGAGAAAAAGTGGAGAAAAAGTGGAGAATAAGAGGAGAAAAAGTGGAGAAAAAGTGGAGAAAAAGTGGAGAAAAAGTGGAGCATAAGAGGAGAAAAAGTGGAGAAAAAGTGGAGAAAAAGTGGAGAAAAAGTGGAGCATAAGAGGAGAAAAAGTGGAGAAAAAAGTGGAGAAAAAGTGGATAAAAAGTGGAGAAAAAGTGGAGAAAAAGTGGAGAAAAAGTGGAGATTAAGAGGAGAAAAAGTGGAGAAAAAGTGGAGCATAAGAGGAGAAAAAGTGGAGAAAAAAGTGGAGAAAAAGTGGAGAAAAAGTGGAGAAAAAAATGGAGAAAAAGTGGAGAAAAAGTGAAGAAAAAGTGGAGAATAAGAGGAGAAAAAGTGGAGAAAAAGTGGAGAATAAGAGGAGAAAAAGTGGAGAATAAGTGGAGAAAAAAATGGAGAAAAAGTGGAGAAAAAGTGGAGAAAAAGTGGAGAAAAAAATGGAGAAAAAGTGGAACACCCTTTGGTACCTTTCATGTGGCACTAAGGGGTGCTTAGCTTTGTATTTAGCCAAAAAAATGAAAAAAAAATGACGTAGGGTTCCCCCTAGTTTTGTAGCCAGCTAGGGTAAGGCAGACGGCTGCAGCCTGCAGACCACAGCTGGCAACCTCACCTTGGCTGGTAATCCAAAACTGAGGGCACCCCACGCTGTTATTTTAAATTAAATAAATAATTAAAAAAAAAAACACGTAGGGGTCCCCCAAAATTGGATCACCAGCCAAGGTAAAGCAGACAGCTGGGGCCTGATATTCTCAGACTAGGGAGGTCCATGGTTATTGGAATCTCCCCAGCCTAAAAATAGCAGGCCGCAGCCGCCCCAGAAGTGGCGCATCCATTAGATGCGCCAATCCTGGTGCTTCGCCCCAGCTCATCCCGCGCCCTGGTGCGGTGGCAAACGGGGTAATATATGGGGTTAATACCAGATGTGTAATGTCACCTGGCATCAAGCCCTGGGGTTGGTGAGGTCAGGCGTCTATCAGATACCCGACATCACCAACCCAGTCAGTAATAAAAAAAAATAGACGACAAACACATTTTTATTTGAAAAAACACTCCCCAAAACATTCCCTCTTTAACCAATTTATTAGATTGAAAAACAAATCCAGGTCTGCTGTAATCCAAGGGGTTGCCATGACGATCCACACTGTCCCAGTCAATGAAGAGCAGGATGTTCCCCATTGGCTGGGAGAGCAGTGCAGTGACCTGAGCTAACATCAATGGGTCAGCCCAGGTCACTGCAGGGGGGTGACAAGTGCTGCTGTCAGCGAGGTACATTACCTGCGCTGATCTCCAGCACTGCCGACAGCCCCTGTCACTGAGGTCAATGACCGGCGCCTTCACATCAAGTATCGCGAGAGGTCCGTGATGTCACCGCCAGTGTCAGTCTCGGGTCGGAAACGATAGTTGATGTGACAAGCAGCGGCCATGGAGGACAGTGACAGCGCTGAGGTCGGGATGGCGGGACTTCATCACCGCAGGTAAGCCGAGCGAGCGGGGGGGGTGGATGTTTGTGTGTGTGTGTGTGTGTATGTATGTGTACATGCCGCGGGCAGGAGGGGGCGGAGCGAGCTGAGCGGGAAAGTGTGGGCTTCCTGCACGTAACTAAGATAAACATCGGGTTACTAACCAAAGCGCTTTGCTTGGATACCCGATGTTTATCTTGGTTACCAGCTTGTGGCAGGCTGCCAGCGATGGCTCCTGCTCACTGTAGCTGTAAAAAGCCCTGCTTTTTGCTGCTAGAACCGTTCTCGAACGTATCTAGAACTATCGAGCTTTTAGCAAAAAGCTCGAGTTCTAGTTCGATCTCGAACAGCCCAAAAATCACTCGAGCCTAGAACTGGAGAACCACGAACCGCGAACCGCGCTCAACTCTAGTAATAAGGAGTTATTGGCAGCCCATAGCTGCCACTATATCCTAGATTAATCATGTCAGGTGTCTCCCCGAGATACCTTCCATGATTAATCTGTAAATTACAGTAAATAAACACACACGCCCGAAAAAATCCTTTATTAGAAATAAAAATCACAAACATATACCCTGGTTAACCACTTTAATCAGCCCCAAAAAGCCCTCCTTGTCCGGCGTAATCCAGGATGATGCAGCGTCGCTTCCAGCGCTGCTGCATGGAGGTGACCGGAGCTGCAGCAGACACAGCCACTCCTGTCACCTCCACACAGCTAATGAAGGGAATAGCGAGATCAGCTGAGCTGTCACTGAGGTTACCCGCTGTCACTGGATCCAGCGGTGGATGCAGCGGTGGCCGCGGGTAACCTCAGTGACAGCTCAGCTGATCGCGCTACTCACCTCAGTTGCTGCGTGGAGGTGAGAGGAGCAGCGGTGAGTAGCGCGATCAGCTGAGCTGTCACTGAGGTTACCCGCCGTCACTGGATCCAGCGGTGGATGCAGCGGTGGCCGCGGGTAACCTCAGTGACAGCTCAGCTGATCGCGCTACACACCGCTGCTCCTCTCACCTCCATGCAGCAACTGAGGTGAGTAGCGCGATCAGCTGAGCTGTCATTGAGGTTACCCGCGGCCACCGCTGCATCCACCGCTGGATCCAGTGACAGCGGGTAACCTCAGTGACAGCTCAGCTGATCGCGCGGCTGTCTTCATTTGCTCTGTGGAGGTGACCGGAGCGGCTGTGTCTGCTGCAGCTCCGGTCACCTCCATGCAGCGACGCTGGACCATCCTGGAGTACGCCGGACATGGAGGGCTTTTTGGGGCTGATTAAAGTGGTGAACCAGGGTATATGTTTGTGTTTTTTATTTCTAATAAAGGATTTTTTCGGGCGTGTGTGTGTTTATTTACTGTAATTTACAGATTAATCATGGAGGGTGTCTCATAGACGCCTGACATGATTAATCTAGGATTTAGTGGCAGCTATGGGCTGCCAATAACTCCTTATTACCCCGATTTGCCCACGCACCAGGGAAAATCGGGAAGAGCCGGGTACAGTCCCAGAACTGTCGCATCTAATGTATGCGGCAATTCTGGGCGGCTGTTGGCTGATATTGTTAGGCTGGGGGGCTCCCCATAACGTGGAGCTCCCCATCCTGAGAATACCAGCCTTCAGCCGTATGGCTTTATCTGGCTGGTTTTAACATTGGGGGGGACCGCACGCCGTTTTTTTAAATTATTTAATTATTTTTTTCACTGCACAGTATAGACACGCCCACCGGCTGCTGTGATTGGGTGCAGTGTGACACTTGTCACTCAGCGTGGGGGCGTGTCTCACTGTAACCAATCATAGGCGCCGGTGGGCGGGGAAAGCAGGGAATACGAGATTGTTTAATGAGCGGCCGGCTTTTTCAAAACAGTAAAACCGCCGGAGCAGTGTGAATGCCATGCAGCGCCGGGGATCGGAGATCGGTGAGTATGAGAGAGGGGGTAAGAGGGATAGACTGACATTGACAGAGAGAGAGGGACAGAGATAGTGACCGACTGACAGAGATTAGTGAATGACAGACATTGTGAGGCGCTTCAGAACACAGCTTTTCAGCTGCGCTCTGAAGCGGACCTTTTTTAAGCTGCGGTGCAGAGCGCACACCTGCGCACATAGCATCAGACACCAAAATCGTATGAGGGATGTCACACGTTTCAATTGACTAGGTTCATACAACAAAACGTCCAATGTATGAGGAATAAACGACGTGTATGCGATCACCGTAGTTTCGTTCAATCTTGATCGCACGTAGGTGTCACACGCAAATACGTCACGAACGATGCAGGATGTGCGTCACTTACAACGTGACCCCGACGACGGATTGAAAGATTTATTGAAGCGTGTAAAGCAGGCATAAGAAATACCCACTTTTGTTTTAAGGATGTCTGATCGCCTTTTTCGCTTTGTTTTTGGTTGGCCTATAAATGTAGGGCACAGATTTGATGAGTCACAGTGGTTTCGGAAGAAGTTAGCAGTAATTTATAGCAGACATTGTATGATGACAGCTGGAGATTAAGGATTTCTGATCACCTTTTTTGCTTTATTTTTGGTTACGTGTGTTGCGATCTACCTTGTGTACCTTATATGTGCACACTTGTTGGTAAAATGATAAATATTTAAATAAGTAGATTATTATGTATTATATCATATAATACTTATTATTATTATTATTATTATTATTATTATTATTATTACTATTATTATATCAAGATGTATGTATATTTGTTGAATTATCTTTATTTATAGTAGGATGTATTAAAAAGGTTAAAATTCTATCAGAGCCCAAAAAAACCTAAACACTCTTAATATCAATATGAATACCAGGAGATCAAATCTTATTACAAAGTCCTGAGATCAAACCCTTCTTCTAAAATTCTGCAAAATGTGTTTATATTAAACTGTAGTTTCATCACCAATTCCATTTATATAGTTTATTCCAGTGTTTCAGGTTTGTAGCTGATTTCTACATGTCTTCAATCATAATACATAGAATATTAAAACCAATGCCATGGCTGGGGAATGTGATTTTTAATGTATTTTTCTTCTTTTATACTTAGTTACTATATGAATGCCTTTTTCCTCCATTCAAAATATTTTTGCTGCTGATGTACATTTTACAATTGAATAAGAATGAAAAAGACTGAGCAAATTGCTCCTGAAACACCATATGCTTGCAGCATTATATACATTCCCTCGAAAGCAGATTAAATAAAGGATATTGCTCATAAGATGATAAGGAGATATATTTTTTTTTCAATTCTATTCAGTCTTTTCCTAATGCTGGTCATGGCAATAATGATTTTCATCTTTACCCTTGAAGTATTTTTCATTCACCTGGTCCTCCAGAGTCCTATTTTTTATATAATGTATTGATTTTTTACATACACTGAATAATATTGCGTGCTTACAACATCTATTTCACATAGGGCTTTTCAATGCAAACTATAACTGAATGTTCGAGCATTAATGTGCTCAAAATAACAGTCAATAAAGTACAGAAATGTGCATAATATGGAATTATCAACTTTTGTAATATATTTACTTTTAAATCACATATTTTTTACATAATAACATAGACAATATTCTATACAGTATGTATTTTAATATGGTTCTTTCTTCCATAGTATGTTACTACATGGTTTTCTCTGTGTAGGTTCAGGTAAATTCAATGAGCTGAGCTCTGCTAGTCACACAGGCTCATTTACTCTTCCAATTTCCAGGTCTCTGCATAGTAATAACTGTTCACTGCAGAGCAGACAATACAAATAGATTTCTGCATTGCAAGTTATTTTAATTGAGTGCTCTGCAGTGCACAATGAATTATTATGCAGAGCGCAGGTTGTAGGAGGAGTGACTGAGCCTGTGTCATCAGCAACTTCAGCTCATAATATGAACCTGCACATTGCTATACCCGTTGAACACCACGTAGAACCATACTTTGTAAGACATATCTCAATTTATTAGCAAATTTTGTGTAATTCGATTTTCATGAATTTTCTGATATTCAATATCTTGATATTGATATCTCAATCAGTTTGAAATCTGTTGGAGGGCAGAACCAAAATCTGATCTCAGGTCTCTTCTACCCATTCAGCAAACCAAATATGAATTCCCTATTTTTAAAAAAATTGTCTTTATTCAGTCATCTATTTTAAAAACTGTCGATACAGTGCACAAAAAATAGCCACTAAAAGGTGGATTAATTGGTGAGTTTTGGGACAAATGCGCCACTCGAGGAGTTTACTTTAGATGTTTTTTTGGTTTAGGTAGGGGTAGGCTAATGCTCTCCCTATTCAACTTCCCCCTACCTACCAGCAGAGTGTAAACACCCTAATACTTGGTGCCCCCGCTCCTCGGCGTCTGTCCCTCACTGACCCTTAAATCCACAACAAACTACCACCATCACCACAACCGTGTTAGTGCAGTGTGCAAGTCACTAAGATGTCCAAAAAACGTCCTGAGGTCAATAATCATCAAAACTTAATAGTTTTTTGTGTATGCAAGGATGTATATTATATGCCCACTGGAACCATGATCACATATTCATTTAGTAGGATGTTTCAATAAAAGTACATTAGGCAATCCACTATTCATACTTCATATTCAATAAACCTCAAAATTATGGACCATCTATTAATACACTGCAAATACTCATCACTCGTCCCATCCCAACGCGTTTCTCCCTCAGGGTGTCTGGGGGTTCATCAGGAGATGTTCTATTTTCTCCGGCCACATAATGGATGTCTGGATATAGTGACCGGTGGAGTCACTAGTAGCCTCCAAATTGAGGTCTTCTCATGGGTGGTGTCAGAAGCAATGTCTCACCATTTAATAAACCACCTTCCTTAAATAGCCACTCAATTTACCCCACATGAATAATGTACCGCCTCCGGAAGCTCACCTGTCCATGTAGTATTGGACACTTCCGCCTTCTGCGTGCGTTGTCCCCTGAGGCGGGCCTGCATGACGTTCACAGGATTAAAACGTTACCCATAGTGCCGCTCTCCCGCCTCCGTGCCTTGCATCATGCCGGAAGTTGCATCATATAGGATGTGTACCGCGCTCCACATATATTCCTCCCCTATTCGCAACCCGGACATGATGCACCGTGGAACGCATACTGCGTTCCACAGTTCATTTTCGGCAGCCAACAAACCAACGTCATCCAAAATCGAGAGTTACCAATATATCGGACTTAAACATCATACTGGAATTGCATGGTGTGGGATCCATAATGCGTTCCCCAAACAATCTCCCTCCATTCTCAAACCGGAAAATGACGTACCATGAAGCGTATATTGCATTCCATCAATAGTTGGTTTTAAATACTTCACTTTTAAAATAGAAAAAGGGGGCAAAGAGGTACTATCTACAAGCTATTCTTCAAAATAATACAAAGCAATAATACTGGCAACCTTATTAAGTTGTTAAATGAAAAATGCTCATCCAATCAGGACAATAAGCCAGTCACGACACTTTTATCAGGGCTAATCTCAAAACAATAACAATCTAGATATATATACCGGGGAGGGTGTCAACTCCAAAAAAACTCATACTCAAGCATAAGATTTTATTCCATGGATTTAGATAAATCTAGTAAAATTTAGCTGTTCATTAATCCCCCCAGGGCTCATACTTTGCAAAAGGTAGATCCACCTTGTTTCCCTTTAGAGGATAATCCTATTCCAGTCACCAAGCCGTTCATGTTTTTGGACTGTCTCGACTACTTTAAATAGAATATTTTTTATGTCCCCATTATGTTGCTGGACCACATGTTGAGCCAAGGTCATGTCCCTCTTATGTAGAATGTCACCAATGTGCTCGCCTATCCTCACTCTTAGCCCTCTCTTGGTCTTGACAACATAGTTTTTTGGACATTGGCAGGTGCACACATAGACTACGCCAGCAGTTCTACAATTCGCAAAGTCCCGATTATGGAAGATCCTCCCTGTAGGGGGAAGTTGAATAGGGAGAGCATTAACCTACCCCTACCTAAACCAAAAAAAATCTGAAGTATATCCCGAGTGGCGCACTGATCCCAAAACTCACCAATTCATCCACCTTTTAGTGGCTATTTTTTGTGCACTGTATCGACAGTTTTTAAAATAGATGACTGAATAAAGACAATTTTTTTAAAAAATAGGGAATTAATATTTGGTTTGCTGATTGGTTTGATCCCTAGGAATTATTTTTCTTGGTTTTCTCTTCTACCCATTCCCAGTGTTGCTGCATACTAGTCAACTAAGGCCGGTTTCCCATTTCCGTCATTTTGATGGAAACTGAATCCAGCACAGATGCAGTACAGTTCATTTATTTACAGTGGAAGCGCGACACCATGTGGACACATGCAGTTCTGTATGAAGCACACAACCGTATGGTGTCGCGCTTCCACTGTAAATAAATGAACTGTACTGCATCTGTGCTGAATTCCGTTTCTGTCAAAATGACGCAAATGTGAAACCGGCCTAACTTGGGTATGCATACAGATTTTTCTTTAACTCTACTGACAAGTGTTCAATCGGGCTGGAGACTGGGGCCTCAAGGACAAATCCAACACTTCTATGTCCTTTGTCATTAACCAATTTGTTTGCCAATTTCAATGTATGCTTTAGCTTGTTGTCCTGCTGGATCACTATCTTGTCATTTTAATATCCATAGTACTCGAGTGTACTAAGTAATTCGTTGTGCAGTATTCTCACATAAAGCTCAGTATTGAGACCACCATCAATCCTAGTCAAGTATCCAACGCTTTTGTCTGTGAAACAACCCCATTTCATCAGGCTTCCTCCACCAGACTTGATAGTTACTTCAATCTCTTGATCCACTAGCCCCTTTTTCCCTAGTTTCTTACAGATCCTTTTGTACCATCAGAGCTTAGATTATAGACTTTCTTCTCATAGCTTCAAAACTTCTGTTTTCCAATTATCTACTTTGCTGTTCATTCTTTTTTCAAACTCTGGCCGACACTTCTTATTACAATATTGAAGTTGAGGCTTCTGCTATTTCTTTTTGAGCCACTATTGAAAAATTGTATAACATGCATCACAAAGTGCTTACATGGTCATCTTTCATCTCACTATTATGAAGCATATGAGCCACCTTCACTGCCGTGTTTGTATCAAGCACCAAAACTGAAAAACCTATGATGAGCCAATTGTTGACTCTGATATTTTGCCTGAACTTGGCTTTTGAATGGATGGATGAATTTCATTTGGTATTATTCTAATTGTCATGGCACTCACATGAAGCAGTTTGGCAATTTTATTGGCCTAGATAACTATCCATGATCTGGAGGATTCTGTTTCTCTCGAAACTGTATAACTAATTATATGCTAAATAGTTGTAAGTCAAATTTATGTATGAGATAGTTATGATAACTGTCTATAAAATGAAAGTCATCTCAAGTTCAAAGCTTTAGTGGATGGCGAGATATGGAACCTGAAAGTTAAAAATTCAAAAGATTGATACCCTTTTGCTCATTAGTGTACTCTATATACAACTGGTTCCAATGCATGGAATATATATTTTTACCTCAGTACAGTCACTGTCAGCTTCATAATAACAAAGGAAACTATTTGCTGCCACCAGCTTTACAGGTCGATTGGACACCCCTTACAAATAACGTATGGCTTGGTGGATGCGTTTTTTAGAGGAAGAGGGACAAAGCTATTAAGTTTTATTTATTTCATCCAAAAGTAGGCAGTGTTTATAAAAAATATGAAAAGATCAAAAGGATGTTACAAAGGGGAAGCATATACAATGCAGCATGTACAATTAAAAAAAACTAAAAGGGCTAAACAAAATAAAATTACTAAACCTTATGTCACTGCGATTTCTTCTGATTTATGGAGGGAAAGACTCCAATGGAAAATAAAGAACAGAAATATACCTTCTTGTTAAGGAGTCAATTCAAATTTCCGTATTTATTAATGAGTAGTCACTACCACATACCTCCGCTTGTTGACTTCCTGCAGTGGGTGTTTGTGGGATGTGCTTGGCAGTTCAGAATTTTATAAGACACTCAATGTTTATGATATCTTTGCCACTTTCCTATCACTATTTTATCTGTTCATCCATAGTAAATATGATATTGATAGTGCCATCTATCTGGCCAATATTCAAGTGGTGGGGCCCTGGCCATCGCTCATGGTTTGCATTTGGTATTTCATCACGTTTCCAAAAATATTATTTCCTATAAATAATATCAATGCAGTTCATAAAACTGCATTATAATTTCTATAAATAGAAAGAAAGGATTTGAATTTTGCTGGTAGTTTTCTGTTTAATGGCTACTCTTATCTCTACCGGTCCTAAATTATGTTTTTTTTCCACATTCTTATTCATTCAAGCTGAGGATGTGCTCACATTTGCTATCTCTTTTATTATCTGATTCCTAAAGGAGGGGTCAGCTGCCTATTAGTCATGTGGAGGTTGAGTGTTTGCCTAACTCTGTTATTCATTATGATAATTATGGGACTTATAGATATGATTTCAAATCAATAAGAACAAAGAGGTTAAAATATTTTCCCAGCCTCACCTCTTTTTATCTCTCCCACAACGTCTCCAACCACTGTCGTCTTCCAATCAACTTTTAATTTATTTTTCTTTTCTATTTTAACTCTTCAGTCCTCTATTTTCTTTGACTCCAGTGCTGTTACCTACTCATCTCCACCTTGTCACACAGAGTAAGAAACATGGCTTTCGCTGGACAAGAGCTTCTGTTTTTGTCCAGGCAAGTAATTTGACATTTCTGAAAACCTATTCTTTGACTTGTGCTATGCTTCATGACCCTGCCTGAAGCTGTCAACGGTTCTTCTGATCACCCTTATTTCATTGCCTAAAACTTCTTATTTTATATTTGTATGCTTCTTTTTTTAAAGAATATATATACATTTATTTTCTAAATGTTTTAGTTAAAATACATTTTTGCATTCTGATTTGGACCTTTTTAGAAGGAACAATGATTTTTTTTGTACACAGGTGCCTGTGATAATTATTTTTTCAAGAAAACATTTCATAACAAAAGAGATTATCGAACATAAACAACTCTAGCTATTGTTATATTAAAAAAAAACCTCTTCACTGCTACATCTGATAAATACAATTTTAAATAATATTAAATATAAAGCCCAGTTTTAATAATTACTCATTTTTCACTTCTTATGGGTAACAAGTATGCTGAGAAATACAGTCCATAAAATATGTTTACTTGTTGTAAGCTGACCTAGCCAGCTTGAGTAATTGAGTAGTTTGGCATCTACAAAGCAAATGAGATTCAAAATGGATTATTAAGTTGTACATCTGGGGGCTAAAACTCTGTGTGTGTCATATATCTTGGCTGGATGGGGGGTTGGCACTGGGAGAAACACTAATGGAGAAGAATCTTGTAGAGTAAAAACAGTAGGCAATGCAATTTGCTACGTCTAAGGACAGCAGGGTAATTTCATGTATTAAAACAGTCATAGGGAGAGACTCAATTCCACCTCTTTATGAAGCATTAATGCAACTCTCAGATAAGCAGTTCAATTGAGAGCATCAGTATATAACTTGAATTCTGCAGGTGCGTTGAATTTCATAGAAAAATTATCCCACTAAATATGTTTGGGAAATAGAATCATAGGTTATGTTAGTATATTAATTGTGGTCTGTATACAATATCAGCATGAAATAACACTTTGCAAGATACATGTATATTTATATAAATAAGTGAAATATATTATGCACATACAAATGGCTGGAAAATATTGTATCTAATCTATATGTCTTCAAATAAAGGTCTGCAGTAGGAAGATAAGAAGTTCAATCATCTTTAGATCTGGCTGAGATGGATGTCTCAAAAAACAGGCCAGTCACATCTAGCTGCACTTTCAAACTACTTTGTATGACTTTCATAGCAGAAACTAAAATTCATCTTTGGATCAGACCCACTTATCTTTACATTTCTCCTTAGACACCAATCCTGAGATAGTTTATTGTTTCCTAAAATGCAACACCTTAAAATTTTGCTGTTTTTGACAATCAAGAAACAATGGCAAGAGATGTAGGTTGATGGACTATATAAAAAATATTACAGTTGCATTGTTTCCCATGCAGTCTCCCAAGAAGCCAGTTTTATTTAGCAGTTTATTAAAGGTTTAAAAAGATGTAAAAAGGAACTAGCAATTGCCCCGAAACTTCATGATATTCAAGGAAACCTAAATATAATTTTTCCCCAATATACTATAATCTTAGGAAATAAAAAAAAGGAAAATTTGTGATAATAGCTCTGTGAGGGGCGTATGGGAGACATGTTGAATTGGAAAATGGGAGATTATCCTATTTTCATACATAGAGGATGTGCTGTTATTTTTATATGCAGCAAAAGTGCTTTTATCTGCATACATTGGAGGTATTATCTTCATACACAGGGGAGGTGTTCTTAATTTTACATACAGGGGAAGCGCTACTATATTCAAACACTGTAGGTGGCGTCATCATTATACACTGTTGAAGTGCTGTTATAATCACACTTAGTGGAATTGCTGTTATTTTTTTTCACACTGGAGATGCTGTTCTGTTCTTACACACAATCTGAGACCTTGTGGAAGGTGAGTTTTTCTACTGTGCCAGGCATTGTTGCTGAGGTACTGTACCTGCAGGGTGTTGAGGCCTGTAGTCAAGGGGACTCCGATTTGCAGCATGGGTGCAGTGAGGCACCAGGTCGCCTACGCTACTGGAGCACTGTCATTTTGGTGCTGGTAAATGCATGGACTTTCCATTTAAGATTAGTAATTAGGGACCCACTGAAAGGTTCACCATTGATGTGTTAGTGGACATGATGTGAACATCATGTCCAGTTTTTTAAATTTTTGCTTAGAGGCATTAGATCAATGTATGGGTTTTAATGACTGGTTTAGGTCTTTCTCTACAGTTATGGTACAATATATTGCATTGACTGCCTCCTGTTTTTTTGCTTTACTTGGACCAGCACTACTCCCATTTTGAACAGGTGTTTTTATTTAGAAAAAGTCTGCAAAAGCCGTTCTGTCTATTTTTTTCTCAATTCACAATCTGGAAACATGTGGAAGGGGAGTTTTTCAACTTGGTGTTGGTGCTGTGTGGCAGCAATTCTTGCTGCGGTGCTGTGACTGTGGAGTGTGGTGTGGCCTGGATTCATGGTGAACTCAAAGTGGAACTCAAGAATGGATACTGTGAGGTGCCAGGTTGCCCACCCTACTGTTGGTGGTGTTTTGCTATATTTTTAGCATTAAGGTTCAGATACGAATTTAAAGAAGGCAATTAAGTAATTTTATTATAAAGGTTAATATAAAATACAAACTGAAAGGAAAAGAATGATATTGCGTACACTTTTGTATTTTCAACATACAATTAAGTACAGTTAAATACTTACATCACCAAGGAGCTTTTTAACATCATCTGCCTGGAACCTTAATCAGAGAAGCACACCAAGGACAGAGAACTCCTGGAAATTCCACACTGATGGGACATCTCGGTGCAGCTACATGAGCTTCTGTCTTGGCCAAACTTCATCTTATCTTAAATAGAGGCTTGCAGAATATTACAAGCCTTAAGGTACCGTCACACTAAGCAACGCTCCAGCGATCCCACCAGCAACCTGACCTGGCAGGGATCGCTGGAGCGTCACTACACGGGTTGCTGGTGAGCTGTCACACAAGCAGATCTCACCAGCAACCAGTGACTAGCCCCCAGCCACCAGCGACGCGTGGAAGCGATGCTGCGCTTGGTAACTAAGGTAAATATCGGGTAACCAACCCGATATTTACCTTGGTTACCAGCACACACCGCTTAGCGCTGGCTCCCTGCACTCCTAGCCAGAGTACACATTGGGTTAATTACCCGATGTGTAGTCTGGCTATGTGTGCAGGGAGCAGGAAGCCGGCACTGACAGCATGAGAGCGGCGGACGCTGGTAACGAAGGTAAATATCGGGTAACCAAGGAAAAGGCTTCTTGGTGACCCGATATTTACATTGGTTACCAGCGTCCGCAGAAGCCGGCTCCCTGCTCACTGCACATTCAGTTGTTGCTCTCTCGCTGTCACACACAGCGATGTGTGCTTCACAGCGGGAGAGCAACAACTAAAAAATGGTTCAGGACATTCAGCAACAACCAGCGACCTCACAACAGGTGCCAGGTTGTTGCTGGATGTCACACACAGCAACATCGCTAGCAAGTTGTGCCTCAGCAGCGATGTTGCTAGTGATGTTGCTTAATGTGATGGTGACCTTTAATGTCAATGTGTTGTATTTCTCACTGATCCATGCTCTTTGATGGCCAGTCTTTGAGCAGAGATGAGTTAGAGATAAAACACAACATCAGACAATGGGGTAATTTACCCTATAGGATTCAAATCTCCCAAGAATAAACATCAGATCATTGTACTAAGTAAGGGTACCGTCACATACTTACATCACCAAGGAGCTTTTTAACATCATCTGCCTGGAACCTTAATCAGAGAAGCACACCAAGGACAGAGAACTCCTGGAAATTCCACACTGATGGGACATCTCGGTGCAGCTACATGACCTTCTGTCTTTGCCAAACTTCATCTGATCTTAAATAGAGGCTTGCACAATATTACAAGCCTTAAGGTACCGTCACACTAAGCAACGCTCCAGCGATCCCACCAGCAACCTGACCTGGTCAGGATCGCTGGTGCGTCACTACATGGTCGCTGGTGAGCTGTCAACAGGCAGATCTCACCAGCGACCAGTGACCAGTAGAGATGAGCGAACCGGTCCCGGTTCGGCTCGAGGCGGTTCGCCGAACGGGGGGTCTGGCTCGAGTTCGGCTCGTCGAACGTTCGACGAACCGAACTCGAGCCCATAGGAAACAATGGCAGGCAATCACAAACACAGTAAAACACCTAGAAAACACCCTCAAAGGTGTCCAAAAGGTGACAAACAACTCACAACACAACACAAACACATGGGAAAGTGACAAGGACATGTACTCATGCGAAAACAAAACAGCTGGACAAGGAAAAAGAGGAGGACACACAGATATAGGCATGGCACGCCCTTCTAAAGTCATGTAAAACACCGCAAGGTGACTCCAAGCGGAGTCTCCCTTTTTTCCAAAAATTGGGCCCCACACACCCACCCCTTCAGTGGCAGCAGTTGTGCCCCAGTTGTACACTTCACAGCTAGATTTGCATCAAGCACATTCAAAAATACGCCATTCTTATCCGTCCCCAGGATGACACCGGGGTAGGTAGCAAAGTCTTTCCTGATCCCAGCTCTGTTCATCTTGGCTTCTTTTAAAAACACAGCAAGCAAGGGTTACTCCAAGCGGAGTCTCCCTTTTTTCCAAAAATTGGGCCCCACACACACCCACCCCTTCAGTGGCAGCACTTGGGCCCCAGTTGTACACTTCACAGCTAGATTTGCATCAAGCACATTCAAAAATACGCTATTCTTAACCGTCCCCAGGATGACACCGGGGTAGGTAGCAAAGTCTTTCCTGATCCCAGCTCTGTTCATCTTGGCTTCTTTTAAAAACACAGCAAGCAAGGGTTACTCCAAGCGGAGTCTCCCTTTTTTCCAAAAATTGGGCCACACAGACACCCACCCCATCAGTGGCAGCACTTGGGCCCTAGTTGCAAACAGGATGTTTTGATTTGCATCAAGCACATTCAAAAATACGCTATTCTTAGCCGTCCACAGGATGACACCGGGGTAGGTAGCAAAGTCTTTCCTGATCCCAGCTCTGTTCATCTTGGCTTCTTTTAAAAACACAGCAAGCAAGGGTTACTCCAAGCGGAGTCTCCCTTTTTTCCAAAAATTGGGCCACACAGACACCCACCCCATCAGTGGCAGCACTTGGGCCCTAGTTGCAAACAGGATGTTTTGATTTGCATCAAGCACATTCAAAAATACGCTATTCTTAGCCGTCCCCAGGATGACACCGGGGTAGGTAGCAAAGTCTTTGCTGACCCATGACTTGTTCATCTTGGCTTCTTTTAAAAACAATGTAAGCAAGGGTTACTCCAAGCGGAGTCTCCCTTTTTTCCAAAAATTGGGCCACACAGACACCCACCCCATCAGTGGCAGCACTTGGGCCCTAGTTGCAAACAGGATGTTTTGATTTGCATCAAGCACATTCAAAAATACGCTATTCTTAGCCGTCCCCAGGATGACACCGGGGTAGGTAGCAAAGTCTTTGCTGACCCATGACTTGTTCATCTTGGCTTCTTTTAAAAACAATGTAAGCAAGGGTTACTCCAAGCGGAGTCTCCCTTTTTTCCAAAAATTGGGCCACACAGACACCCACCCCATCAGTGGCAGCACTTGGGCCCTAGTTGCAAACAGGATGTTTTGATTTGCATCAAGCACATTCAAAAATACGCTATTCTTAGCCGTCCACAGGATGACACCGGGGTAGGTAGCAAAGTCTTTCCTGATCCCAGCTCTGTTCATCTTGGCTTCTTTTAAAAACACAGCAAGCAAGGGTTACTCCAAGCGGAGTCTCCCTTTTTTCCAAAAATTGGGCCACACAGACACCCACCCCATCAGTGGCAGCACTTGGGCCCTAGTTGCAAACAGGATGTTTTGATTTGCATCAAGCACATTCAAAAATACGCTATTCTTAGCCGTCCCCAGGATGACACCGGGGTAGGTAGCAAAGTCTTTGCTGACCCATGACTTGTTCATCTTGGCTTCTTTTAAAAACAATGTAAGCAAGGGTTACTCCAAGCGGAGTCTCCCTTTTTTCCAAAAATTGGGCCACACAGACACCCACCCCATCAGTGGCAGCACTTGGGCCCTAGTTGCAAACAGGATGTTTTGATTTGCATCAAGCACATTCAAAAATACGCTATTCTTAGCCGTCCACAGGATGACACCGGGGTAGGTAGCAAAGTCTTTCCTGATCCCAGCTCTGTTCATCTTGGCTTCTTTTAAAAACACAGCAAGCAAGGGTTACTCCAAGCGGAGTCTCCCTTTTTTCCAAAAATTGGGCCACACAGACACCCACCCCATCAGTGGCAGCACTTGGGCCCTAGTTGCAAACAGGATGTTTTGATTTGCATCAAGCACATTCAAAAATACGCTATTCTTAGCCGTCCCCAGGATGACACCGGGGTAGGTAGCAAAGTCTTTGCTGACCCATGACTTGTTCATCTTGGCTTCTTTTAAAAACAATGTAAGCAAGGGTTACTCCAAGCGGAGTCTCCCTTTTTTCCAAAAATTGGGCCACACAGACACCCACCCCATCAGTGGCAGCACTTGGGCCCTAGTTGCAAACAGGATGTTTTGATTTGCATCAAGCACATTCAAAAATACGCTATTCTTAGCCGTCCACAGGATGACACCGGGGTAGGTAGCAAAGTCTTTCCTGATCCCAGCTCTGTTCATCTTGGCTTCTTTTAAAAACACAGCAAGCAAGGGTTACTCCAAGCGGAGTCTCCCTTTTTTCCAAAAATTGGGCCACACAGACACCCACCCCATCAGTGGCAGCACTTGGGCCCTAGTTGCAAACAGGATGTTTTGATTTGCATCAAGCACATTCAAAAATACGCTATTCTTAGCCGTCCCCAGGATGACACTGGGGTAGGTAGCAAAGTCTTTGCTGACCCATGACTTGTTCATCTTGGCTTCTTTTAAAAACAATGTAAGCAAGGGTTACTCCAAGCGGAGTCTCCCTTTTTTCCAAAAATTGGGCCACACAGACACCCACCCCATCAGTGGCAGCACTTGGGCCCTAGTTGCAAACAGGATGTTTTGATTTGCATCAAGCACATTCAAAAATACGCTATTCTTAGCCGTCCCCAGGATGACACCGGGGTAGGTAGCAAAGTCTTTGCTGACCCATGACTTGTTCATCTTGGCTTCTTTTAAAAACAATGTAAGCAAGGGTTACTCCAAGCGGAGTCTCCCTTTTTTCCAAAAATTGGGCCACACAGACACCCACCCCATCAGTGGCAGCACTTGGGCCCTAGTTGCAAACAGGATGTTTTGATTTGCATCAAGCACATTCAAAAATACGCTATTCTTAGCCGTCCCCAGGATGACACCGGGGTAGGTAGCAAAGTCTTTGCTGACCCATGACTTGTTCATCTTGGCTTCTTTTAAAAACAATGTAAGCAAGGGTTACTCCAAGCGGAGTCTCCCTTTTTTCCAAAAATTGGGCCACACAGACACCCACCCCATCAGTGGCAGCACTTGGGCCCTAGTTGCAAACAGGATGTTTTGATTTGCATCAAGCACATTCAAAAATACGCTATTCTTAGCCGTCCACAGGATGACACCGGGGTAGGTAGCAAAGTCTTTCCTGATCCCAGCTCTGTTCATCTTGGCTTCTTTTAAAAACACAGCAAGCAAGGGTTACTCCAAGCGGAGTCTCCCTTTTTTCCAAAAATTGGGCCACACAGACACCCACCCCATCAGTGGCAGCACTTGGGCCCTAGTTGCAAACAGGATGTTTTGATTTGCATCAAGCACATTCAAAAATACGCTATTCTTAGCCGTCCCCAGGATGACACCGGGGTAGGTAGCAAAGTCTTTGCTGACCCATGACTTGTTCATCTTGGCTTCTTTTAAAAACAATGTAAGCAAGGGTTACTCCAAGCGGAGTCTCCCTTTTTTCCAAAAATTGGGCCACACAGACACCCACCCCATCAGTGGCAGCACTTGGGCCCTAGTTGCAAACAGGATGTTTTGATTTGCATCAAGCACATTCAAAAATACGCTATTCTTAGCCGTCCACAGGATGACACCGGGGTAGGTAGCAAAGTCTTTCCTGATCCCAGCTCTGTTCATCTTGGCTTCTTTTAAAAACACAGCAAGCAAGGGTTACTCCAAGCGGAGTCTCCCTTTTTTCCAAAAATTGGGCCACACAGACACCCACCCCATCAGTGGCAGCACTTGGGCCCTAGTTGCAAACAGGATGTTTTGATTTGCATCAAGCACATTCAAAAATACGCTATTCTTATCCGTCCACAGGATGACACCGGGGTAGGTAGCAAAGTCTTTCCTGATCCCAGCTCTGTTCATCTTGGCTTCTTTTAAAAACACAGCAAGCAAGGGTTACTCCAAGCGGAGTCTCCCTTTTTTCCAAAAATTGGGCCACACAGACACCCACCCCATCAGTGGCAGCACTTGGGCCCTAGTTGCAAACAGGATGTTTTGATTTGCATCAAGCACATTCAAAAATACGCTATTCTTAGCCGTCCCCAGGATGACACCGGGGTAGGTAGCAAAGTCTTTCCTGATCCCAGCTCTGTTCATCTTGGCTTCTTTTAAAAACACAGCAAGCAAGGGTTACTCCAAGCGGAGTCTCCCTTTTTTCCAAAAATTGGGCCACACAGACACCCACCCCATCAGTGGCAGCACTTGGGCCCTAGTTGCAAACAGGATGTTTTGATTTGCATCAAGCACATTCAAAAATACGCTATTCTTAGCCGTCCCCAGGATGACACTGGGGTAGGTAGCAAAGTCTTTGCTGACCCATGACTTGTTCATCTTGGCTTCTTTTAAAAACAATGTAAGCAAGGGTTACTCCAAGCGGAGTCTCCCTTTTTTCCAAAAATTGGGCCACACAGACACCCACCCCATCAGTGGCAGCACTTGGGCCCTAGTTGCAAACAGGATGTTTTGATTTGCATCAAGCACATTCAAAAATACGCTATTCTTAGCCGTCCCCAGGATGACACCGGGGTAGGTAGCAAAGTCTTTGCTGACCCATGACTTGTTCATCTTGGCTTCTTTTAAAAACAATGTAAGCAAGGGTTACTCCAAGCGGAGTCTCCCTTTTTTCCAAAAATTGGGCCACACAGACACCCACCCCATCAGTGGCAGCACTTGGGCCCTAGTTGCAAACAGGATGTTTTGATTTGCATCAAGCACATTCAAAAATACGCTATTCTTAGCCGTCCACAGGATGACACCGGGGTAGGTAGCAAAGTCTTTCCTGATCCCAGCTCTGTTCATCTTGGCTTCTTTTAAAAACACAGCAAGCAAGGGTTACTCCAAGCGGAGTCTCCCTTTTTTCCAAAAATTGGGCCACACAGACACCCACCCCATCAGTGGCAGCACTTGGGCCCTAGTTGCAAACAGGATGTTTTGATTTGCATCAAGCACATTCAAAAATACGCTATTCTTAGCCGTCCCCAGGATGACACCGGGGTAGGTAGCAAAGTCTTTGCTGACCCATGACTTGTTCATCTTGGCTTCTTTTAAAAACAATGTAAGCAAGGGTTACTCCAAGCGGAGTCTCCCTTTTTTCCAAAAATTGGGCCACACAGACACCCACCCCATCAGTGGCAGCACTTGGGCCCTAGTTGCAAACAGGATGTTTTGATTTGCATCAAGCACATTCAAAAATACGCTATTCTTAGCCGTCCACAGGATGACACCGGGGTAGGTAGCAAAGTCTTTGCTGACCCATGACTTGTTCATCTTGGCTTCTTTTAAAAACAATGTAAGCAAGGGTTACTCCAAGCGGAGTCTCCCTTTTTTCCAAAAATTGGGCCACACAGACACCCACCCCATCAGTGGCAGCACTTGGGCCCTAGTTGCAAACAGGATGTTTTGATTTGCATCAAGCACATTCAAAAATACGCTATTCTTAGCCGTCCCCAGGATGACACCGGGGTAGGTAGCAAAGTCTTTCCTGATCCCAGCTCTGTTCATCTTGGCTTCTTTTAAAAACACAGCAAGCAAGGGTTACTCCAAGCGGAGTCTCCCTTTTTTCCAAAAATTGGGCCACACAGACACCCACCCCATCAGTGGCAGCACTTGGGCCCTAGTTGCAAACAGGATGTTTTGATTTGCATCAAGCACATTCCAAATCCACAAGCATTTACTCTCCCCAGGATGACACAGGGGTAGTAAATTCCTTCTGGATCCATGACTTGTTCATTTTGATGAACGTCAGTCTGTCCACATTGTCACTGGACAGACGCGTGCGCTTATCTGTCAGCACACACCCAGCAGCACTGAATACACGTTCAGAGACAACGCTGGCAGCTGGACACGACAAAATCTCCAAGGCGTAAGTTGCGAGCTCTGGCCATTTTTGTAGGTTTGAAGCCCAAAAGGAGCAAGGCTCCAGTTGCACAGTCATGGCATCGATGTTCATTTGGAGATACTCCTGTATCATCCTCTCCAGCCGTTGACTATGTGTCAGACTTGTTGTCTCTGGTGGCCTTGCAAAAGAGGGTCTAAAAAAATTATGAAAAGATTCCATAAAATTGCTGTTACCGGCACCAGAAAAGGTCCTACTGGTACGGGTAGACTGTTGAAGATGACGAGACCGTCCCATGTTTGTCAAGTTACAACTGGGAGATTCACTCCCTGCACCTGCACGGTTGTTTGGTGGAAAAGCCGAGCTAAGATCTAGTAACAGCTTCTGCTGATACTCCTGCATACGTGCGTCCCTTTCTATGGCTGGAATTATGTCACAAAATTTGGACTTGTACCGGGGATCTAATAGTGTGGCAATCCAGTAGTCATCATCACTTCTAATTTTGACAATACGACTGTCATGTTGGAGGTAGTGCAACAAAAAGGCACTCATGTGTCTTGCGCAGCCATGCGGACCAAGTCCATGCTGTGTTTGTGGCATAGAGGTGCTACCCGTTCTTTCTTCCTCTGACATCTGACCCCAACCTCTTTCAACTGAAATTTGACCAAGGTCTCCCTCATCCGCTGAGTCTTCCATGTCCATGGACAGTTCGTCCTCCATTTCTTCATGTTCTCCTGCACCTTGCTCAACATTTCGCCTGCTACTATGCGCCCTTGTCGATCCCTGTCCCCCATGGTCCCATGCCTGCTGCGTTGGTGATGATGAACGTCTGGACCTTGGTGATGTTGTTGTCCCTTGCGCATATGAATCCTCCTGTAGTTCCTCCCCTTCATGTTGTCCCACCCCCTGACTCCGAATAGTGTTTAGCGTGTGCTCCAGCATGTAAATGACTGGAATCGTCATGCTGATAATGGCATTGTCAGCGCTAAACATATTCGTCGCCATGTCGAAACTGTGCAGAAGGGTGCATAGGTCCTTGATCTGAGACCACTCCATCAGGGTGATCTGCCCCACCTCTGCATCTCGTTGGCCCAGGCTATACGTCATGACGTATTGCACCAGGGCTCTGCGGTGCTGCCACAGTCGCTGTAACATGTGGAGAGTTGAATTCCAGCGTGTCGCCACATCGCATTTCAGGCGATGAACCGGCAGGCCGAAAGACTTCTGGAGCGATGCAAGTCGCTCTGCTGCGGCGCTTGAACGGCGGAAGTGAGCTGACAGTTTTCGTGCCCTGTTCAGAAGGCCATCTAGGCCGGGATAGTGTGTTAAAAATTGCTGCACGACAAGGTTCAACACGTGAGCCATACAAGGTACGTGTGTCACCTTGCCCAGGCGAAGTGCCGCACCCAGGTTTGCAGCATTGTCGCACACGGCCTTACCAGGCTGCAGTTTGAGTGGAGACAACCATTTATTAAACTCGGACCGCAAAGCTGACCACAACTCCTCAGCTGTGTGACTCTTATTACCAAGACATGTCAAGCTAAAGACCGCCTGATGCCGTTGCGCTCTGCTGCCAGCATAGTAATGAGGGGTGCGTGATTCCTTCTGCGCAGTGAGAACGCTGGTGGCCTGACCAGGCAGGCTTGGGGCGGAGGTGGAGGACCCAGATGAGGTGGAGGATGCAGAAGCAGTGGCGGAACTTGGACAGACAGAGGATTGACACACAAGTCGTGGGGACGGCAAGACTTGTGCAGCAGACCCTTCACCATCTATCACCATAGTTACCCAGTGCCCAGTCAGCGACATGTAACGTCCCTGTCCATGCTTACTGGTCCAAGTATCGGTGGTGAAATGCACACGTTCACACACAGAGTTTCTCAAGGAAGCGGTGATGTTGTGTGCGACATGCTGGTGTAGCGCGGGCACACCTTTCTTAGAGAAGTAGTGGCGACTAGGCATCTGGTACTGGGGCACAGCGACAGACATAAGGTCTCTAAAATCCTGTGTGTCCACTAGGCGGAAAGGCAGCATTTCGGTAGCCAACAGCTTACAGAGGGATAGAGTCAACCTCTTAGCTTTGTCATGGGTCGGAGGAAGTGGCCTTTTATTTGACCACATCTGAGGGACAGAGATCTGGCTGCTGTGTGTAGACGGTGTTGAGTAGGGTGTCCCTGGAAAAATGCAGGTTTGTGAGGAAAGTGCAGGCGGAGACATGATGTTGCCTTCATCCAACGTTGGTGCTATCGATGTCTGAGAGAGCTGTACACACTCACTTGTTTCCCCTTCCAAACCAACTGACGACCTTACAAGCAAACTGCCTGTTGCGGTTACAGTGGTGGAAGTTTTGCGTGGAAAAACAGGTGTGGCAGCTGTCCCCACAGTCCTAGAAGATGAAGAGCGCGCGGATGCAGTGGAAGGGGCGGGCGGTGGATGGTTCGCTCCGCTAGGCCGCATTGCAGCACGGTGAGCTTCCCACCGGGACTTATGATATTTATTCATGTGACGATTCATGGAAGAAGTTGTCAAACTGCTGAGCTTTTGACCTCTACTAAGAGAATCATGACAAATGTTACATATCACATGAGTTGGGCGATCTTTTTCGATGTGAAAAAAGGACCAGGCTAGGCAAGGCTTAGAGGCCATGCGACCTGTTGATCCACCCCGAATAATGCTCATAGGCAGAGTGGTGGCTGAGGATGCAGTTGTAGACGTGCTACCAGTGCTCCGACTCTGTCCAGGAAGGCGCAAGGTAACTTCGTCGTCGGTTGCATCCTCCTCCACCGCCTCTGTTGACCTCCTCGAGTGCCTGACTGGGGGTTGACAGTAGGTGGGATCTAGAACGTCATCATCAATTGTTGTGTTTGCACTCCCCTCCCCCTCAGACCGAGCCTCTTCTTGCCCTGACGGAATATTTAAGTTGTCATCCCAATCGGGTATCTGCGTCTCATCTTCATCAGTATGTTCCTCATTGTCTATAACCACAGGTGTTACAGTTTGTGACAAAGGGTCAACATTATGCTCAGAAACTTGGTCCTCACGGCCTGAATCTGAGTCACAAAGGTTCTGGGCATCACTGCAGACCATTTCCTGTTCTGTACTCACTGTAGCTTGGGAGCAGACCTCTGATTCCCAGGCTATAGTGTGACTGAACAGCTCTGCAGACTCAGCCATCTCAGTTCCACCATACTGTGCAGGGCTGATGGAGACTTCAGAGCTGGGAGAAATCAAGTGTGATTGGGATGACAACTCAGAGGACTGGTGTTTTTTGGATGCGGTACTTGAAGTGGCTGAGAGGGCACTTGTTGGACCACTTGAGATCCATTCAAGCATTTTCCTTTTTTGCCCATCATCTACCTTTCTTCCTGTTGTTCGTGTCCGTAAAAAAGGGAGCACATCGGATTGTCCACGGTAAGTAGTAGACATCTTACTTTTGCTGGTAGATGGTCTATCTTCAGCAGATGATAATGGAGCTTTGCCACCTTCCCCACGGACAAAACCTTTTTTGCCTTTTCCACCACGCCTCTTCCCCTTTCCACCAGCATCTGTCATTTTGCCACTCATGTTGATTGCGACAAGATTGTGGACTGAAAATGTGGTAGTAAAAATTGAGAGGTGGTGAAGATTGCAGTGGTGGTCTAGCTTTATTAACAGCAGAATAATAAAGAATAAATATCCCTGACAATGCAACTTAGTTATAATTAGTTGGAGTGTGCAACGCAGGCAGACGTGCTGCAAATGTCTTTGCACTAGTGGGACTATAGCAAAGTCCAATAGCCACGTATAGGATGCCACTAGGTACACTGAGTGTTTGCTAGTATAATGGCTTGGTTAGAATGAGTTGTAGTGTGCAACGCAGGCAGACGCGCTCTGCAAATGTCTTTGCACTAGTGGGACTATAGCAAAGTCCAATAGCCACGTATAGGATGCCACTAGGTACACTGAGTGTTTGCTAGTATAATGGCTTGGTTAGAATGAGTTGTAGTGTGCAACGCAGGCAGACGCGCTCTGCAAATGTCTTTGCACTAGTGGGACTATAGCAAAGTCCAATAGCCACGTATAGGATGCCACTAGGTACACTGAGTGTTTGCTAGTATAATGGCTTGGTTAGAATGAGTTGTAGTGTGCAACGCAGGCAGACGCGCTCTGCAAATGTCTTTGCACTAGTGGGACTATAGCAAAGTCCAATAGCCACGTATAGGATGCCACTAGGTACACTGAGTGTTTGCTAGTATAATGGCTTGGTTAGAATGAGTTGTAGTGTGCAACGCAGGCAGACGCGCTCTGCAAATGTCTTTGCACTAGTGGGACTATAGCAAAGTCCAATAGCCACGTATAGGATGCCACTAGGTACACTGAGTGTTTGCTAGTATAATGGCTTGGTTAGAATGAGTTGTAGTGTGCAACGCAGGCAGACGCGCTCTGCAAATGTCTTTGCACTAGTGGGACTATAGCAAAGTCCAATAGCCACGTATAGGATGCCACTAGGTACACTGAGTGTTTGCTAGTATAATGGCTTGGTTAGAATGAGTTGTAGTGTGCAACGCAGGCAGACGCGCTCTGCAAATGTCTTTGCACTAGTGGGACTATAGCAAAGTCCAATAGCCACGTATAGGATGCCACTAGGTACACTGAGTGTTTGCTAGTATAATGGCTTGGTTAGAATGAGTTGTAGTGTGCAACGCAGGCAGACGCGCTCTGCAAATGTCTTTGCACTAGTGGGACTATAGCAAAGTCCAATAGCCACGTATAGGATGCCACTAGGTACACTGAGTGTTTGCTAGTATAATGGCTTGGTTAGAATGAGTTGTAGTGTGCAACGCAGGCAGACGCGCTCTGCAAATGTCTTTGCACTAGTGGGACTATAGCAAAGTCCAATAGCCACGTATAGGATGCCACTAGGTACACTGAGTGTTTGCTAGTATAATGGCTTGGTTAGAATGAGTTGTAGTGTGCAACGCAGGCAGACGCGCTCTGCAAATGTCTTTGCACTAGTGGGACTATAGCAAAGTCCAATAGCCACGTATAGGATGCCACTAGGTACACTGAGTGTTTGCTACTATAATGGCTTGGTTAGAATGAGTTGTAGTGTGCAACGCAGGCAGACGCGCTCTGCAAATGTCTTTGCACTAGTGGGACTATAGCAAAGTCCAATAGCCACGTATAGGATGCCACTAGGTACACTGAGTGTTTGCTAGTATAATGGCTTGGTTAGAATGAGTTGTAGTGTGCAACGCAGGCAGACGCGCTCTGCAAATGTCTTTGCACTAGTGGGACTATAGCAAAGTCCAATAGCCACGTATAGGATGCCACTAGGTACACTGAGTGTTTGCTACTATAATGGCTTGGTTAGAATGAGTTGTAGTGTGCAACGCAGGCAGACGCGCTCTGCAAATGTCTTTGCACTAGTGGGACTATAGCAAAGTCCAATAGCCACGTATAGGATGCCACTAGGTACACTGAGTGTTTGCTACTATAATGGCTTGGTTAGAATGAGTTGTAGTGTGCAACGCAGGCAGACGCGCTCTGCAAATGTCTTTGCACTAGTGGGACTATAGCAAAGTCCAATAGCCACGTATAGGATGCCACTAGGTACACTGAGTGTTTGCTAGTATAATGGCTTGGTTAGAATGAGTTGTAGTGTGCAACGCAGGCAGACGCGCTCTGCAAATGTCTTTGCACTAGTGGGACTATAGCAAAGTCCAATAGCCACGTATAGGATGCCACTAGGTACACTGAGTGTTTGCTAGTATAATGGCTTGGTTAGAATGAGTTGTAGTGTGCAACGCAGGCAGACGCGCTCTGCAAATGTCTTTGCACTAGTGGGACTATAGCAAAGTCCAATAGCCACGTATAGGATGCCACTAGGTACACTGAGTGTTTGCTAGTATAATGGCTTGGTTAGAATGAGTTGTAGTGTGCAACGCAGGCAGACGCGCTCTGCAAATGTCTTTGCACTAGTGGGACTATAGCAAAGTCCAATAGCCACGTATAGGATGCCACTAGGTACACTGAGTGTTTGCTAGTATAATGGCTTGGTTAGAATGAGTTGTAGTGTGCAACGCAGGCAGACGCGCTCTGCAAATGTCTTTGCACTAGTGGGACTATAGCAAAGTCCAATAGCCACGTATAGGATGCCACTAGGTACACTGAGTGTTTGCTACTATAATGGCTTGGTTAGAATGAGTTGTAGTGTGCAACGCAGGCAGACGCGCTCTGCAAATGTCTTTGCACTAGTGGGACTATAGCAAAGTCCAATAGCCACGTATAGGATGCCACTAGGTACACTGAGTGTTTGCTAGTATAATGGCTTGGTTAGAATGAGTTGTAGTGTGCAACGCAGGCAGACGCGCTCTGCAAATGTCTTTGCACTAGTGGGACTATAGCAAAGTCCAATAGCCACGTATAGGATGCCACTAGGTACACTGAGTGTTTGCTACTATAATGGCTTGGTTAGAATGAGTTGTAGTGTGCAACGCAGGCAGACGCGCTCTGCAAATGTCTTTGCACTAGTGGGACTATAGCAAAGTCCAATAGCCACGTATAGGATGCCACTAGGTACACTGAGTGTTTGCTACTATAATGGCTTGGTTAGAATGAGTTGTAGTGTGCAACGCAGGCAGACGCGCTCTGCAAATGTCTTTGCACTAGTGGGACTATAGCAAAGTCCAATAGCCACGTATAGGATGCCACTAGGTACACTGAGTGTTTGCTAGTATAATGGCTTGGTTAGAATGAGTTGTAGTGTGCAACGCAGGCAGACGCGCTCTGCAAATGTCTTTGCACTAGTGGGACTATAGCAAAGTCCAATAGCCACGTATAGGATGCCACTAGGTACACTGAGTGTTTGCTAGTATAATGGCTTGGTTAGAATGAGTTGTAGTGTGCAACGCAGGCAGACGCGCTCTGCAAATGTCTTTGCACTAGTGGGACTATAGCAAAGTCCAATAGCCACGTATAGGATGCCACTAGGTACACTGAGTGTTTGCTAGTATAATGGCTTGGTTAGAATGAGTTGTAGTGTGCAACGCAGGCAGACGCGCTCTGCAAATGTCTTTGCACTAGTGGGACTATAGCAAAGTCCAATAGCCACGTATAGGATGCCACTAGGTACACTGAGTGTTTGCTAGTATAATGGCTTGGTTAGAATGAGTTGTAGTGTGCAACGCAGGCAGACGCGCTCTGCAAATGTCTTTGCACTAGTGGGACTATAGCAAAGTCCAATAGCCACGTATAGGATGCCACTAGGTACACTGAGTGTTTGCTAGTATAATGGCTTGGTTAGAATGAGTTGTAGTGTGCAACGCAGGCAGACGCGCTCTGCAAATGTCTTTGCACTAGTGGGACTATAGCAAAGTCCAATAGCCACGTATAGGATGCCACTAGGTACACTGAGTGTTTGCTAGTATAATGGCTTGGTTAGAATGAGTTGTAGTGTGCAACGCAGGCAGACGCGCTCTGCAAATGTCTTTGCACTAGTGGGACTATAGCAAAGTCCAATAGCCACGTATAGGATGCCACTAGGTACACTGAGTGTTTGCTAGTATAATGGCTTGGTTAGAATGAGTTGTAGTGTGCAACGCAGGCAGACGCGCTCTGCAAATGTCTTTGCACTAGTGGGACTATAGCAAAGTCCAATAGCCACGTATAGGATGCCACTAGGTACACTGAGTGTTTGCTAGTATAATGGCTTGGTTAGAATGAGTTGTAGTGTGCAACGCAGGCAGACGCGCTCTGCAAATGTCTTTGCACTAGTGGGACTATAGCAAAGTCCAATAGCCACGTATAGGATGCCACTAGGTACACTGAGTGTTTGCTACTATAATGGCTTTGTTAGAATGAGTTGTAGTGTGCAACGCAGGCAGACGCGCTCTGCAAATGTCTTTGCACTAGTGGGACTATAGCAAAGTCCAATAGCCACGTATAGGATGCCACTAGGTACACTGAGTGTTTGCTAGTATAATGGCTTGGTTAGAATGAGTTGTAGTGTGCAACGCAGGCAGACGCGCTCTGCAAATGTCTTTGCACTAGTGGGACTATAGCAAAGTCCAATAGCCACGTATAGGATGCCACTAGGTACACTGAGTGTTTGCTAGTATAATGGCTTGGTTAGAATGAGTTGTAGTGTGCAACGCAGGCAGACGCGCTCTGCAAATGTCTTTGCACTAGTGGGACTATAGCAAAGTCCAATAGCCACGTATAGGATGCCACTAGGTACACTGAGTGTTTGCTAGTATAATGGCTTGGTTAGAATGAGTTGTAGTGTGCAACGCAGGCAGACGCGCTCTGCAAATGTCTTTGCACTAGTGGGACTATAGCAAAGTCCAATAGCCACGTATAGGATGCCACTAGGTACACTGAGTGTTTGCTAGTATAATGGCTTGGTTAGAATGAGTTGTAGTGTGCAACGCAGGCAGACGCGCTCTGCAAATGTCTTTGCACTAGTGGGACTATAGCAAAGTCCAATAGCCACGTATAGGATGCCACTAGGTACACTGAGTGTTTGCTAGTATAATGGCTTGGTTAGAATGAGTTGTAGTGTGCAACGCAGGCAGACGCGCTCTGCAAATGTCTTTGCACTAGTGGGACTATAGCAAAGTCCAATAGCCACGTATAGGATGCCACTAGGTACACTGAGTGTTTGCTAGTATAATGGCTTGGTTAGAATGAGTTGTAGTGTGCAACGCAGGCAGACGCGCTCTGCAAATGTCTTTGCACTAGTGGGACTATAGCAAAGTCCAATAGCCACGTATAGGATGCCACTAGGTACACTGAGTGTTTGCTA
The DNA here is from genome assembly GCF_048569485.1 of Anomaloglossus baeobatrachus. Taxonomy (NCBI): domain Eukaryota; kingdom Metazoa; phylum Chordata; class Amphibia; order Anura; family Aromobatidae; genus Anomaloglossus; species Anomaloglossus baeobatrachus. The sequence continues at coordinate 154,726,101 of NC_134354.1, read as the reverse complement.
GTATAATGGCTTGGTTAGAATGAGTTGTAGTGTGCAACGCAGGCAGACGCGCTCTGCAAATGTCTTTGCACTAGTGGGACTATAGCAAAGTCCAATAGCCACGTATAGGATGCCACTAGGTACACTGAGTGTTTGCTAGTATAATGGCTTGGTTAGAATGAGTTGTAGTGTGCAACGCAGGCAGACGCGCTCTGCAAATGTCTTTGCACTAGTGGGACTATAGCAAAGTCCAATAGCCACGTATAGGATGCCACTAGGTACACTGAGTGTTTGCTAGTATAATGGCTTGGTTAGAATGAGTTGTAGTGTGCAACGCAGGCAGACGCGCTCTGCAAATGTCTTTGCACTAGTGGGACTATAGCAAAGTCCAATAGCCACGTATAGGATGCCACTAGGTACACTGAGTGTTTGCTAGTATAATGGCTTGGTTAGAATGAGTTGTAGTGTGCAACGCAGGCAGACGCGCTCTGCAAATGTCTTTGCACTAGTGGGACTATAGCAAAGTCCAATAGCCACGTATAGGATGCCACTAGGTACACTGAGTGTTTGCTAGTATAATGGCTTGGTTAGAATGAGTTGTAGTGTGCAACGCAGGCAGACGCGCTCTGCAAATGTCTTTGCACTAGTGGGACTATAGCAAAGTCCAATAGCCACGTATAGGATGCCACTAGGTACACTGAGTGTTTGCTAGTATAATGGCTTGGTTAGAATGAGTTGTAGTGTGCAACGCAGGCAGACGCGCTCTGCAAATGTCTTTGCACTAGTGGGACTATAGCAAAGTCCAATAGCCACGTATAGGATGCCACTAGGTACACTGAGTGTTTGCTAGTATAATGGCTTGGTTAGAATGAGTTGTAGTGTGCAACGCAGGCAGACGCGCTCTGCAAATGTCTTTGCACTAGTGGGACTATAGCAAAGTCCAATAGCCACGTATAGGATGCCACTAGGTACACTGAGTGTTTGCTAGTATAATGGCTTGGTTAGAATGAGTTGTAGTGTGCAACGCAGGCAGACGCGCTCTGCAAATGTCTTTGCACTAGTGGGACTATAGCAAAGTCCAATAGCCACGTATAGGATGCCACTAGGTACACTGAGTGTTTGCTAGTATAATGGCTTGGTTAGAATGAGTTGTAGTGTGCAACGCAGGCAGACGCGCTCTGCAAATGTCTTTGCACTAGTGGGACTATAGCAAAGTCCAATAGCCACGTATAGGATGCCACTAGGTACACTGAGTGTTTGCTAGTATAATGGCTTGGTTAGAATGAGTTGTAGTGTGCAATGCAGGCAGACGCGCTCTGCAAATGTCTTTGCACTAGTGGGACTATAGCAAAGTCCAATAGCCACGTATAGGATGCCACTAGGTACACTGAGTGTTTGCTAGTATAATGGCTTAGTTATCAGTTGGAGTGTGCAGAGGACAAGAGGGTACAGTGGCAGGATTGTGGTGCTCTGGGTAGAGGAATGGAAGACTGCCTTTCTATTCCCTCCTAATGGTGAAATGCAGGTAGGAAATCCCTGACCTGGGCTACACAGACGCTGTTGCTGTTTGCAGGACCTGTCACCTATGGCTCTCTGACCCTGCCGGTTGGAGCCCTTAAAAGGACTGCTATAAAGTGCTCTCCCTAAGCTGTCTAACGCTGTGTATGCAGCGCATACAGCTGTATCGGCTATAGGACTCAGGAAGACGGAGCTGCGACAGTGATGTCTGACACCAAAGACGCAGAAGGCAGATAATGGCGTCCGTGAAGAAAATGTCCGGTTTTATAATGCAGGGACATGTGACATGCAGATCCTATCACACATGCCGTTGCTTCTCTGGCTCAAAGTCCACTTAGCTGTGTGTGTGTCTGGGATTGGCTGACATGCTGGCCCGCCCCACAAGACGCGCGCGCTTAGGGAAGGAAGACAAGGAAAAAAAAAAAAAAAAATGGCGATCGCCATTATAGAAACAGCAGTGATCTGAAGGCGCTGTTCACGCACACTATACACTGAAATGTGATAATAGTTTGATTCACAGAGTGACTTACACTATTACAGCAGAAACCAAGCTATGATTTAGCTGTTTTTTGGCTGCTAGAACCGTTCTCGAACGTTTCTAGAACTACCGAGCTTTTGCAAAAAGCTCGAGTTCTAGTTCGATCTAGAACATGCCCCAAAATCACTCGAGCCGCGAACTGGAGAACCACGAACCACGAACCGCGCTCAACTCTAGTGACCAGCCCCCAGCCAGCAGCGACGCGTGGAAGCAATGCTGCGCTTGGTAACTAAGGTAAATATCGGGTAACCAAGCAAAGCACTTTGCTTGGTTACCCAATATTTAGCTTGGTTACCAGCGTACACTGCTTAGCGCTGGCTCCCTGCACTCATAGCGAGAGTACACATTGGGTTAATAAGCAAACAGCTTTGCTTATTTACCCGATGTGTACTCCGGCTACGTGTGCAGGGAGCAGGGAGCCGGCACTAGCAGCCTGAGAGCGGCGTACGCTAGTAACTAAGGTAAATATCGGGTAACCAAGCAAAGGGCATCACGTGGTTACCTGATATGTACCTTGGTTACAGCTTACCGCAGGCTGCCAGATGCCGGCTCCCTGCTCCCTGCACATTTAGATCGTTGCTCTCTCGCTGTGAAACACGGCAATGTTTGCTTCACAGCAGGAGAGCAACATCCAAAAAATGAACCAGCACTGTGTGTAACGAGCAGCGATTTCACAGCAGGGGCCAGATCGCTGCTCAGTGTCACACACAGCGAGATCGCTAATGAGGTCACTGGTGCGTCACAAAAATCGTAACTCAGCAGCGATCTTGCTATGTGAGAAGTACCCCTAAGTCATAAAATTTCTGTTACAATGGATAGCAAACACACAAAACATCAGATCCTTGAGCTAACTAATTCACAAGTTTCTATTACTAGGTATATAGTGTCTATCTGTGTATATACAGCAAACACACAGAAACCCTTAAGGATACACAAGATTTTTGTAACCATGTACACTTTGTCTGTCTGAATGAACAATATATTATAGTTTAACATAATGTATGGACTTAAAAATAGCCATTTTTATATTTGCAATACAGGTGGTTGGGGCACAACGTCACACTTCAAAGGCTATAAAAAAATTATCAACCTAATAAAAGGTTCTCCATAATGTGGCAGTGGACTTCATACAGTCTGATCAGAATGTTAAACTAGTGTCCGGTTTTGAAAATTTTTACCTTCATCAGCATGAGCTCCATGTATGATTTTTGGATGTGTGGTCCAAGTCTTTCTCTACAGCTATGGAATCCTGTGTTTTAGGAAGAACAAAAGAAAGCTAGTAACAGCAATTGAGTCACAGCTTCTTCAAAGCGTGCTCTGGCTGTGACTATCTGATCATGTACAGTGTCTAGGAATGGACTCATAATAACAGTTACATGCAGCTGATTTCTTCTTCTGCTGCCTTATACATAGGGACATCTCAGTGCATAGCTGATACAAAACAGTATTCATTTTGAGGTAAAGTTTAGGCTCCTGATTGGATTTAACCCCTTAACGACCGTGGGCAGTAATATTACGTCCTAGCGGTCATAATGTTACTGCCCGCGGTCTGCCATCGGCAGCATGCCGCGATCTGATTTTCACAGCTGAGATGTGTGTCTGCTAGGCACGAGCAGAATAGTTATCTGCTCATGCCATTTAACCCCCTAAATGGCGCTGTCAATATGTGACAGCGCAATTATAATCGCGATCGCGGCAAACTTTTACTTGCCGCCCGATACCGGAAGTCACATGACGTGATCACCTGACTTCCGGTGGTTGTCATGGTAGCACAGGCTCATGTGATGTCTCCTGTGCTAGACGTGAACTACTTTCAGTTTCACCGGAGCCCAGTGAAGCAGAAAGTGAGCGTATCTGCTGTTTACAGCTGTATAGCTGTGATCAGCAGATAGTGCAGAGCTATCGGATCGTTGATCGCTATAGCCCCCTAGGGGGACTAGTAAAATAAAAAAAATAGTAAAGAAAATGTTTTACAAAATTTAAAAAAAAAACCTAAAAGTTAAAATCCCCCTCCTTTCGCCCCATTGAAAATTAAAGGGTTAAAAAAATAAAAAATATACACACATTTGGTATCGCCGAGTTCAGAAATGCCCGATCTATCACAATATAAAATCAATTAATCTGATCAGTAAACGGCGTAGCGGAAAAAAATTCCAAATGCCAAAATTACGTTTTTTTGTCGCCACAACCTTTGTACAAAATGCAATAACAGGTGATCAAAATGTAGCATCTGCGCAAAAATGGGTACCAATTATTATTAGAAATTATTATTATTAGAAACATTAGCTAGACGCAAAACATAAGCCATTAGTGAGCCATAGATCCCGAAAAATGAGAACGCTACGGGTCACGGAATATGGTGTAAAACGTGTACCACTTTTTTCGCACAAAATTCCGATTTTGTTTAACCCCTTATATAAAAGTAAACCAAACATGTTTGGTTACGAACTCACACTGACCTGAGGCATCACATCCATATATCAGTTTTACCATATAGTGAACACAGTGAATAAAATATCTCAAAACAATAGTGCTATCGCATTTTTTTTCCAATTTGTCTGCATTTGGATATTTTTTGCCATTTTGCAGTACACTATGTGGTAAAACTATAGTTTCATTTAAAAGTACAGCTCGTTCCGCAAAAAATGAGCTCTCACATGACCATATTGACTGAAAAGTAAAAAAGTTATGTCTCTCAGAAGAAGAATGGCGAAAAAAAAATGGAAAGCAAAAAAATTGTCTGATTTGCAATTTTATGATGTTTCTTATGGTAAAATTTATGATAAAAATATTTGACTACATTTCTCCAATTATATTCCATTAACTAGTTGACAAAAAATTATGTAACAGGCCAAATCATGCTAATTCTGAGAAGAATATTCCACTCTGCCATTCAGATGATGTATGTAACATATATAATCAACTTTTCCCCCAAACTTATCTATCCCAGATATTTGTATGTGAATCTGCAGTTCTATGATTATGCTTAGTCTCCTGCTCATTAAGTTGTCAATGAGTCATTCCTTCATGTAGGAAGTATTCTCATTTTCCCACTCTTTTCTAATGTATTGTTTAAAGTGAAGAGTGTTTTACTTTTTTTTTTGCATGGTTTAGTATTTTAAAATCTTAATTATCAGAATAATGTTTTTAAAATAAGTACTGTGTGATAATATTTGTTCAGATGCTGGATGGACTGAATATTTGTTTTGTTTATTTTTTAAACTATGCTTCTTTCTTTTTTATTGTCTTAATTTTTTACAAGAAAGATCATATGAAAACAATTCAGGCCACATCCAATGTAAATAATAAGGTATCATACATTAAAATAGATTAATAAAAATGTTTGTTACAAGTTTTTCCTATTATACTGAAACTTCCTCTTGCATCTTATAGCCTGAAATTAGTAAAGTCAACAGTGCAAGGCCTCCCTAACTGCACTTTATAATACTCTACACAGTGTGCTGCTATTGCTAAGGCCTGCGACACACATCCGTGCCGCCGGCACGTGTTTGTCATTTTTTACACGTACCGGCGGCACGGAGACACGTTAAGCAATGCTACCCTATTGTAGCAGGCAGACACACGTTAAACCACACGGAACGTGTGTCCGTGTGCGTTTGTACGTGTGTGCGTTTTTCAAAGCGCTGACATGTCAGTGTTTTCTTCCGCAGCACGGGTGTCACACGGACCGCACCCGTACCACACGGATGTAGTGTGGATGCGGTCCCGTGTGACACGCGCCGGAGAAAACACACGTGTCAGTGAAAAAAAACAAAAACATTAACTCACCTTCTCCAGCCCTCCTGTCTCTGCCGCTGCTGCCTCTTGCTGCCGACCGCCGCTCATTATTCTCATAGAATATTCACTTCACTGCCTGGCAGCAGCAGCAGCGGGGAGACGGCAGGGCTGGAGATTTAAGATCAGCACCACGGACAGCAGCACGGACAGCAGGAAGGACCAGGTGAGTATGTAAATTACCGGTTCTACGTGTGCTATCGCGGATAGCACACGTAGAACACACGTTGCCCGCACATAGCAGAGACACGTACTTACCTGCACGCAACACGCAGGGGACATACGTGTCTCTCGGCACGTGCATGATTTTCACGTGAGTGTGGCAGAGGCCTAAGATAGCAAAGAGGCTGAATAGTTCTCTAAATCTGTGCAATTAATGCGGACTAAGGCTATGTGTCCACGATGCGTCGAGCTAGGTGCAGTTCTAAACGCACCCTCTGGCATTTATTAATTTTGCCAAAGTTGCTTTTTACCATAAAATAGCGCTAAAAAGTCATGCGTTTTTACCGCGTTTAAGGTGCGTTTTTAGCGCTTTTTACATGCTTTTCAATAGTGTTTTGACAGATGCGTTTTGAATATAAAGACACTGCTAAATAATGATTAAACAGTCAAACAATGAAAAGAGAGACAAAAAAGGACAACATATATAATTTATTAAAAAAAAAGAAAATATATTTCAAATAATTCTAGCGGTTATATACTATTTAGCAGTAAAATAGCAATAAATTGACATTTTTCATTAATTTAATTGTCGGACTATGTGTGTGTGTAAAGGGACATATCAAATCTTTATTTTGATTAGAGATGAGTCACCCCCCTGGAGTTCGAGTTCGGTTCGGTTCGTCGAACGATGCCCCGTTCGACGAGCCGTTCGACGAACCTCTCGAACCCCATTGATAACAATGGGAGGCAATCACAAACACCTAAAAACACATTATAAATGTACACATAAAGTTAATAAACATTGCCATAACACTTACCGATGCCCGTGATGCGTCCTGCAATCTGTCTCTCGCCGCTTTTCCATCGGTAATCGCTGCGTCCTCCCGGTAACCAGCAGTTATGCAGGACCTATCGTGAGTTTCGTGACGTCAAAATAACCATGTGACTGAAGTGTCGGCTCCCTGCACACGTAACTAGGGTAAATATCGGGTTACCAAGCAAAGCGCTTTGCTTGGATACCCGATATTTATCTTGGTTACCAGCTTACCGCAGGCTGCCAGCGATGGCTCCCTGCACACTGTAGCTGTAAAAAGCCCTGCGTTTGCTGATCGAACTGTTCTCGAACGTAACTCGAACTGTCGAGCTTTTAGCAAAAAGCTCGAGTTCGATCTCGAGCACCCCCAAAATCACTCGAACATGAAATTGGCGAACCTCGAACCTCAAACATCGCTCAACTCTAATTTTGATGTCCAAAAAGGATGCGTTTTGTTAGTCCAAAATGCATGTTTTCTGCGCCTAAAAAGCATGTAAAATGCTGGAATTTTGATGTTGCTTGCTTTTTGCAACTTCTCATTGACTTCAATATTATCAAAACGCAGCCCAAATGGCAAAAACAATTGACATGCTGCTTCTTTAAACGCTGAGTTTTTGCCCAAAATTATGCAAATTAAACGCAGCGTTTTGAACTGCATGGTGGGCACAAGAAATTCCCATTTCCCATAGACTTTGCTGGGAAATAACAACGCATGCATTTTGGCATTAAAAAGGTGCAGTTGAAAACACTGCAGAAAAGCAGGTAAAAACGCATCGTTAACACTAGAGATGAGCGAACCGGTCCCGGTTCGGCTCGAGGTCGGTTCGTCGAACGGAGGTCCTGTTCGAGTTCGGCTCGTCGAACGTTCGACGAACCGAACTCGAACTGCATAGGAAACAATGGCAGGCAATCACAAACACATAAAAACACCTAGAAAACACCCTCAAAGGTGTCCAAAAGGTGACAAACAACTCAAACACATGGGAAAGTGACAAGGACATATACTCATGCGAAAACAAAACAGCTGGACAAGGAAAAAGAGGAGGACACACAGATATAGGCATGGCACACCCTTCTAAAATCATGTAAAACAACGCAAGGTGACTCCAAGCGGAGTCTCCCTTTTTTTCCAAAAATTGGGCCCCACACACACCCACCCATTCAGTGGCAGCACTTGTGCCCTAGTTGTACACTTCACAGCTAGATTTGCATCAAGCACATTCAAAAATACGCCATACTTAACCGTCCCCAGGATGACTCCGGGGTAGGTAGCAAAGTCTTTGCTGAACCATGACTTGTTCATCTTGGCTCCTTTTAAAAACAATGTAAGCAAGGGTTACTCCAAGCAGAGTCTCCCTTTTTTCCAAAAATTGGGCCACACAGACACCCCATCAGTGGCAGCACTTGTGCCCTAGTTGCAAACATGATGTTTTGATTTGCATCAAGCACATTCAAAAATACGGCATAATTAACCGTCCCCAGGATGACACCGGGGTAGGTAGCAAAGTCTTTCCTGACCCCAGCTCTGTTCATCTTGGCTTCTTTTAAAAACACAGCAAGCAAGGGTTACTCCAAGCGGAGTCTCCCTTTTTTTCCAAAAATTGTGCCCCACACACACCCACCCATTCAGTGGCAGCACTTGTGCCCTAGTTGGGCACTTCACAGCTAGATTTGCATCAAGCACATTAAAAAATACGCTCTTCCTAACCGTCCCCAGGATGACACCAGGGTAGGTAGCAAAGTCTTTCCTGACCCCAGCTCTGTTCATCTTGGCTTCTTTTAAAAACACAGCAAGCAAGGGTTACTCCAAGCGGAGTCTCCCTTTTTTTCCAAAAATTGTGCCCCACACACACCCACCCATTCAGTGGCAGCACTTGTGCCCTAGTTGGGCACTTCACAGCTAGATTTGCATCAAGCACATTCAAAAATACGCTCTTCTTAACCGTCCCCAGGATGACACCAGGGTAGGTAGCAAAGTCTTTCCTGATCCCAGCTCTGTTCATCTTGGCTTCTTTTAAAAACACAGCAAGCAAGGGTTACTCCAAGCGGAGTCTCCCTTTTTTTCCAAAAATTGTGCCCCACACACACCCACCCATTCAGTGGCAGCACTTGTGCCCTAGTTGGGCACTTCACAGCTAGATTTGCATCAAGCACATTCCAAATCCACAAGCATTTACTCTCCCCAGGATGACACAGGGGTAGTAAATTCCTTCTGGATCCATGACTTGTTCATTTTGATGAACGTCAGTCTGTCCACATTGTCACTGGACAGACGCGTGCGCTTATCTGTCAGCACACACCCAGCAGCACTGAAGACACGTTCAGAGACAACGCTGGCAGCTGGACACGACAAAATCTCCAAGGCGTAACTGGAGAGCTCTGGCCATTTTTCTAGATTTGAAGCCCAAAAGGAGCAAGGCTCCATTTGCAAAGTCATGGCATCGATGTTCATTTGGAGATACTCCTGTATCATCCTCTCCAGCCGTTGACTATGTGTCAGACTTGTTGTCTCTGGTGGCCTTGCAAAAGAGGGTCTAAAAAAATTATGAAAAGATTCCATAAAATTGCTGTTACCAGCACCAGATACGGTCCTACTGGTACGGGTAGACTGTTGAAGATGACGAGACCGTCCCATGTTTGGCAAGTTACAACTGGGAGATTCCCTCCCTGCACCTGCACGGTTGTTTGGTGGAAAAGCCGAGCTAAGATCGAGTAACAGCTTCTGCTGATACTCCTGCATACGTGCGTCCCTTTCTATGGCTGGAATTATGTCACAAAATTTGGACTTGTACCGGGGATCTAATAGTGTGGCAATCCAGTAGTCATCATCACTTCTAATTTTGACAATACGAGAGTCATGTTGGAGGTAGTGCAACAAGAAGGCACTCATGTGTCTTGCGCAGCCATGCGGACCAAGTCCACGCTGTTTGTGGCATAGAGGTGCTACCCGTTCTTTCTTCCTCTGACATCTCCCCCCAACCTCTTTCAACTGAAATTTGACCAAGGTCTCCCTCATCTGCTGAGTCTTCCATGTCCATGGACAGTTCGTCCTCCATTTCTTCATGTTCTCCTGCACCTTCCTCAACATTTCGCCTGCTACTATGCGCCCTTGTTGATCCCTGTCCCCCATGGTCCCATGCCTGCTGCGTTGGTGATGATGAACGTCTGGACCTTGGTGATGTTGTTGTCCCTTGCGCATATGAATCCTCCTGTAATTCCTCCCCTTCCTGTTGTCCCACCCCCTGACTCCGAATAGTGTTTAGCGTGTGCTCCAGCATGTAAATGACTGGAATCGTCATGCTGATAATGGCATTGTCAGCGCTAAACATATTCGTCGCCATGTCGAAACTGTGCAGAAGGGTGCATAGGTCCTTGATCTGAAACCACTCCATCAGGGTGATCTGCCCCACCTCTGCATCTCGTTGGCCCAGGCTATACATCATGACGTATTGCACCAGGGATCTGCGGTGCTGCCACAGTCGCTGTAACATGTGGAGAGTTGAATTCCAGCGTGTCGCCACATCGCATTTCAGGCGATGAACCAGCAGGCCGAAAGACTTCTGGAGCGATGCCAAGTCGCTCAGCTGCGGCGCTTGAACGGCGGAAGTGAGCAGACAGTTTTCGTGCCCTGTTCAGAAGGCCATCTAGGCCGGGATAGTGTGTTAAAAATTGCTGGACGACAAGGTTCAACACGTGAGCCATACAAGGTACGTGTGTCACCTTGCCCAGGCGAAGGGCCGCACCCAGGTTTGCAGCATTGTCGCACACGGCCTTACCAGGCTGCAGGTTGAGTGGAGACAACCATTTATTAAACTCGGACCGCAGAGCTGACCACAACTCCTCAGCTGTGTGACTCTTATTCCCAAGACATGTCAAGCTAAAGACCGCCTGATGCCGTTGCGCTCTGCTGCCAGCATAGTAATGAGGGGAGTGTGATTCCTTCTGCGCAGTGAGAACGCTGGTGGCCTGACCAGGCAGGCTTGGGGCGGAGGTGGAGGACCCAGATGAGGTGGAGGATGCAGAAGCAGTGGTGGAACTTGGACAGACAGAGGATTGACACACAAGTCGTGGGGACGGCAAGACTTGTGCAGCAGACCCTTCACCATCTATCACCATAGTTACCCAGTGCCCAGTCAGCGACATGTAACGTCCCTGTCCATGCTTACTGGTCCAAGTATCGGTGGTGAAATGCACCCGTTCACACACAGAGTTTCTCAAGGAAGAGGTGATGTTGTGTGCGACATGCTGGTGTAGCGCGGGCACACCTTTCTTAGAGAAGTAGTGGCGACTAGGCATCTGATACTGGGGCACAGCGACAGACATAAGGTCTCTAAAATCCTGTGTGTCCACTAGGCGGAAAGGCAGCATTTCGGTAGCCAAGAGCTTACAGAGGGATAGAGTGAACCTCTTAGCTTTGTCATGGGTCGCAGGAAGTGGCCTTTTATTTGACCACATCTGAAGGACAGAGATCTGGCTGCTGTGTGTAGACGGTGTTGAGTAGGGTGTCCCTGGAAAAATGCAGGTTTGTGAGGAAAGTGCAGGCGGAGACATGATGTTGCCTTCATCCAACATTGGTGCTATCGATGTCTGAGAGAGCTGTACACACTCACTTGTTTCCCCTTCCAAACCAACTGACGACCTACCAAGCAAACTGCCTGTTGCGGTTACAGTGGTGGAAGTTGTGCGTGGAAAAACAGGTGTGACAGCTGTCCCCACAGTCCTAGAAGATGAAGAGCGTGCGGATGCACTGGAAGGGGCAGGCGGTGGATGGTTCGCTCCGCTAAGCCGCATTGCAGCACAGTGAGCTTCCCACCGGGACCTATGATATTTATTCATGTGACGATTCATGGAAGAAGTTGTCAAACTGCTGAGGTTTTGACCTCTACTAAGAGAATCATGACAAAGTTTACAGATCACATAATTTGGGCGATCTTTTTCTATGTCAAAAAAGGACCAGGCTAGGCAAGGCTTAGAGGCCATGCAACCTGTTGATCCACCCCGAATAATGCTCATAGGCAGAGTGGTGGCTGAGGATGCAGTTGTAGACGTGCTACCAGTGCTCCGACTCTGTCCAGGAAGGCGCAAGGTAACTTCGTCGTCGGTTGCATCCTCCTCCACCGCCTCTGTTGACCTCCTCGAGTGCCTGACTGGGGGTTGACATTAGGTGGGATCTAGAACTTCATCATCAATTGTTGTGTTTGCACTCCCCTCCCCCTCAGACCGAGCCTCTTCTTGCCCTGACCGAATATTTAAGTTGTCATCCCAATCGGGTATCTGCGTCTCATCTTCATCAGTATGTTCCTCATTGTCTATAACCACAGGTGTTACAGTTTGTGACAAAGGGTCAACATTATGCTCAGAAACTTGGTCCTCACGGCCTGAATCAGAGTCACAAAGGTTCTGGGCATCACTGCAGACCATTTCCTGTTCTGTACTCACTGTAGCTTGGGAGCAGACCTCTGATTCCCAGGCTATAGTGTGACTGAACAGCTCTGCAGACTCAGCCATCTCAGTTCCACCATACTTGGCAGGGCTGATGGAGACTTCAGAGCTGGGAGAAAGCAAGTTTGATTGGGATGACAACTCAGAGGACTGGTGTTTTTTGGATGCGGTACTTGAAGTGGCTGAGAGGGCACTTGTTGGACCACTTGAGATCCATTCAAGCATTTTTCTTTTTTGGCCATCATCTACCTTTGTTCCTGTTGTTTGTGTCCGTAAAAAAGGGAGCACATCGGATTGTCCACGGTAAGTAGTAGACATCTTACTTTTGCTGGTAGATGGTCTATCTTCAGCAGATGATAATGGAGCTTTGCCACCTTCCCCACGGACAAACCTTTTTTTTCCTTTTCCACCACGCCTCTTCCCCTTTCCACCAGCATCTGTCATTTTGCCACTCATGTTTATTGCGACAAGATTGTGCACTGAAAATGTGGTAGTAAAAATTGAGAGGTGGTGTAGATTGCAGCGGTGGTCTAGCTTTATTAACAGCAGAATAATAAAGAATAATTATCCCTAACAATGCAACTACGGCCCTTAAACTGGCAGCAGTGTTTGCTAGTATAATGGCTTAGTTATAATGAGTTGGAGTGTGCAATGCATGCAGAGGTGCTGCAAATGTCTTTGCACTAGTGTGACTAGACAACAGTCCAATAGCCACGTTTAGGATGCCACTAGGTACACTGAGTGTTTGCTAGTATAATGGCTTAGTTATAATGAGTTGGAGTGTGCAATGCAGGTAGAGGTGCTGCAAATGTCTTTGCACTAGTGGGACTATAGCAAAGTCCAATAGCCACGTTTAGGATGCCACTAGGTACACTGAGTGTTTGCTAGTATAATGGCTTAGTTATAATGAGTTGGAGTGTGCAATGCAGGCAGAGGTGCTGCAAATGTCTTTGCACTAGTGTGACTAGACAACAGTCCAATAGCCACGTTTAGGATGCCACTAGGTACACTGAGTGTTTGCTAGTATAATGGCTTAGTTATAATGAGTTGGAGTGTGCAATGCAGGTAGAGGTGCTGCAAATGTCTTTGCACTAGTGGGACTATAGCAAAGTCCAATAGCCACGTTTAGGATGCTACTAGGTACACTGAGTGTTTGCTAGTATAATGGCTTAGTTATAATGAGTTGGAGTGTGCAATGCAGGTAGAGGTGCTGCAAATGTCTTTGCACTAGTGGGACTATAGCAAAGTCCAATAGCCACGTTTAGGATGCCACTAGGTACACTGAGTGTTTGCTAGTATAATGGCTTAGTTATAATGAGTTGGAGTGTGCAATGCAGGCAGAGGTGCTGCAAATGTCTTTGCACTAGTGTGACTAGACAACAGTCCAATAGCCACGTTTAAGATGCCACTAGGTACACTGAGTGTTTGCTAGTATAATAGTTTAGTTATAATGAGTTGGAGTGTGCAATGCAGGTAGAGGTGCTGCAAATGTCTTTGCACTAGTGTGACTAGACAACAGTCCAATAGCCACGTTTAAGATGCCACTAGGTACACTGAGTGTTTGCTAGTATAATGGCTTAGTTATAATGAGTTGGAGTGTGCAATGCAGGTAGAGGTGCTGCAAATGTCTTTGCACTAGTGGGAATATAGCAAAGTCCAATAGCCACGTTTAGGATGCCACTAGGTACACTGAGTGTTTGCTAGTATAATGGCTTAGTTATAATGAGTTGGAGTGTGCAATGCAGGCAGAGGTGCTGCAAATGTCTTTGCACTAGTGTGACTAGACAACAGTCCAATAGCCACGTTTAGGATGCCACTAGGTACACTGAGTGTTTGCTAGTATAATGGCTTAGTTATAATGAGTTGGAGTGTGCAATGCAGGCAGAGGTGCTGCAAATGTCTTTGCACTAGTGTGACTAGACAACAGTCCAATAGCCACGTTTAAGATGCCACTAGGTACACTGAGTGTTTACTAGTATAATGGCTTAGTTATAATGAGTTGGAGTGTGCAATGCAGGTAGAGGTGCTGCAAATGTCTTTGCACTAGTGGGACTATAGCAAAGTCCAATAGCCACGTTTAGGATGCCACTAGGTACACTGAGTGTTTGCTAGTATAATGGCTTAGTTATAATGAGTTGGAGTGTGCAATGCAGGCAGAGGTGCTGCAAATGTCTTTGCACTAGTGTGACTAGACAACAGTCCAATAGCCACGTTTAGGATGCCACTAGGTACACTGAGTGTTTGCTAGTATAATGGCTTAGTTATAATGAGTTGGAGTGTGCAATGCAGGTAGAGGTGCTGCAAATGTCTTTGCACTAGTGGGACTATAGCAAAGTCCAATAGCCACGTTTAGGATGCTACTAGGTACACTGAGTGTTTGCTAGTATAATGGCTTAGTTATAATGAGTTGGAGTGTGCAATGCAGGTAGAGGTGCTGCAAATGTCTTTGCACTAGTGGGACTATAGCAAAGTCCAATAGCCACGTTTAGGATGCCACTAGGTACACTGAGTGTTTGCTAGTATAATGGCTTAGTTATAATGAGTTGGAGTGTGCAATGCAGGCAGAGGTGCTGCAAATGTCTTTGCACTAGTGTGACTAGACAACAGTCCAATAGCCACGTTTAAGATGCCACTAGGTACACTGAGTGTTTGCTAGTATAATAGTTTAGTTATAATGAGTTGGAGTGTGCAATGCAGGTAGAGGTGCTGCAAATGTCTTTGCACTAGTGTGACTAGACAACAGTCCAATAGCCACGTTTAAGATGCCACTAGGTACACTGAGTGTTTGCTAGTATAATGGCTTAGTTATAATGAGTTGGAGTGTGCAATGAAGGTAGAGGTGCTGCAAATGTCTTTGCACTAGTGGGAATATAGCAAAGTCCAATAGCCACGTTTAGGATGCCACTAGGTACACTGAGTGTTTGCTAGTATAATGGCTTAGTTATAATGAGTTGGAGTGTGCAATGCAGGTAGAGGTGCTGCAAATGTCTTTGCACTAGTGTGACTAGACAACAGTCCAATAGCCACGTTTAGGATGCCACTAGGTACACTGAGTGTTTGCTAGTATAATGGCTTAGTTATAATGAGTTGGAGTGTGCAATGCAGGCAGAGGTGCTGCAAATGTCTTTGCACTAGTGTGACTAGACAACAGTCCAATAGCCACGTTTAAGATGCCACTAGGTACACTGAGTGTTTGCTAGTATAATGGCTTAGTTATAATGAGTTGGAGTGTGCAATGCAGGTAGAGGTGCTGCAAATGTCTTTGCACTAGTGGGACTATAGCAAAGTCCAATAGCCACGTTTAGGATGCCACTAGGTACACTGAGTGTTTGCTAGTATAATGGCTTAGTTATAATGAGTTGGAGTGTGCAATGCAGGTAGAGGTGCTGCAAATGTCTTTGCACTAGTGGGACTATAGCAAAGTCCAATAGCCACGTTTAGGATGCCACTAGGTACACTGAGTGTTTGCTAGTATAATGGCTTAGTTATAATGAGTTGGAGTGTGCAATGCAGGTAGAGGTGCTGCAAATGTCTTTGCACTAGTGGGACTATAGCAAAGTCCAATAGCCACGTTTAGGATGCTACTAGGTACACTGAGTGTTTGCTAGTATAATGGCTTAGTTATAATGAGTTGGAGTGTGCAATGCAGGTAGAGGTGCTGCAAATGTCTTTGCACCAGTGGGACTATAGCAAAGTCCAATAGCCACGTTTAGGATGCCACTAGGTACACTGAGTGTTTGCTAGTATAATGGCTTAGTTATAATGAGTTGGAGTGTGCAATGCAGGCAGAGGTGCTGCAAATGTCTTTGCACTAGTGTGACTAGACAACAGTCCAATAGCCACGATTAAGATGCCACTAGGTACACTGAGTGTTTGCTAGTATAATAGTTTAGTTATAATGAGTTGGAGTGTGCAATGCAGGTAGAGGTGCTGCAAATGTCTTTGCACTAGTGTGACTAGACAACAGTCCAATAGCCACGTTTAAGATGCCACTAGGTACACTGAGTGTTTGCTAGTATAATGGCTTAGTTATAATGAGTTGGAGTGTGCAATGCAGGCAGAGGTGCTGCAAATGTCTTTGCACTAGTGTGACTAGACAACAGTCCAATAGCCACGTTTAGGATGCCACTAGGTACACTGAGTGTTTGCTAGTATAATGGCTTAGTTATATTGAGTTGGAGTGTGCAATGCAGGTAGAGGTGCTGCAAATGTCTTTGCACTAGTGGGACTATAGCAAAGTCCAATAGCCACGTTTAGAATGCCACTAGGTACACTGAGTGTTTGCTAGTATAATGGCTTAGTTATAATGAGTTGGAGTGTGCAATGCAGGTAGAGGTGCTGCAAATGTCTTTGCACTAGTGTGACTATAGCAAAGTCCAATAGCCACGTTTAGGATGCCACTAGGTACACTGAGTGTTTGCTAGTATAATGGCTTAGTTATAATGAGTTGGAGTGTGCAATGCAGGTAGAGGTGCTGCAAATGTCTTTGCACTAGTGTGACTAGACAACAGTCCAATAGCCACGTTTAGGATGCCACTAGGTACACTGAGTGTTTGCTAGTATAATGGCTTAGTTATAATGAGTTGGAGTGTGCAATGCAGGTAGAGGTGCTGCAAATATCTTTGCACTAGTGTGACTAGACAACAGTCCAATAGCCACGTTTAGGATGCCACTAGGTACACTGAGTGTTTGCTAGTATAATGGCTTAGTTATAATGAGTTGGAGTGTGCAATGCAGGCAGACGTGCTGCAAATGTCTTTGCACTAGTGGGACTATAGCAAAGTCCAATAGCCACGTTTAAGATGCCACTAGGTACACTGAGTGTTTGCTAGTATAATGGCTTAGTTATAATGAGTTGGAGTGTGCAATGCAGGTAGAGGTGCTGCAAATGTCTTTGCACTAGTGTGACTAGACAACAGTCCAATAGCCACTTTTAGGATGCCACTAGGTACACTGAGTGTTTGCTAGTATAATGGCTTAGTTATATTGAGTTGGAGTGTGCAATGCAGGTAGAGGTGCTGCAAATGTCTTTGCACTAGTGGGACTATAGCAAAGTCCAATAGCCACGTTTAGAATGCCACTAGGTACACTGAGTGTTTGCTAGTATAATGGCTTAGTTATAATGAGTTGGAGTGTGCAATGCAGGTAGAGGTGCTGCAAATGTCTTTGCACTAGTGTGACTATAGCAAAGTCCAATAGCCACGTTTAGGATGCCACTAGGTACACTGAGTGTTTGCTAGTATAATGGCTTAGTTATAATGAGTTGGAGTGTGCAATGCAGGTAGAGGTGCTGCAAATGTCTTTGCACTAGTGTGACTAGACAACAGTCCAATAGCCACGTTTAGGATGCCACTAGGTACACTGAGTGTTTGCTAGTATAATGGCTTAGTTATAATGAGTTGGAGTGTGCAATGCAGGTAGAGGTGCTGCAAATGTCTTTGCACTAGTGTGACTAGACAACAGTCCAATAGCCACGTTTAGGATGCCACTAGGTACACTGAGTGTTTGCTAGTATAATGGCTTAGTTATATTGAGTTGGAGTGTGCAATGCAGGTAGAGGTGCTGCAAATGTCTTTGCACTAGTGGGACTATAGCAAAGTCCAATAGCCACGTTTAGAATGCCACTAGGTACACTGAGTGTTTGCTAGTATAATGGCTTAGTTATAATGAGTTGGAGTGTGCAATGCAGGTAGAGGTGCTGCAAATGTCTTTGCACTAGTGTGACTATAGCAAAGTCCAATAGCCACGTTTAGGATGCCACTAGGTACACTGAGTGTTTGCTAGTATAATGGCTTAGTTATAATGAGTTGGAGTGTGCAATGCAGGTAGAGGTGCTGCAAATGTCTTTGCACTAGTGTGACTAGACAACAGTCCAATAGCCACGTTTAGGATGCCACTAGGTACACTGAGTGTTTGCTAGTATAATGGCTTAGTTATAATGAGTTGGAGTGTGCAATGCAGGTAGAGGTGCTGCAAATATCTTTGCACTAGTGTGACTAGACAACAGTCCAATAGCCACGTTTAGGATGCCACTAGGTACACTGAGTGTTTGCTAGTATAATGGCTTAGTTATAATGAGTTGGAGTGTGCAATGCAGGCAGACGTGCTGCAAATGTCTTTGCACTAGTGGGACTATAGCAAAGTCCAATAGCCACGTTTAGGATGCCACTAGGTACACTGAGTGTTTGCTAGTATAATGGCTTAGTTATAATGAGTTGGAGTGTGCAATGCAGGCAGAGGTGCTGCAAATGTCTTTGCACTAGTGTGACTAGACAACAGTCCAATAGCCACGTTTAAGATGCCACTAGGTACACTGAGTGTTTGCTAGTATAATGGCTTAGTTATAATGAGTTGGAGTGTGCAATGCAGGTAGAGGTGCTGCAAATGTCTTTGCACTAGTGTGACTAGACAACAGTCCAATAGCCACGTTTAAGATGCCACTAGGTACACTGAGAATTTGCTGGTATAATGGCTTAGTTATAATGAGTTGGAGTGTGCAATGCAGGCAAACGTGCTGCAAATGTCTTTGCACTAGTGGGACTATAGTAAAGTCCAATAGCCACGTTTAGGATGCCACTAGGTACACTGAGTGTTTGCTAGTATAATGGTTTAGTTATAATGAGTTGGAGTGTGCAATGCAGGCAGAGGTGCTGCAAATGTCTTTGCACTAGTGTGACTAGACAACAGTCCAATAGCCACGTTTAAGATGCCACTAGGTACACTGAGTGTTTGCTAGCATAATGGCTTAGTTATAATGAGTTGGAGTGTGCAATGCAGGCAGAGGTGCTGCAAATGTCTTTGCACTAGTGGGACTATAGCAAAGTCCAATTGCCACGTTTAGGATGCCACTAGGTACACTGAGTGTTTGCTAGTATAATGGCTTAGTTATAATGAGTTGGAGTGTGCAATGCAGTCAGAGATGCTGCAAATGTCTTTGCACTAGTGTGACTAGACAACAGTCCAATAGCCACGTTTAGGATGCCACTAGGTACACTGAGTGTTTGCTAGTATAATGGCTTAGTTATAATGAGTTGGAGTGTGCAATGCAGGTAGAGGTGCTGCAAATGTCTTTGCACTACTGGGACTATAGCAAAGTCCAATAGCCACGTTTAGGATGCCAATAGGTACACTGAGTGTTTGCTAGTATAATGGCTTAGTTATAATGAGTTGGAGTGTGCAATGCAGGCAGAGGTGCTGCAAATGTCTTTGCACTAGTGTGACTAGACAACAGTCCAATAGCCACATTTAAGATGCCACTAGGTACACTGAGTGTTTGCTAGTATAATGGCTTAGTTATAATGAGTTGGAGTGTGCAATGCAGGTAGAGGTGCTGCAAATGTCTTTGCACTAGTGTGACTAGACAACAGTCCAATAGCCACGTTTAGGATGCCACTAGGTACACTGAGTGTTTGCTAGTTTAATGGCTTAGTTATAATGAGTTGGAGTGTGCAATGCAGGGAAACGTGCTGCAAATGTCTTTGCACTAGTGGGACTATAGCAAAGTCCAATAGCCACGTTTAGGATGCCACTAGGTACACTGAGTGTTTGCTAGTATAATGGCTTAGTTATAATGAGTTGGAGTGTGCAATGCAGGCAGAGGTGCTGCAAATGTCTTTGCACTAGTGTGACTAGACAACAGTCCAATAGCCACGTTTAAGATGCCACTAGGTACACTGAGTGTTTGCTAGTATAATGGCTTAGTTATAATGAGTTGGAGTGTGCAATGCAGGTAGAGGTGCTGCAAATGTCTTTGCACTAGTGTGACTAGACAACAGTCCAATAGCCACGTTTAAGATGCCACTAGGTACACTGAGTGTTTGCTAGTATAATGGCTTAGTTATAATGAGTTGGAGTGTGCAATGCAGGTAGAGGTGCTGCAAATGTCTTTGCACTAGTGTGACTAGACAACAGTACAATAGCCACGTTTAGGATGCCACTAGGTACACTGAGTGTTTGCTAGTATAATGGCTTAGTTATAATGAGTTGGAGTGTGCAATGCCGGTAGAGGTGCTGCAAATGTCTTTGCACTAGTGGGACTATAGCAAAGTCCAATAGCCACGTTTAGGATGCCACTAGGTACACTGAGTGTTTGCTAGTATAATGGCTTAGTTATAATGAGTTGGAGTGTGCAATGCAGGTAGAGGTGCTGCAAATGTCTTTGCACTAGTGGGACTAGACAACAGTCCAATAGCCACGTTTAAGATGCCACTAGGTACACTGAGTGTTTGCTAGTATAATGGCTTAGTTATAATGAGTTGGAGTGTGCAATGCAGGTAGAGGTGCTGCAAATGTCTTTGCACTAGTGGGACTATAGCAAAGTCCAATAGCCACGTTTAGGATGCCACTAGGTACACTGAGTGTTTGCTAGTATAATGGCTTAGTTTTAATGAGTTGGAGTGTGCAATGCAGGTAGAGGTGCTGCAAATGTCTTTGCACTAGTGTGACTAGACAACAGTCCAATAGCCACGTTTAGGATGCCACTAGGTACACTGAGTGTTTGCTAGTATAATGGCTTAGTTATAATGAGTTGGAGTGTGCAATGCAGGCAGAGGTGAGGTAAATGTCTTTGCACTATTGGGACTATAGCAAAGTCCAATAGCCACGTTTAGGATGCCACTAGGTACACTGAGTGTTTGCTAGTATAATGGCTTAGTTATAATGAGTTGGAGTGTGCAATGCAGGCAGAGGTGCTGCAAATGTCTTTGCACTAGTGTGACTAGACAACAGTCCAATAGCCACGTTTAGGATGCCACTAGGTACACTGAGTGTTTGCTAGTATAATGGCTTAGTTATAATGAGTTGGAGTGTGCAATGCAGGTAGAGGTGCTGCAAATGTCTTTGCACTAGTGGGACTATAGCAAAGTCCAATAGCCACGTTTAGGATGCCACTAGGTACACTGAGTGTTTGCTAGTATAATGGCTTAGTTATAATGAGTTGGAGTGTGCAATGCAGGTAGAGGTGCTGCAAATGTCTTTGCACTAGTGTGACTAGACAACAGTCCAATAGCCACGTTTAGGATGCCACTAGGTACACTGAGTGTTTGCTAGTATAATGGCTTAGTTATAATGAGTTGGAGTGTGCAATGCAGGTAGAGGTGCTGCAAATGTCTTTGCACTAGTGTGACTAGACAACAGTCCAATAGCCACGTTTAGGATGCCACTAGGTACACTGAGTGTTTGCTAGTATAATGGCTTAGTTATAATGAGTTGGAGTGTGCAATGCAGGCAGACGTGCTGCAAATGTCTTTGCACTAGTGGGACTATAGCAAAGTCCAATAGCCACGTTTAGGGTGCCACTAGGTACACTGAGTGTTTGCTAGTATAATGGCTTAGTTATAATGAGTTGGAGTGTGCAATGCAGGCAGAAGTGCTGCAAATGTCTTTGCACTAGTGTGACTAGACAACAGTCCAATAGCCACGTTTAAGATGCCACTAGGTACACTGAGTGTTTGCTAGTATAATGGCTTAGTTATAATGAGTTGGAGTGTGCAATGCAGGTAGAGGTGCTGCAAATGTTTTTGCACTAGTGTGACTAGACAACAGTCCAATAGCCATGTTTAAGATGCCACTAGGTACACTGAGTGTTTGCTAGTATAATGGCTTAGTTATAATGAGTTGGAGTGTGCAATGCAGGTAGAGGTGCTGCAAATGTCTTTGCACTAGTGGGACTATAGCAAAGTCCAATAGCCACGTTTAGGATGCCACTAGGTACACTGAGTGTTTGCTAGTATAATGGCTTAGTTATAATGAGTTGGAGTGTGCAATGCAGGCAGAGGTGCTGCAAATGTCTTTGCACTAGTGTGACTAGACAACAGTCCAATAGCCACGTTTAGGATGCCACTAGGTACACTGAGTGTTTGCTAGTATAATGGCTTAGTTATAATGAGTTGGAGTGTGCAATGCAGGTAGAGGTGCTGCAAATGTCTTTGCACTAGTGGGACTATAGCAAAGTCCAATAGCCACGTTTAGGATGCTACTAGGTACACTGAGTGTTTGCTAGTATAATGGCTTAGTTATAATGAGTTGGAGTGTGCAATGCAGGTAGAGGTGCTGCAAATGTCTTTGCACTAGTGGGACTATAGCAAAGTCCAATAGCCACGTTTAGGATGCCACTAGGTACACTGAGTGTTTGCTAGTATAATGGCTTAGTTATAATGAGTTGGAGTGTGCAATGCAGGCAGAGGTGCTGCAAATGTCTTTGCACTAGTGTGACTAGACAACAGTCCAATAGCCACGTTTAGGATGCCACTAGGTACACTGAGTGTTTGCTAGTATAATGGCTTAGTTATAATGAGTTGGAGTGTGCAATGCAGGTAGAGGTGCTGCAAATGTCTTTGCACTAGTGGGACTATAGCAAAGTCCAATAGCCACGTTTAGGATGCCAATGGGTACACTGAGTGTTTGCTAGTATAATGGCTTAGTTATAATGAGTTGGAGTGTGCAATGCAGGCAGAGGTGCTGCAATTGTCTTTGCACTAGTGTGACTAGACAACAGTCCAATAGCCACGTTTAAGATGCCACTAGGTACACTGAGTGTTTGCTAGTATAATGGCTTAGTTATAATGAGTTGGAGTGTGCAATGCAGGTAGAGGTGCTGCAAATGTCTTTGCACTAGTGTGACTAGACAACAGTCCAATAGCCACGTTTAGGATGCCACTAGGTACACTGAGTGTTTGCTAGTATAATGGCTTAGTTATAATGAGTTGGAGTGTGCAATGCAGGTAGAGGTGATGCAAATGTCTTTGCACTAGTGGGACTATAGCAAAGTCCAATAGCCACGTTTAGGATGCCACTAGGTACACTGAGTGTTTGCTAGTATAATGGCTTAGTTATAATGAGTTGGAGTGTGCAATGCAGGCAGACGTGCTGCAAATGTCTTTGCACTAGTGTGACTAGACAACAGTCCAATAGCCACGTTTAGGATGCCACTAGGTACACTGAGTGTTTGCTAGTATAATGGCTTAGTTATAATGAGTTGGAGTGTGCAATGCAGGCAGAGGTGCTGCAAATGTCTTTGCACTAGTGTGACTAGACAACAGTCCAATAGCCACGTTTAAGATGCCACTAGGTACACTGAGTGTTTGCTAGTATAATGGCTTAGTTATAATGAGTTGGAGTGTGCAATGCAGGTAGAGGTGCTGCAAATGTCTTTGCACTAGTGTGACTAGACAACAGTCCAATAGCCACGTTTAGGATGCCACTAGGTACACTGAGTGTTTGCTAGTATAATGGCTTAGTTATAATGAGTTGGAGTGTGCAATGCAGGTAGAGGTGCTGCAAATGTCTTTGCACTAGTGGGACTATAGCAAAGTCCAATAGCCACGTTTAGGATGCCACTAGGTACACTGAGTGTTTGCTAGTATAATGGCTTAGTTATAATGAGTTGGAGTGTGCAATGCAGGCAGAGGTGCTGCAAGTGTCTTTGCACTAGTGTGACTAGACAACAGTCCAATAGCCACGTTTAGGATGCCACTAGGTACACTGAGTGTTTGCTAGTATAATGGCTTAGTTATAATGAGTTGGAGTGTGCAATGCAGGCAGAGGTGCTGCAAATGTCTTTGCACTAGTGTGACTAGACAACAGTCCAATAGCCACGTTTAAGATGCCACTAGGTACACTGAGTGTTTGCTAGTATAATGGCTTAGTTATAATGAGTTGGAGTGTGCAATGCAGGTAGAGGTGCTGCAAATGTCTTTGCACTAGTGTGACTAGACAACAGTCCAATAGCCACGTTTAAGATTCCACTAGGTACACTGAGTGTTTGCTAGTATAATGGCTTAGTTATAATGAGTTGTAGTGTGCAATGCAGGCAGAGGTGCTGCAAATGTCTTTGCACTAGTGGGACTATAGCAAAGTCCAATAGCCACGTTTAGGATGCCACTAGGTACACTGAGTGTTTGCTAGTATAATGGCTTAGTTATAATGAGTTGGAGTGTGCAATGCAGGTAGAGGTGCTGCAAATGTCTTTGCACTAGTGTGACTAGACAACAGTCCAATAGCCACGTTTAGGATGCCACTAGGTACACTGAGTGTTTGCTAGTATAATGGCTTAGTTATAAGGAGTTGGAGTGTGCAGAGGACAGGAGGGTACAGTGCCAGGATTGTGGGTCTGGGTAGAGGAATGGAAGCCTGCCTTTCTATTCCCTCCTAATGGGGAAATGCAGCGACGAAATCCCTGACCTTTGCTACACAGACGCTGTCGCTGTTTTTTTAGGACCTGTCACCTTAACTCTGACCCTGCCCGTACGAGCCCTTAAAAGGACTGATAGATAGTGCTATCCCTATGCTGTCCAGCGTATCCAATATCGGCGATAGGACTCAGGACGGAGCTGCCCCAGTGATGTCTGACACCAAGGACGCAGAAGAGATAATGGCGTGCTGGAGGAAAATGTCCGGTTTTATAATGCAGGGACATGTGACATGGACATCCTATCACACATGCCGTTGCTTCTCTGGCTAAAAGTCCAATTAGCTGTGTGGGTGTCTGGGATTGGCTGACATGCTGGTCCGCCCCACATGACGCGCGCGCTTAGGGAAGGAAGACAAGGAAAAAAAAAAAAATGGCGATCGCCATTATACAAACAGGAGTGATCTGAAGGCGCTGTTCACGCACACTATACACTGAAATGTCATAATAGTGTGAGTCACAGAGTGACTTACACTATTATAGCGGAAAGCCAGCTAGGAATTAGCTGTTTTTTTGCTGCTAGAACCGTTCTCGAACGTTTCTAGAACTATCGAGCTTTTGCAAAAAGCTCGAGTTCTAGTTCGATCTAGAACAGGCCCCAAAATCACTCGAGCCTAGAACTGGAGAACCACGAACCACGAACCGCGCTCAACTCTAGTCAACACATAGCCTAAGGCCTCTTTCACATGTCAATGAAAAACACAGACGTTTTTCACTGAAGTGTTAAGAACGCATATGTCCCTCCGTGCGCTATGATTTCACGGCACACATGTGTTCTCCATGTGCTATCCGTGATCTGTGATTAATGATCAATGATAGCACATGGAGATCACATAACACAAACTCACCTGTCCATGCTCCTGCTGTCCGTAGTGCTGAATCTCTGGCTCTACTGTCTCTGTCTGCCGCTGTCTCCCCGCTGCTGCTGCTTCTGGGTCGGCTATGCAGCGCATATGCATGAGCATAATTAGCCAGCTTGGAAGCAGAGACAGCAGCAATCGGAGACAGCATCGCTGGAGAAAGTGAGTGTAAATATAATTTTATTTCAAAGATACATTTTATTCTGGTACATGTTACATGGATCACTCCACCGTGTTATCTGTGTGACATTAGTGATGGCAGAAAAAAACGGACACACTGTCAGTGAAAAACCACTGATATGTGTGTAGACCTATTGATTTTAATGGGTCTGTGTATGTCTGTGATTCTGGTACATATAAAAATTGCCACATACGTACCAGAATGACTGACGTGTGAAGGGAGCCTAAGAGAGACTGAGCTGAACTACAATGGAACTTTGGTTCACAGGCAGAAGAAAAATAAAACTGTCCATGTAGGTAAGGTGAATTCCAGTTAGGTGAAAGGTCTCTGTCTCACAGACAAAGGATGATCTCCTGCATTTTCACGTTGCTCGTCTGCACCATACAGGATTTATATGTAATGCTGTCTTTGTCCACATTTATTTCTGGTCATGAAGGCTACAGGACTTTATCTTGAAGGCTACAGGACTGCTTCATATAAAATCTGCAATAGGCATCCTTTATAGGGTGGAAATTAGAATAACGTTTACTAAAGTGTACAGCCGATGAAATTGTGTATACGCAGTTTGTTTAAAAAATGAAATACATTACATATGTAAGACACCAGACAGCTGATTCCACAATAAATGGACTTGTGCTCTTTATGAACTTTGGTATAAGACAACCAAAGTAAAGTCTACTGGGAACTTGTTATGTCAATGTGGGGGACAGTATATAATGCAATTTATTTTTGGTACAACTCCCCTAACATATTTCTTCCACTTTGGAATAAATGATTACCTCCTCTTTTACCCTAGAACACCAAGAAACTAGCAAAGCCATAGACCACCAATGTTAGTGAGATTACCCCTTCAGATTCTTTACATCACCTGGTTAGTTTTAATAATAATATTTTTTTTCTCATTTTCTGCTTTCCAAACTTTGGTGCGTTTTATAGCCAGGTGCATCTTATAGTTTGAAAAATACTGTATATAGTAATGTTGCTTTATCCAAGATAATGTTATCCATACCTTTAACGATGCAATAACTTTTTCCTTGACTTAAAAATCTTTCTTGTATTCATAAGCAAATGATGCCTAAGTTCTGTAGTACTACCAGAACTGGACCCAATAGACCACAGGAGAGACCAAGGCTTACTCTGATGTGGAAGTTGCTTAACTAAGCACCTATCAAATATTTACCAAAGCCTCTGATGGTGACGGTGGGCTTGGCTATCGGTAGATGTCAGGTGCCACTCTCTTGGCAGTGTCCAAGACTGTGGCAGCTACCTCCCAGGGCAGGGAAAGGCTCAGGTGCAGATGGTGTGGCTGAAGCAGACAGGATAAGTAGTACAGGTGGGCAAAGATACAGGTGACAGTCATAAAAAATTGGGATCAGACAACTAGTTATCAATTGGGTAATTGACTTACTAAACACATTTCTCAGGTACCTCCCCTAACTGGAGGATGCCTTAAGTACTTAGTGCAACTCAGCCAAAAGCTGACAGGCACGTCTCGCTAATGGTGCACTGGCCCTTTAAGAGCAGGAAATGTGCACTTTTGCTCACACTCTAAGGGGTACTTTGCACGTTGCAACATCGCTAGCAAATGCTAGCGATGCCGAGCGCGGTAGCTCCTGCCCCCGTCGCACATGCGATATGTAGTGCGAGCAGCTGTAGCAAAAATTATCGCTACTGCAGCTTCACACGCACTTACCTGGTCGGCGACATTGCTGTGACTGCCGAAGAGTCCCTCCTTCAAGGGTGAGGTGCATTCGGCGTCACAGCAACGTCACCGCAACGTCACTAAGCGGCCGGCTAATAAAAGAGGAGGGGCATCCCGCCCACCTTCTCCCTTCCGCATTGCCGATGGACAGCGGGCGCAGGTAAGGAGATGTTTGTCGATCCTGCTGCTTCACACACAGCGATGTGTGGAGCTGCAGGAACAACAAACAACATCATACCTGTGGACGCACCAACATTATGGAAATGAATGACGTGACACAGATCAGTGATTTTTGACTGTTTCACGCTCGTTCATCTTCTCTCCTAGGCTTTACACGTTGCGACGTCGTTACCGGCGCCGGATGTGCATCACTTTCGATTTGACCCCGACGTTATCGCAGTAGCGATGTCGCAACATGCAAAGTACCCCTAAGAGTGCTCCAAGGGCACCTTTGCAGCATGTGCCGGCCTCAGGAGCAAGAGGCAGCAGGAGAGCACATGGACAGCTATGGAGATGTGGAGGAAGACGCAGAGTATGTCAGCTTCCCTGCTGCAGGCAAGAGGCAGGAAAGCATTGACATGCTGGAATTACCATTTCCATCACTTAACCACCCTTTTTTCACCAGGCCTGAAGGAAGTTTATTCTTAAGCAAGATGTCTTCACAGTTGATAACTATGGTAATGGCTGGTGGAAAGGGTAGGCCAGATGACTGTTGCCTGGCAGTCTTTTTCCAGCCCCCTGAGTGGCTGTTGGAACTGGTCATCAGAGTAGTCATTTCAGAATATTCATGGACACATTATGATTCCTCTCTTCTATTGTTAAAGTCAACACCATCAGACCAGCATGCAAGTAGCAGCACCTGATGGCAGCGAGGTACCTTAGAAGACCTGGCCAAATGAGCCCTATCCAGACATCTCATGTGGCAATTATACTTTCAAAGGAACACCCCTCCTAATTTCCAGGCCAGAACAGGCTTGTGATTATGAAGCAAAATCAGACCCAGGAGAAGTGGGAAAGACAAGTTGGAAGCATAATGAAGTAGATCTTCTACAAATGTGAAGTTCACAACCATAGTTCCACTGGTTTGGACACAAAGGTTACGGCTTCTGATAAGAACTCTCCATCTACAGATGACACTGTCAAGGAATTCTGAAGGCGTCAGAAGTAGAGATAAGCAAACCAGTGGAAGTTTGGTTTGGTGGGTTTAGCCAAACTTTAGATAAAGTTTGGCTTCGGACCCGGAATTGACCTGAACCCCAAAAGAAGTTACTAATTAGGCAGTTTGGGTTTCCGCCCACATGCAGCCAGCCATAAACAGTTCACTTCCAGAGGCGGGTGGTTGAGGGATTTTTTTTATTTTTGTGTTGTGCCCACTACATCCAATCATGCTGTTATTACCTCAGTGAAAGCCATTCAAACACTGCAAGCAGATCGTACTGGGCTGAGCACCAAGTGCACCCGAGCACAGTGATACTCGCAGGAGTTGTTTACATACATAATGCACCTAAACTCCTAAATGAACTCTGTTATTTTTGTAAAGTTTGTGTTTGGTATGAACAACGAACACCATCCTCTGGTTCACTCATCTTTATATGGAAGGGAATCTGGTACTGATCCAGCACAGCCTGTTGTATGAAGTTTTCAGCAGCTCTAGAATCTAGGAGGACCGTTGTAGCGAACAGAGTACCTCCATATGAAAAGTACACTGACAGAGTCAATGGAAAAGACGTATTCTTTTTGGCTAGGGGGGCTTCTCCTACAGACCCAAGGCAAGCAAGGGCAGGCCTCACGCGACATGCATGATAAAGTGTTCTACACCTCCACAGTAGAAAAACATACCCTTGTATCACAATGATCTCATTGTTGTTCCTAGATCTTGATAAAGTCAATCAGCTTAGGTTAACGATGAGGAGCAGCAACTTGAAACTGGGGCACCAGCTGCCTCTGGAGGTATGGTGCCAGACATATAGGTCTCTATCATGTGTCACCTCCATAGATGGCTCCTGGAACATGAGATCGACCCGGGTAGCCAAGGAAATCAGATCATCCAATGTTTTGGAAATATTATGGCTTGCCAATTCATCCTAAATCCTCCTGGATAAGCCTTCCCAAAAGTCGTCCACCAGCACCTGATTATTCTATCCCGGTTTGGAGGAAACATCATACCTACTAACAGTTTGAACTCTTTGATGCAACTGCAAAAAAGAGGATACCACAGAGGAAGTCTAAGACATGATATGTTACTGAGTCTCTTCTCTCCCACAGGGAGTTGATCCAAGTGAGATCCTCTCCACTGAGGTGTGACACTAGTAATTCTACTTTGACCTGGTCGAAGAAAACTGGTGGGAAAACAGTTCAAAGTGCAGAGTGCACTGATTAATTAACACTCTGCACTGCTTTGGATTGCCGGCAAAAAATGGTGGAGCAGACTGATGAGGCCCGGATGTGGTCAGTAGTACTGGAGCTGCAGGCTTGATAGACGCACATGAGACAGCTGGTCCAAGGTAATTCAAACTGGTGTTAACGGATCGCAGATCAGATCAGATATCACAGAATCTGATCCTGCTGGTCTTGAATGTGTGACATTTTCTGACAGCGTTGGAAGCAAAAGGGTGTAAGAGTCAGCGGAGTGCATGGCCAGAGCAAATTGTAATGCTCACTGGCAGTGCGAGTGGGCGTGGACCCACTAGACCACGGGGGGACTCAGGCTTACCTTGATATGGCAGGGGCTTAACTAAGTGCATACCTGGTATTCCCCAGAACCTCTGATGATAAGGGTGGGCTTTGTTGCCTGTAGATGGTAGGTGCCACTCCCAGGGCTGTGTCTGAGACTGTGGAAGCTAATTCCCAAGGCAGGGACAGCCTCAGGTATGGACAGGTACATTCTCTGGTGCAGTCAGGTGCAGCCGGGATGGCTGATGTAGACAGATGGCTGGTAGAGGATGGTACAGAGGGTGCAGCAAACACTGGAAAATAAGTATGGGGGGTGGGCACAGGTACAGATAATTGATACAGGCAAATGGTACCTGAGAACTAGCTAGCAAGCAAGTAAATGACTTAATGAACACATTGCTGAGGCACCTCCCTTAAGCGGAGGATGTCTTAAGTACTGACTCTCAGCGATAGGTAACCCTGAAAGAGCAAAGAAGGTGCTGGCGGGCCCTAAGTGCACAACTGAAGAAACCTGTGCAGCGTGCGCAGGCCCTAGGAGCAGCAGGCAGAAGAAGAGCACATGAATGGCCATGGAAAGGCAGGGGAGCTGGAAGACTGGCCACAGTGGTAAGTATGTCAGCATCCCTGCTGCAGGTGAGAGGAAGGATAGAGCAGGGTCACCAGCATTACAACTACACATCTGTTGAGCTGACTATCAAGAAAAGGAAAATTGAACTTGGTGATGTAGAGGCTTGCAAAATGCTTTGAAACATCCAAATCACATATCTGCTCAGTGACCATCTCTGACGACTTAAAACAGTGACGGACCACACCTACATGCAAATTTCCTTCTTAATTTGACCTTACATCAGCAGAGCAGCTCTTCTTATTACAGTCTTTTCCATAAATAGGGCATCACAACTAATATCAAACTGATTGAACTCCCTGCAGATACTCAGCCAGCAGGGAGTGTCATTATATCGGCAGTGGTGCCCCTGTTGACAGAGCAGAGTGGAAGAGAAGAAGCTGCTCTGTTGACTTGGAGTCGACAGGAGCCATAAAATCGCAGGCAGAAATGGTCCATGACTCTTCTGAGCCATCAGAGATCAGTAGAGGATGTCAGTTAGCAATTACCTACCTGTAAGTTCTTAGTTTCATGGGAAAGAAAACAGACAGACAATCCCTTTAAATCTCCTTGAAGAAAAACCTAGGACTTTTTAGCATGCTTGAACCTTTTACAAAACATCCTGGATCCTGAGAAATAATTTTGAGAAGTATCTTAACATTATAAATTATATTTTGCATTGATTTCATGTATTTATATTAAGTATTCTTTACCAGAATAGAAATCAACTTAATTTAAAACTCCTTTTTTCACCAGTACACAATATAGACAAACAATTTGCTAAATAAAAAAAACAAGTGCTTTAAAAAATCAAATTACAGCAAATACTGGAACATGCATTCAAATAATATTTCCAATTAAACATAACTCTAAATTAGGTATAAATTAAATTAGAATGAAGTGTTTCATATGGGAACAGAAACTACAGCTTCTTATTTTTGGCATTTAGAATATGGATACAAACACTGTCTTGTTTGTTAGAACATTTAAATGAATCATGAGGCCTTTTAAAACTGAAGGAAAACATTTGGTGAAACATAATATATTGGAACCATATTTCTGCTTATATAATTAACAAACTAATAACCAACACAGAAGATAACACTATGAATTGAAACTCAGAACATTTATTCTGACATTTCTATTCCTAAACAAAAAGGAAATACCCTATTAAAAAGAAAAGTTAGTGTTAATAATGACAGCTTTGTAATATAGTTTATTTGACCAAATATTTCAAGAGAATTGAAAAGGTAAAGTAAATAATAAGGGGTCTTAAAAAGTAAAATCATTTGATCTTTAGCTGCTTCAAGTATTTGTTTAGATATCCAAGACAGAGATGATCCAATTGATTAATGTAAAATCAAGTTTTTAGAAATTTGCAGATTCTTACAAATATGAACTATTTACTGTTCATTTATACAGATTGGCAAAATAGATGACTGGCATGATTTCACACACTGCTGAAAAGTTGGAAAGTGTGCTAATGATATCAGGTGAACCTATACAGGCTCCTCCATAATAGCCAACATCTATCATCTAGCAGCTGTTCAGAGGGAAATAGCACAGCTAAACTTAGGGATAGAAAAAGGCCAAAATTTGATTGTGTTGTATTACTGAAATAGTGAAGCACATTTAAAATGGGAGTTGCAGTTAGGCTAGACTCACACTTGCGTGTGACTCGTACGAGGATTGCATCGTACTGCCCTGACCGGTTGGCGGCTCTCCTGATGTGGGCATGTCTGCTTTATGTAGTTCTATGCAGTTGACATGCTCCTGTCAGGAAAGCCATTGGCCGTTCTGGAGGATGCAGTGCGATCCCCGCGTGAGTAACACACAAGTGGTACTCCAGCATTAGTCTGTCAATATTAACTCAAAGATTCACATGAGATTGAGAGGTATGGTAGCTTCTTTACTGTCAATTCATATCAACAAAATTTTTTTAATCTTCAAACACTGCAATTGCAAAGGACAACAATGAGAGGTGTGAAACATTCATATTATTTTATACTTTGTTAAGATACTCATGGATATATATAATCTCTTTTTGGACATTCGCTGAAGCAAGAAGTGAAGAGAACAAGAAAAGGCGAATAACGTCCAATTACCATCAAAAAAGTATTTATTATAATAATATTTTATACGTCTGAAATAAATTTCAATAGAGCAGTGAGTGGATACACACAATATAGCAAAATTAGGGGTGAACAATAATCATATCCTGCTGGATATTGCACGTGACTAATAGTAAAAATGAAGGTACATAGCTTACATATAGAAGAAGGCCAGGGACATAAATACATCCTTAGTCTATGAGAATATCCGCCACAGTAGTATCATAATCTCAGAAACATCATATACATCTCTCATTCAATGTCCAAATGATGGCCTGTAGTCATACAGGTACATAGGAGAATCCTGCAGCCACCAATATGGGG
This sequence comes from Anomaloglossus baeobatrachus, assembly GCF_048569485.1. Classification (NCBI taxonomy): domain Eukaryota; kingdom Metazoa; phylum Chordata; class Amphibia; order Anura; family Aromobatidae; genus Anomaloglossus; species Anomaloglossus baeobatrachus. Next base: position 154,693,211 of record NC_134354.1, on the reverse strand, counting down.
TATATATATCAGTTAATATAATCAAATAAGTTAATATAGCATAATAAACAACTACCCCTCTTGGTGTAATTGCAAACACTCCAGTCGGTCACCATATATAATAATTAGCAATCTTCAAACTTTAAATAGAGAGATACATCAATTATAAGTGGACAGTCACCCAGAGACTGATCAATGGTAACTAACAGGAAATTGCATATACCACTGCAGCTAAATTGTATAATGGGTAGTCCCCAGCTACAAACAATTTAAATTGCAAAGGAGCAGGGGACTTTAACCCTTTTACTCCCAGCGTATTTTCAACTCCATGACCAGGCCATTTTTTCACTTCTGATCAGTGTCAATTTATGAGGTTATAACTCTGGAATGCTTTAACGTATCCCGGTGATTCTGACATTGGTTTTTGTGACATATTGTACTTCATGATTCTTGTAAATTTAGGCCGATATTTTTTGCCTTTATTTGTGAAAATATCGGAAATTTTGTACAAATTTTGAAAATTTGGCAATTTTCAAAATTTGAAATTTTATGCCCATAAATCCGAGAGTTATGTTTTTTGAAACATAATTTTTGGGGGTTAGGAAGTTAGACGGGTTTAAAGTTCATCAGCAATTTCTCATTTTCCCAAGAAAATTTACAAAACTATCTTTTTATAGGGATCACATCACATTTGAAGTGACTTTGAGAGGCATTGGTGATAGTAAATACCCCAACATGACAACATTCTAAAAACTGCACACCTCACACTACTCAAAACCACATCCAAGAGGTTTATTAACCCTTTAGGTGCTTCACAGGAACCAAAGCAATGTGGAAGGAAAAAATGAAAATTTTAGTTTTTTTCACAAACATTACTTTAGCCATAAAATTTTGCATTTTGACAAGGGTATCAGAAAAATGCACCATAAAATGTATTGTGCAATTTCTCCTGAGTGTGCTGATAACTCATATGTAGTGGAAATTGTTTGGGTGCATGGCAGGACTCGGAAGGGAAAATGTGCCATTTGAATTTTTGAAAGCAAAATTAGTTGGAATCATTAGCGGATACCATGTTGCGTTTGGAGACCCACTGAGGTGTCTAAATAGTGGAGCTCCTCCACAAGTGACCCCATTTTGAAAACTAGACCTCTCAAGGAAATTATCTAGATTTTTTTTTTGATGACCACCTGGAACCCCCAGGGGCTTACAGAATTTTATACGTTGAGCTGTGAAAATGAAAAAAAAAATCATTTTTAACCTCAAAAATGATGTGTTAATGCCAAATTTTAAAAAATCACTAGGGTAATAGGAAATAATGAACCATACAATTTGTTTTGCATTGTCTCCTGAGTATGCCAGTATCCCATATGTGGTTGAAAACTATTTTTGAGGCACAATGTAAAGTGAAAAAGGGAAGGAACGCTATATTGGAGTGCAGATTTACTTGGAAAGGTTTGCGGGTGCCATGTCACATTGGCAGGGCCCCTAAGGAATCAGAACAGCGGAAATCTCCCACAAGTGACCCCATTTTAAAATATGCACCCCTCAATGAATTCATCCATGGAGTGCAGTGATCTTATTTACACTACAGGTGTGTCACAAAACTTTATACTATTGGGGCAGTGAACAAAAATTAATTACATTCTTACCACTTAAATGTTGTTTTAACAAAGGGAATAGGTAAAAAAGGGATCATAATTTGTTACACAATTTCTCCTGTTTGTGGCAATACCCCACATGTGACTGTACGGTACGGTTTGGCTGCACCACAGGGCTTGTGAAGGAAGGAGCGCCATTTGATTTTTGTAGCACAGATTTTCCTAAAATAGTTTGCGGACTCCATTAGCAGAGCATCTAAGTGCCAGAACAACAGAAACTCCCTCAAGTGACCACATTTTGGAAGTTAAAACCCTTTGGGAGTTCATCTGTGGGTTGAAAGTGAGAGGAGTGGAAACTGTGTGTGTCTGGGTCGGAGCCCAGGCACTGACAGCAAGGTTGGCACATGGTGGTGGCCGTCTGCAGGAGTTAGCGGAACTCTGCAGAGCCGTAGGACCGGGGTCGGGCGTTGGCCCGCCGGTACCGAACCGGGGAGCGGAGTGAAGCTAAGCACACAGGCAGGGCCATCGGACCCCGACCAGGCTTGGAGCCGCCGACAATAGTCAAATTCGAGTCTGACAGGAACCCCAGGGGTTTCCCAACAACCAAGAACCGACAGAAGGCAACAGTCCACACCGTGAGGATATACAGCCACCGCCACAGCCTAGAGATCCAAGGGCCAGCGCCTGCGGGCAAAATGGGCTCCTACAGCACCTATACGCCGGGGAGCGGACTACCGGTGGGCAACCACAGGAGTCAGACCATTCTAACAGGTGCAGGGAAAGACAGCCACCATCAACCGTTCAGGGAGAGCACAACAACACTGCAGCCAGCTGCGGGACCCGTCCATCCGGCCATTTTGGTTTACCAGAGACTCTGTCATTGATTGTCTGAGTGAGTACACCAGTGCCGTCCGGCACCGCGCCGTGCTGTCCCTGCAACCCTGCACCCAAGCCATCCAGCCTCCCCATTACACCACCGTGCCCTGGGATCACCAACCCCCTACCCACGGATGGGACAACATCCTCGCTGCTCCCTACCATCCCCCCCAGGATCCCCGTCACCAGCAGCAGTGGTGCCATCATCACCACGTCCCGTGGGTGGCATCATGAACTCTCTCCCCAACCAAACCATCCCTTTTCACTCATGGGTGAAGAGCGCTGCTCGAGTCCCCGGGTCCGGCCCACCGCTCGAGCCACCGAGCAGCAGCAGCAGAAGCCCTGGACCCGAGCGTGGCGAGCGCGTCCCCTCCGCCCGTGACAAGGGGGGAGCCAAAGATATTTACAGAACCTTTTTGATACCAGTAACAAGGAAGCCCAAAATAGTTCCATTAACAGGATGGCTGGGAGAAAAACGGGTTAAATGCTGCGCTAGAAAACCACGATTCTGATGGATAGAATAAATCCTTTCCTTTAATGGCACAAGTCAACGCGTTTCGAAAGCATATCCGCTTTCTTCATCAGGACAAGACAGTACAAAAAAAGAGAACAGTATGACAAGCGTGATATAATTATATCCTCTTAACATTTCATAATATATCGCATCAATTTAAATACATCACATCAATTTAATATATCATATTTATCTACATTTTTATTTTATTTCTATTTTTTCACAGCAAAAAATTGCCAAGTCAAAATTATACACATTTATATATACAAAAAACTTTTTGTACACTTGTATATTTATATATATATTTTTATATTTTTTCACGATAATTTATGTCTTTTTTTCAGTGTCACAAAAAATTTTTTTTCTCTTTGTCCTAGTTATATTAAATTTGTTCATATATTCAACACTTCAGTAAGTGTAACCGGTTACACCCTATCTTTAATCACGGTCATAAACCCCTTTTTTTCTCTCTCCCACTTCTCTTTTCTCCTTTTTTTCTTTTCAACTGAAAACCTCCACGTGGCAATGAGTCACTGGTTCTTTGACGTCAATCCGGATGACGTGTCCACTCACTTTGTTCAAGGCTTTATATCTCTCACCGTGCAGCAACGCTTGTCATACTGTTCTCTTTTTTTGTACTGTCTTGTCCTGATGAAGAAAGCGGATATGCTTTCGAAACGCGTTGACTTGTGCCATTAAAGGAAAGGATTTATTCTATCCATCAGAATCGTGGTTTTCTAGCGCAGCATTTAACCCGTTTTTCTCCCAGCCATCCTGTTATCTGCAAATTCTGTATCGGGGCTGCTGCTGACCACTGCTGCATTATCAGCCTATATGCTTATATTGGAGTTGTGCCAGTCACAACTGAAGCAGGTGAGTACCTGTCTTTACTTGTGCATACCTTTGTCTACCAGATAAGACCCTATTTCTGCGCTTGTTTCTTCCACAGTTTTTTCCTGAAAATAGTTCCATTAACAGATGATGAACCTGAGTGGGGACTTGTGTTCATTTTGAATCAGTTCACATTTATCTTGTGCTCTATGCTGAGCACTTTCATCGGGGTTTCCATCTACATCTCTGAAATACATGATTCAGATGAAACCCTGATGGATCAATTCAATAATGAGGCAGCAGAGTTACTGCAGATTCCATTTATCTTCTGTTCTTCAGTGTCCACCATTTTAATGGTGAACAAAAATGTTGATGACCGCACTTTTGTGCACGTTTGAAAAGAGACGTGAAAAGATGGACATCACCGGACCACAGACCAGATAGGTGATGAAAATGACCTCTTCTGTTTCATTACAGAGAATTTTCCATGGGAAACTTTTACTGAATCACATTTTTCAAAGATTTACATGGAACCCCCAATGTAATGCAAGACAAAATAAACAAATCAAGAGCAGGTGAAGAATATGCTTTATTTATTTATTTTTTTATACCGCTCACTTTGCGGTATAACTGATTAGACGGATTAATTCCTCCGGTTAGTATAATTACAGCGATACCTGGTTTATCTTGTTTTTTTTTAAATTTGGCTAGTATCACATTAAAAATGCTCTTTAGAAAATAAAGGGTTATTTTTTGCATCATCAGATCTTGAAGCCTATAGTTTTTTTTTCTGTTGACAGTCTTGTTTTTTTAAGGGGATGAATTGGGGTTTTTATTGGTACTTTATTGGGCCATATAATATTTTTTTGATAGCTTTATATTCCTCTTTTTTGTCAGGCAGAATCATGAAGAGTCAGCAATTCAGGAATAGTTTTTTTGAATAGTTTTTTTTGTTTGTTTGGTTTTTTTTACACCATTCACTGTGTCAAAAAAGTGATAAGACCATTTTATTCTTCGGGTCACTATGATTACAGAGATACCACATTTATATAGTCTTTCAATTCACCTTTATGCATCTCTACAAAATGCTTTGTTGCACCTGAATAGGGTGCATTCTTGTTCCCAATATTTGTAACATGCTCTGCTATTCTTTTTAATTTTTGGACTGTGCAACCTATATTTTTAATTTTACAAAAAGTACATGGGATGCAATAAATCATATACATTGTATTGCAGTTTATAAAAGTATTTATTTTGATTCCTTCATCTGTATTTTGTTTTTTCTTCGTGAACTTGCAGACATTGCACTTATTTAGAGCACAAATAAAGTTAACTGTTGTTTTCTTTCATGGTATAGAAAGGGTTAAGAGACCCATACATTGGGGAGATTGGAGAAAAACGTTTTACCAAGTGAGGCCTTTTGGATTGTAAAATTGGACACTAAGTATCTGAAAGGGATGAATTATATAAATGATACAACATGTATATTTTTTTTTTCACAAATGTGCATTTTGCTGAAATATATTTGTATATAATTAATTCATTCGTAATTAATAATTTAAATCTTGTATATGTTCTATGATTGGCTGAATTTTGTTTTTAAACCTTGTACCATGATGCAATGCTTTATTTAGTGATTAACATAGCACCAGCAATGCGTCTAAATAGTATATATCCACCATTATGGTGTTTTATTATGCCATGTACACTAGAGATCAAAATTAGAGAACAAGGTATGATCACTTTCTTTTTTCCAAAATAATGTCATTTACATTGATCAACATCTGAAGGGTTTTTTTGGAAGGAGTACACCATGCCACTAGAACAGTATTTTCAAAAGATCCAAAGTATATCACTTAAACCCTTTATTTTTTCCAAAATGTGATGATCATAATTAAAGAAGAGCAATGACTGTAGCACAGAGAAAAATTATATCAAAATTTCTGAACGTAACAACAGTCACCAATCTGTAGGAAGTGTACAGGCCTTTGCTTTGAACAACTTCAGCACGCCATCAGCCACAGGACATCAGTAGTCTGGCGCACTTCTTTGATGTGATTTTGGTCCACTCTTTTTCCAGTCTCTTCCACAGTTCTTTGATCATTGTAGGTTTCTTGGCCATAACTTTGTCACCACGCATTGTCCAGAGGTTTTCTATTGGGTATAGACCAGCACTACGGGCTGACCATTTCATTGTTTCAATGTTTTCTGTTTCAAGGAACTGTTTACCCATTTTGCTATGTGATAGGGGGCATTGTCCTGCAGACAATTTGCTGAGTGATGAATACAAGTAAGGAACAATGTGTTGTTGAAGAAGGTTCTGATATACACTTGCATTCACTCTGCCATGTAGGTATATGAGAGGTCCAATTCCAGCTGCAAAAAACATTCCCTAAACCATAACACTGCCTCCACCACCTTTCACTGAATTCTTTACACACTTTGGGTTCAGTCTCTCCCTAGTTTGTCAACAAACATAATGTTTCCCATCAGACCCAAATAAATTAAACTTGCTTTGATCACTAAAATGAATTATGGACCACTTCTCCTGTTTCTGTGGCGCTCCTGACCTGGTCAGGCACCACTGAGTACTGCACCCTTGCTGGGGGCAGTGCAATACAGGTAATCCAGAAGGCTGACTGAGGTGTGACTACACAGGCGCATAGTAATCAGGTCTCACACATTGACCTTTGAAGGGACTCCTGAGAGATTTCAGGAGGGGGCGTAGCCTCGATGTCCACTCAAGAGGTGTGTTAGAGAGCCTGGTTGCTAGGTGGCGTAGGCAGGCACAGTGGAGAGAGGAAGTAGAGAGGAGAGAGGAGTGAAGAGTCTGAAAGTGGAGCTCAGAGGGAGCAGACGTGCAGAACCCACTAGTGAGCCAGTTTAGAGTGTGCAGCCCAGGGAGAGCAGTCGCAGGCAGCAGACCCTGGAGTTGGAGCACTTGAACAGAATCTGCGCAGTGACTACCGACAGAGGAGATCGGTCACCTGGTAGTGCCGCCCGAAATTCACCTAAGGCTAGAGAGAGCAAAGAGGTAGCAGAGTAAGGGGACTGCCAGGGAGGTACCAGGCCCGCAAGGGTAACAGGTCCCAGTGCAGAGACAGATTCACCTTTCTTCTGCGAAACCTACCTGAGGGGGCACTTCAAACCCCCAAGACAACACCACAGAGTCGCAGCCACGTAGCAAAGAGAGGGCCCATAGTTCACAGGAGGCAAGCAGCCGGAGTGACCTGGTCCAGGCTACAAGCAAACGGGCCGAAACAAGGGGAGAACAGGCAGCAGCAACTTCCCTGGGTGACCCTTGTAGGGACTTCAAGTCGGGGTCACCACAAAAAAAACACAAAGGGCTAAGGAAGGCTAGTTAGTAGTCACCCTCATCAGCCAGCCGGAAGGATAGCTGGTTCCAGCCTGGTTCATCCCTGCTACGCCCGAGTTACTCACCCTGCCACCTAATGTGAGTAAAACACCTGAAAGACATTCTTCTTGTGCGTGTGAGTCATTCTGCGACTTGTGGTGCCACACACTTACACAGGGCCCTGGGGCTTGCCTCACTCTCGGGAGGCCACTACAACTGACTGGAAATATCAAAAAACTGACCCGCACATCTGACAAATGTGAACAGGTGCTAACTGAAAAAACATAGTAACTATAAATGCAAACCGTTGCACACTAAAAAAGCCAAAAATGTACTAGGGAAAATATGGCACTGCATTACTGCAAAAGAGAGATATTTAGTTTATGTATTGCTAACAAAGGGGGATTGCTCGGCACCACCTGAATTATTAGACAAATCATGTGCCATGTACCTATCAAAACACCTGAACACACACAATATGGCACCAGACGTATGAAGAATAAATAATTAATATGGAATAGACCTTGATGTGTGCAAAAAATACAATATTTATTTATTTATAAAGGGTGGCAAACACTCACAATTTTAAAATCATTTAAAAACAGACATAAACACTAAACACTGCCTCCAACATGGGACATAAGAATTGTATGTTTACCCTCAATATGCTTGTCTATGCAATTCATATGTCCCATGTTGGAGGCAGTGTGATACATTACACTAATTACTTTTTATAAAAACCTGTGAATAACAAATCATCATTAATGCCTCTAGGGTGCACATAGTTCAATTTATATATCCATCTGGACTCACTACGCAGGAGAGCAGGTACAACATCACCACCTCTAATAGACGTTTGGATCTGTTCTAGCCCCACAACATACGTATTTTTAATTCTGCATCTCTCTTTTGCAGTAATGCAGTGCCAGAGTTTCCCTTGTACATTTTTGGCTTTTTCAGTGTGCAACTGTTTGCATTTATAGTTACTATGTTTTTTCAGTTAGCACCTGTTCACTTTTGTTGGATGTGCGGGTCAGTTTTTTGATATTTCTAGTGAGTCTCTTTCTGACTGGGCCCTAAGACCTGGCTGTTCATAACCATTATAGCAGGAGCCTAGCTGCCCATACATGGAGGTTTGCAGTCCAAATAGTGGCATTTTTCCCAGATATGGATGTTTTTAACCTAGATAGTGGCATTTAAGTTAGGTTCCCGGATTACAGAGATATACCTTGCCGCTTGGTTTCCGGGCTTACATGCATTGGCCAATACATAAACTAAATATCTCTCTTCTGCAGTAATGCAGTGCCATATTTCCCTTGTACATTTTTGGATTTTTCAGTGTGCAACTGTTTGCATTTATAGTTACTATGTTTTTTCAGTTAGCACCTGTTCACATTTGTTGGATGTGCTGGTCAGTTTTTTGATATTTCTAGTGAGTCTCTTTCTGACTGGGCACTCAGCCCTAAGACCTGGCTGTTCATAACCAGTATAGCAGGAGCCTAGCTGCCCATACATGGAGGTTTGCAGTCCAAATAGTGGAATTTTTCCCAGATATGGATGTTTTTAACCTAGATAGTGGCATTTAAGTTAGGTTCCCGGATTACAGAGATATACCTTGCTGTTTGGTGTCCGGGCTTACATGCATTGGCCAATACATAAACTAAATATCTCTCTTTTGCAGTAATGCAGTGCCATATTTTCCCTAGTACATTTTTGGCTTTTTCAGTGTGCAACTGTTTGCATTTATAGTTACTATGTTTTTTCAGTTAGCACCTGTTCACATTTGTTGGATGTGCGGGTCAGTTTTTTGATATTTCTAGTGAGTCTCTTTCTGACTGGGCACTCAGCCCTAAGACCTGGCTGTTCATGACCAGTATAGCAGGAGCCTAGCTGCCCATACATGGAGGTTTGCAGTCCAAATAGTGGCATTTTTCCCAGATATGGATGTTTTTAACCTAGATAGTGGCATTTAAGTTAGGTTCCCGGATTACAGAGATATACCTTGCCGTTTGGTTTCCGGGCTTACATGCATTGGCCAATACACAAACTAAATATCTCTCTTTTGCAGTAATCCAGTGCCATATTTTCCCTAGTGCAGTTTTGGCTTTTTCAGTGTGCAACTGTTTGCATTTATAATAACCACAACTGACTGCACCCACCATGTGCCCCAGGCACCCCTTAATCTGCAGTGGTGGTCACCCTGACCGCAATACCGAGAGTGGCATCACGAAAATCCTAAAAGAAGGTTCCCTACCTGTGACCAGACCGTCCCGCCACGTGGAGTCCCTGAAGGTAAAGCACCGACACAACACCTGTGGGGCTTCACATCTGGCGTCACGAACAGGATAAGGACTAGACCTGTAAAGACAGGTGACCATGTGCCTCGGCGGTCCGCTTAAAAAGTTTGAAGCGCCGCCATATTGCCACTATGAAAAGCATGCTGAAAAACAACAGAAGCCCGCGCTGGAAGAAGTTACCGCCCACGAAGAGGTGTGGCTACCCAGAGATCCCCTGCAGCGTCCTGACCTTGTTAGAGGGAAGGAGGAAGGTTCTGATCCTGAACGCTGGGAATGCTCTGGAGAAGTGAACAGACTGACACTTAAGCTGCAATAAGAAGTCACAAGCCTGCTGCAGAAAGAAGATCTGGAGTGCAGCGACGATGCAGAGAAAATGGCATTCACACACAGTGATCCAGAGCTGGGCTCCGCTGCCTGGTGTAACTGGGAGCTGGACCAGTGGTGTGAAAGGCTGGAGGTGAAGGTGATGCAGCAGATCCGGGAAGCACGCGCAGAGCTCAGCGAGATGGCTGGAGTCGCCTAGGCCCATGAGAAGTGGACAGCGAGGCAAGCGATGCTCGGAGCAGTGACCGCCCGAACACCGGAGATGCTGCTGAGGGGTGAGTCATCTAATGCCCCTGCTGGCGCGAGTGCCCTAACCCCTGCTGCCATGCCCGCAGTCCCTGGAGAGACGCCCGTCACGGCGACAGCGACCCAGGTCTCAGCCATGCCAGGTGCGGCCCGCAAAGTCCTGGCCGCCGCAGCGATGCCCTGCGCAGCCCGCCAAGACCAGGCTGCAGCCACGCCCGACTCAGCCCGCCAAAACCAGTGAAGCTAATCTATGCCGCAGGAGTGATGCTGACCCATGCCGCCACCATGCTAGGCCCGGCCCGCCAAGAACCGCTCACAGCAGCGACTCCTATCCAGGCTGCCGCCATGCCAGGCTCGGCCCACCAAGACAAGACCGTACAGTTATCTACCCCGGCCTGTAAGGCCAGAGCAGACACCGCTCCCCAGCCCAAGGAATTGGACCGCCCGTCTCCACTGGGAGAGGACCCCGAATACTGGAGGCTGAAGGCTGATCTAGAGGCTCATTTCCCAAAGGAGATGGTGGACCGGTATCTGCTCTCTCCGCATGCCCACAAGAAGGCTCCAGTAACATCCATGATAAAAAGCCCACCACCCTGGCCTGCTGATGAAAATCCATCCCCAACACTGCCGCAAGACGAATGCTCAGAAGAACTAAGGGGGAGAGGAGGCCAGGAGGCTGAGGAGCTGACCCCAGAGCCAGAAATGCTACCATATTCTCGCTGGGAGGAGAGCCCGACACCCTCTGCTGAAGAAGAGCTGACTGTCTTCATGCCCAGTATGTACATCACCTGGGAGCCTACAAGCAGTGAGGTGGCAGTCCAGCAGAAGCCCGCCCACAAGATACGGCGCCGCAGCAGAACGAAGTTTTCCCCTGCACAGCAGTCACCAGACTGGTATGAAGTAACAGCTAGAGACTTGGAGGAGAAACAGTCTTTAAGGAGAGATAAATCTAAAGTCAGAGGTCCCCTTTGCCGTGGAGTTGTAGAGGAGTTCAGCTTGAAGAGTGAATACGGCTTCATAGTCGCACCTGGTGTCAGAGAAGGAATCTTTGTCAGCCGGAGAGATGTGAGAGCACACTTGCGAAGAGGACATCCAGGAAGAAACTTGCAGATGGAAGATCTAGTGGAATTCACCAAGCATCAAGGAGAAAGTGGATGGTATACATTAGATGTAACACCATGTCCCAAAAATCCTGATTATAGCCCAGCAATTTCCACTCAGCGTACCCCAAAGTCTACAGAAACAACAACAGTGCAAGAGAAAAAGTCAAGGGAAAGCATAGAACAAGATAAAGATAGAGAAAGAAAAGAAACAGAACCAGAAACAGAAGAAGAAGATAAAGAACTGGAAAGAGACACCAAAAAAGACAAAGAACCAACAGAAGATACTACAGATGATGACGACGACAGAAATGTAGAAAATGCCAGGTGCCGCAGCCCTACAGGCTAAAGCACTGATACAGAGGAGTGAAGAAATAATGTAAAATACAGCAAGTTAAAGTTTGAAGTTTGCAACGTTCAAGTTCAAGCATGCGCCCACATGAACTTATGTGAGAAACCCCTTTGTGCACTTTATCTATGGACCATAGGCTATTAACTGGCTATAGCCACAAACTCTCGCAGTGTACATAGTTACCCCAGAAGTACAACCACCTGGCCATGCCTGTTTATGGGGCCTTGCCCGCCTGTGACCAGGGAGCACGCCTGTTTATGGGGCCTGGCTCTCCACCACAAAGAGGGCACCTGGTCAGCACCAACTGTGGAGGCCGCCTCTACATCCTGCCAGAAGAGGCTGAAGGCACGGCTTCACCAGGCCAGGTATACCCTGAAACCACCAGACCACGAAAGACGCCTCTACATCCTGTCAGAAGTGGCTGAAGGCGCGACTCGATGGGAGAGGAAGATTTGAGGAAAGGTCTGGGGAAGTGGATGTCCCAGACCTGGTTGCTAAAAGGACCGGTGACCTACCTCCTGAGAGGGTTTTGAGTGGGTTAACGGACTTGTGGGTGGAGGGTGGTGATGTATGGTACCTGGTAGTTTTATAATGTTTTAATCTTTTACTGTTTTATGCATTTTAAAATGTTGTCTTGCAGCCCGAGGACGTGCTGGTGATAACTAAGGAGGAATGTGGCTCCCCTAACTCGGTCAGGCACCACTGAGTACTGCACCCATGCTGCAGGTAATCCAGAAGGCTGACCGAGGTGTGACTACACAGGCGCATAGTAATCAGGTCTCACACATTGACCTTTGAAGGGACTCCTGAGGGGGCGTAGCCTCCATGTCCACTCAAGTGGTGTGGTAGAGAGCCTGGTTGCTAGGTGGCGAAGGCAGGCACAGTGGAGAGAGGAAGTAGAGAGGAGAGAGGAGTGAAGAGTCTGAAAGTGGAGCTAAGAGGGAGCAGACGTGCAGAACCCACTAGTGAGCCAGTTTAGAGTGTGCAGCTCAGGGAGAGCAGTCGCAGGCAGCAGACCCTAGAGTTGGAGCACTTGAACAGCGTCCGCGCAGTGACTACCGACGGGAGAGATCGGTCACCTGGTGGTGCCGCCCGAAATCCAACTAAGGCAAGAGAGAGCAAAGAGGTGGCAGAGTAAGGGGACTGCCAGGGAGGTACCAGGCCCGCAAGGGTAACAGGTCCCAGTGCAGAGATAGATTCACCTCTCTTCTGCCAAACCTGCCTGAGGGGGCACTTCAAACCCCTAAGACAACACCACAGAGTCCGCAGCCACGTAGCAAAGAGAGGGCCCATAGTTCACAGGAGGCAAGCAGCCGGAGTGACCTGGTCCAGGCTACAAGCAAACGGGCCGAAACAAGGGGAGAACAGGCAGCGGCAACTTCCCTGGGTGACCCCCGTAGGGACTTCAAGTCGGGGTCACCACAAAAAAACACAAAGTGCTAAGGAAGGCGAGTTAGTAGTCACCCTCATCAGCCAGCCGGAAGGATACCTGGTTCCAGCCTGGTTCATCCCAGCTATGCCCGGGTTACTCACCCTGCCACCTAATGTGAGTAAAACCCCTGAAAGACATTCTTCTTGTGCGTGTGAGTCATTCTGCGACTTGTGGTGCCAAACACTTACGCAGGGTCCTGGGGCTTGCCTCACTCTCGGGAGGCCACTACAACTGACTGCTCCCACCATCAGCCCCAGGCACCCCTTAAGCTGCAGTGGCAGTCACCCTGACCGCAATACCGAGAGTGGCGTCACGAAAATCCTAAAAGAAGGTTCCCTTCCTGTGACCAGACCATCCCACCACGTGGAGTCCCTGAAGGTAAAGCACCGACACAACACCTGTGGGGCTTCACATTTCCCCATAACATGCTCCCAACCAAAGGTGAGTCTAGTCTTTTGATTCTTTTTGCTAATGAGAGATTTGGTCACTGCATAGTAGGCTTTGACTCCAAATGCTTTTAAATGTTGTGACACCACTGTACTACGAGACAGATCCTTGCCCTGTTCAGTGCTGCACTGTCGAGCAATTCCAGCAGCGGTGTTGAAGCGATTACCCATGGAGAGTCTCCACATTATCATGTCCTCTCCTACATTTGACTTTCGAGAGTGACCAGCCTTTGTGGAAGACTTGAAAGAGTTTGTGATGTTGCAAAGATGCAGTATTCTCAAGATCACAGACTTGGAATGACCAACTGCTCTTGCTATGGCTCCTAAGGTCACCCCTTTGGCCTTAATCTGGACAACCTGGTGCTGGAGTGTTTTAGTCACTTTGGAATGGCACACCATTTTTTGAAAAGTCAGTGCAAACTGGAAAGTTTGGCTGTTTGTTAAATAAGTTTGTCAGATAATTAGGGACATTGGCCTCAGATGCCATATTAACACCAAAACTTGCAGGCATCTCAATGTGACTTGATTGCTAATTAATTATTGTTATACATCCATCAATTTAAGACACATACATTCCTCTTTCTAGTTTCCTCCCTATTTTTTTTTTAGTTTTAGTTCTATTTTTCCTTAATTGACGATGCAAAAATAGATAGTTCAAGTGTTAATTCACAATTGTCGGGTCTCTGTGTCCACTGTTGTGTTTTGTTTCTGATGTCCATCTTTGCTGGGAGAGAGGCTCTGCTGATGTTCCTTGATCTCTGCATGTCAGGCTTTCTCCCATGATGTCTGGTGAGCCTGTTACCTCCAGACTATATACACTCCTTTGTTTGTCCTGCAGTTTTCTCTGCCAGTTGTCACATACCTTAGCTACACTTATAAAATATCATTACTGAAAAACACTACCATCATGTGGTAATACATATCTTTTTGCAATTGTGAATTCTATAGAAGACAATTGGACACATGAGTAAATTCACCTCCTAGCAACCGCTGGTCCCATTGTCATTAGGGGTTCCAGCCCAGGTGGGGTTGCCTGTTTGACATACAGAGATTGCAATTGCTATCCCTTATAATATATATCTCTATATGTAAAAAAAATATATTTTTTTAGTTTTTATTTTATTTATAATATAGATAAAAATTGACAATGTTTTGCAATTCTTGTCAATTTTTTCTTTGACTTATATATTTATATATTGCGATATACTTATTTTGGATGTTGTGCACTGTATGACGTTGTTTATTTAACTATATGTGGTTCCCGCTGATTTTTTTCTAACCAGTGGGTGGTCCTATGACGTATATGGACCATGATGTACAGTTAGGTCCAGAAATATTTGGACAGTGACACAATTTTCGCGAGTTGGGCTCTGCATGCCACCACATTGGATTTGAAATGAAACCTCTACAACAGAATTCAAGTGCAGATTGTAACGTTTAATTTGAAGGTTTGAACAAAAATATCTGATAGAAATTGTAGGAATTGTACACATTTCTTTACAAACACTCCACATTTTAGGAGGTCAAAAGTAATTGGACAAATAAACCAAACCCAAACAAAATATTTTTATTTTCAATATTTTGTTGCGAATCCTTTGGAGGCAATCACTGCCTTAAGTCTGGAACCCACGGACATCACCAAACGATGGGTTTCCTCCTTCTTAATGCTTTGCCAGGCCTTTACAGCCGCAGCCTTCAGGTCTTGCTTGTTTGTGGGTCTTTCCGTCTTAAGTCTGGATTTGAGCAAGTGAAATGCATGCTCAATTGGGTTAAGATCTGGTGATTGACTTGGCCATTGCAGAATGTTCTACTTTTTTGCACTCATGAACTCCTGGGTAGCTTTGGCTGTACGCTTGGGGTCATTGTCCATCTGTACTATGAAGCGCCGTCCGATCAACTTTGCAGCATTTGGCTGAATCTGGGCTGAAAGTATATCCCTGTACACTTCTGAATTCATCCGGCTACTCTTGTCTGTTGTTATGTCATCAATAAACACAAGTGACCCAGTGCCATTGAAAGCCATGCATGCCCATGCCATCACGTTGCCTCCACCATGTTTTACAGAGGATGTGGTGTGCCTTGGATCATGTGCCGTTCCCTTTCTTCTCCAAACTTTTTTCTTCCCATCATTCTGGTACAGGATGATCTTTGTCTCATCTGTCCATAGAATACTTTTCCAGAACTGAGCTGGCTTCATGAGGTGTTTTTCAGCAAATTTAACTCTGGCCTGTCTATTTTTGGAATTGATGAATGGTTTGCATCTAGATGTGAACCCTTTGTATTTACTTTCATGGAGTCTTCTCTTTACTGTTGACTTAGAGACAGATACACCTACTTCACTGAGAGTGTTCTGGACTTCAGTTGATGTTGTGAACGGATTCTTCTTCACCAAAGAAAGTATGCGGCGATCATCCACCACTGTTGTCATCCGTGGACACCCAGGCCTTTTTGAGTTCCCAAGCTCACCAGTCAATTCCTTTTTTCTCAGAATGTACCCGACTGTTGATTTTGCTACTCCAAGCATGTCTGCTATCTCTCTGATGGATTTTTTCTTTTTTTTCAGCCTCAGGATGTTCTGCTTCACCTCAATTGAGAGTTCCTTAGACCGCATGTTGTCTGGTCACAGCAACAGCTTCCAAATGCAAAACCACACACCTGTAATCAACCCCAGACCTTTTAACTACTTCATTGATTACAGGTTAACGAGGGAGACGCCTTCAGAGTTAATTGCAGCCCTTAGAGTCCCTTGTCCAATTACTTTTTGTCCCTTGAAAAAGAGGAGGTTATGCATTACAGAGCTATGATTTCTAAACCCTTTCTCCGATTTGGATGCGAAAACTCTCATATTGCAGCTGGGAGTGTGCACTTACAGCCCATATTATATATATAATTGTATTTCTGAACATGTTTTTGTAAACAGCTAAAATAACAAAACTTGTGTCACTGTCCAAATATTTATGGCCCTGACTGTATAGGATTTAAGGTATTTATATCCATGCATGTGTTTTGCCTGCAAAATATTCTGTGTCATTGTTGCATTGTCCTGAGGAAGGGGGCAGAGACCCCTGAAACGCGTAGACTTGTTCATGCTTCCTAATAAATGACTTGGAAAATTATCCTTTGGATCGATTGATGATAGGTGCGGCGCTGATCCCCGACTTCTTTATGAAACTGCTATCTCATTGTTACGGGTCCGCAGCTGTCTCCACTGACTTTTATGCTTCATGAGGTGTTGTGACTCTCACAACATCCATAGGTGAGTGCACCCTAATATCCCTTCTATTGTTTTTATCGGTTAAGACCCTATGCGCCTGTCTTTCCTCCACAGTTTATAAAAGAATGGTCATGACAGCAGCAGAGTGGGCTTACAGACAAAGATCCATGACCAGTTCCAAAGGGAGATCTGTGACCAGCTTCAGAGGAAAGTCCGTGTGACAAGTTCAAGAGGAAGATCTGTGGCTAGTTGCAGAGGAACATCTGTAACAAGTTCCAAATAAAGATTTGTGACCAGTTCCAAGAGAAGATCCATGACCTGTCTCAAGAGACAACCTGGCTGAGGCAGAAGACTATGTTTATGGGCCATTATCTCCTTTGAAAACTTACAGTACTAAGTGAGGACTAAGGTCGCACATAAGGGAATGAAAGCGGTCTGCGTACTGAGTCTGGGGAGTTACCTGCCAACTTCCACTTTCAGTCTATTGGGTTGTATTGTCCACCCCCATTGGGCATGTGTGCATTTTACGTTACTTAGATAGTTGAAAATGCTGATGAGTAGAGAAGTGACACACATATTTCCCATTGGTGAATTACTTGGGGAATTAGGAATAAGCTGGCATTAATATTAACTGTTATTTAAAGGAGTTTCTTACAAACAAATTAATTTTAACTTTCATTTTAATCAATAGATCTTACATTAACAATAAGTTAAAAATATGTGTGTTAAAAAATGTTCCTGTGCTGAGATAATCTTATAAATGTGCCTTTGCTAAGTCCTTACAGGGGTATGGTTTTGCCATACCCCATCTCAAAGGCAGGGAAGGATGTAAAGTAATATAAAGACAGCATAGCATTGGATCATAGCTGATTCTTTTTATGAGGTAAAACTATTCCCTATCTGATTTTTAAAAAATGTTTTACCTCAAAGAAATAATTATTTGCTGTAATGTTTATATACTTTTTTTACTTCATGTCTTTATACTTTTTTACTTATTCCCCAGCTCAGGAGATGTGGTATTATCAGACAATGTCCCTGTACTGTCAGACACAACCATTACACAGTACGTAGCAGGGACACATTATTATTCCAAGATTTATTAATTGAAATTAACTTTCTTTGTGGGGAAAAAACGGAAAACCACTTTAATGATAGGAGTGCCAATTGTATTGTGTTGGTATAGCTTTATTCATAAATCCCTTATTTTAACATAATTTGATTAATTGTCAACCAACTGTGATATTTCCTGACTTCATGCCAAAAATGCCTTTTCCTTATTCCTTATTTGTGTGAAGTAAAACCATTGTTGGTTCAGTTAGCACTGTCTCCTCATTGTCTGCGCCGTTGCATCCTCGCACCTGTTACACCACTAGGAGTGTTTAGCGCAGTGGGACACTATTCATAATACACATTGACAGGTTTGTACTCTATCATGCTGCTTTTAATCCTGCTCCCTCTTTTTTCAAATAATGCCAGTGTTGTGTAAATATATACTATTTCACTGACTGGAATATTGTCCACGATTGGGAACAAGATGTGTTTGGACAGTGGTGGTTTCATCATCTGCAAACTTAGGTAGGACTTTTTTTGTGAATTGTTATTTGACTTTTTGTTGTAAGACTGGAACCTCAGGACCGCTTTCAAGTTGTTGGTAGAATAAAATGAAGTAAAAAGAGTAATTGCTGATGAAGCTCTGTTTTCTATTGGCTATTTTACTTGCTGGCTATACGGCACACCCCAATAGTAGGAACATTTTTGCTATCTACAATGCTTTACCTCCCAATGTTCAAAAAAAGGGCTAAATATAATCCTAAATTAAAGAGAACCTGTCACCATGAAAACGTAGTCTAATCTGCATGCACCATGTTATACAGCTGGGGTAGTTTATCAGATTAATATATATTTGTATGAGACATGATTTGGTAAAACCCATTCTTTATTCATTTAAACCTCGGCTGTTTTTTCTAAGATATTGGGTCCAGTGTGCGATCCTGTCAGTAACTTACAGGTTTCTATTTATAATTATGCAACATTTGTAAGGAGTAGTGATGGGCGAACCTTAACTGTAAAGTTCGGGATCCGTACCGAACACATAGTGTTCATGCACACAATCCCAGCTTTCCTGGGAAGCTCGTGTTACAATTTGGGTCCAGTTTGGGTCCAGGAGCTGTAAAAAAAGCACATTAGAAAAAAACATTATGATCATACATATAGGTCCTGTGATGTGTCCTGACCCGCTCAGCTGCTGTCTCCTGGCCGTTTCTGCTTCCAGGTGCTATCATTAACTTCCGGTGGCATTCACTGCACTGCTCGTCACTCAGCAGTTTTCGGCTTTTTCGTCTGTGTTCGTGGTGACGTCAGGGTTCACCCGAGTCCATGCGCCATGGACTCGATTGAACTTTGTCTGTCACTGTGCAAGTCTCGCATCGGTATCAGCCGCCACAGCGCACACTCTCCTGACAGGAGCGGGTTGGCTGCATGCATTTCCATGCAGCTGAAGTGCTCCTGTCAGGAGATTGTGTGCCGTGCTGGGTGATACCGATGTGAGACTCGCAGGAGTCATACGCAAGCCTCAGCTGTGCACTCAGGTGAAGGCTCTGACAGCTCTCAGCTGTGTCTGTGTGAACAGAACTGTGTTTGTCTTCTCACACAGATGCATCAGAGCTGAAGATGCTCGTCCGCATTTAGACTACGTTGGAGAGGCTTTTTTGGGTAATAAAGATGGAGTCCTAAATGTCTTCTGTTTTATTTCTAATAAAATATTTTTTTCTCTCTGTTGTTTTTTTTTACTGTTAAAATAACAATCACAAACGCTGTCACAGAATGGGCGTCTGTGATTGGATGCTGGAGTGATCTGAAACCATCTCATACATTCTAGCATCTAAAATATATGGGCATATTCCAGGTTACTCTAACAGCCAATCATAGATGCCCATTCTGCGAGACAGCATCTGAGATTGGCTAATGGGTCCCTCACACATGTAGTAGTGTAAAAATAAATAAATAATTTAAAAAAATTACGTAGCGCTTTGATTCTCAGTGCAGATAATGCGGATGGCTACTGGCTGCCACCCCCATCTGCCTGGCTTTAACCTTGGCTGGCAATCAAAATACAGGGAAGCCCATTAATTACTTTTTAATTATTTAAAAAAATAATACAAAAAAATGTTTGGGCTCCTGCTGTATTTTGATCACTAGTCAGGTAAAACCAGGCAAAACAACCTACATAGAACCTCCATAGTCCATATGATCCTATTTGAATTATATATCAGGACACTAATTTCTTTATGGAAATATTAGAAAATGTATTTATATATTAATTTATACAAGCTTTTTAACAAGGACACAGAGAGTGCAACACAAAGTGCAATGTTCATAAAAACATCTATATAGCCGATCAGGGGAGTGTGTCAGATAGGAACAAGCTGAGATGGAAAGATGACACAGTTTACAATACACACATAGGTGCAAAGCATCAGTATAGCAACCTCATATAATACAATCTAATGCATAGTGAAACATCATGGTTATCCATCAGTAAATATGTCATATCATAAGATTGCGCTGATACATGTAAGACAAAACATGCCCATCCAAAAGTCAGAAATGATATTAGATCAAAAAACCATAAAGAGATGCTTGTAGACAATACAAAAGGATGTGGCCTCTCAGCAGAGATTAAGGAGTTAATCCACAGTACATATAGAGGTACTATGACCCACCAGGATCGCTCCAATGTTCAGAACTGACACACCACCCTGCACCTCAACGCGTTTCGCTTATCGCTTCATCGGGAGGCAGGCAGCTGGTGACTGGGCTGAGATTCTTTGCAGCCCACAGCTTCCCCCTGGAAATAGTGCATTGTTTCTTAGCGTCATTTCCAGGTGCTTTACTCGGCTCGTCCAGCAGCCCTGATGGTGGTGGCACGCTGGGTAATAAAAAGGTTAATATCAGCTTTGTATCCTCAGCTGGTACTAAGCCTGAAATTAATGGTGTCACACCAAATTAGACATGGCCACAATTAATTTCTAGTAAACAGTAAAAAGAAAAACACAGCAGAGAGAATTTTTTTTTATTAGAAATAAAATAAAAAAAAACATTAAGACTCCATGTTTATTATATATCTTTGTCCAACGTAGTGCACAGGTAGATCAATGTCAGCTCTGCTTCATCGCTCTGTAGAGATAAGCGTCTCTACAGAGTGAAAAGCAGGCTGACACTAAGGGTATGATTCCAATTGCGTATGACTCCTGTGAGTCTCAGTTTAGTCACTCAGCATGGCCGCATACTCTCCTGACAGGAGAGCCTCAGCTGCATGGAAATACATGCAGCCAACCCGCTCCTGTAAGGAGAGTGTGCGCTGTGCCGTCTGATACCTATGCGAGACTCGCACAGTCACAGTCAAAATTCAATCGAGTCCATGGTTCATATGACTTGGGTGAACCCTGACGTCACCGCAAACATGGTCGAAAACCGTCAAAGACTGACGAGTGATGAGCAATGGAGTTAATACCCCCGGAAGTTAATGATCGGACCCGGAAGCTGAAGCGGCCGAGAGACAGAGTCTGCAGATCGCGTCGCGGGAGCGGTAAGTATAATGACAATGTTTCTTATTAACTATATTCTTTATTCTACAGACCCCGCTCCACCACATAAATGTAAAGTCCAAGTTTGGGTTTCGGACGCAAGTTTGTGTTATCTCAGAACCCGAACTTGAACTTTACAAAAAGTTCAGGTGAGTCTCCTGAACATGAACATCGACCATCACAAGTAAGGAGTTTGTATGTATCCTGTGTTTGTGAGGGTTTCCTGCTGGTGTTGCATTTTCCTTCCACACTTCAAAAACATACTAATAGGGAATTTAGATTGATTTCTGAGCCCTAATATCTACATTGTTGTTATTGTATATAAAGCATTGTGAAATATGTTGGTGCTATATAAGCAAAGCATAATAAATAGCTACCAGTCACTTATAGGACTACACACACAGGACCAAACCCCCCAGAAAATGCAGAGTTTTTAATGAATAAAGCATTTTTCTATTATATCAATTTTTTTAACAAGACTATATATGAATCTGTACAGCTCCCCTTTTTCTCTAATTACATGCCTGCAAATTGGACTATGTTTTCTTGGTTACAGGTTCCCCTTAACTTTGTAACAAACTTATTCCTATCTGCATATACTAAAAATTGGCAAATTTCCAAAATGTTTCACTATAGTATTGTGATATTGTCATTATACACATTATACGCAATTAGAAGTGCAATACCAACTCAAAATAAACCGTTGTAAACAGTGGAAAGCTATAAACCTTTATACTTTATGCAATCTAATCAATGCATTGATTGCACTAACTAATGAGATTTGGTCATGGCTGACAGTGTTGGCAGCCTTGAAATTGTTCCAGAAAATGAAGTATAATTCCCAGAAGGTTATTACAATTACATGTTTTGTTGTACACAAGTTTATTTCCTTTGTATGTATTGAAACAGCACATAA
The DNA here is from genome assembly GCF_048569485.1 of Anomaloglossus baeobatrachus. Taxonomy (NCBI): domain Eukaryota; kingdom Metazoa; phylum Chordata; class Amphibia; order Anura; family Aromobatidae; genus Anomaloglossus; species Anomaloglossus baeobatrachus. The sequence goes on along the minus strand of NC_134354.1, from coordinate 154,671,145 downwards.
AATGGGAAAAAAAGGCAAATTGGACATCATTTCAAACAATTATCCAGAAATGGGCTAAAAAAAAATTGAAATTTGATGGCAACTTAAAAGAATTTGAGGTCAAACAACCTTGATTGAAGCATGTGGCAAGTACCAAGTGTGGGCAATATGAAAATCCCACTCGAAAATAGATGACAAGTGGAGAAGTTGTCTCAGTCTTACCATTGTGGTTCTGTGTGTGCCACACTAAGCATGAAGAACATAAAGAGGAGAAGATAACTATCTAAGTTCTTGAGAACCAAAATTGTTAAAAAAAATATGAACAACCTTAAGATTTGAAGTCCATCTCCAAAGATTTTGATGTTCCTTTGTCCACTGTGCTCAACATAATCAAGACGTTTACAACCCGTAGCACTGAAGCTAATCTCTTTGGACATTGAAAAATTGATGAAAGGTTGCAACGCAGGATAGTCCAAATGGTGGATAAGCAGACCCAATCATGTTCCAAAGAAATTTAAGCTGGCCTGAAGACTCAGGGTCCATCCCTGTCAGCACAATTGAGCCATCGACATGTGAATGAACTTAAACGCTATAGCAGTAGACTTAGGTGCAACAACTGCTGACACAGAGACATAAAAAAGCTACTCTGTGTTTTGCTAAAATGATCATGAGTAAAACAGAATCCTTCTATGGAAAGGACCTTCATGACCCTAAGATAGAGCTTTTTGGTAAAGCACATCATTGTCCTGTTTAGGAAAAATGTAATGACACCTACAAAGAGAAGAGCACAGTACCTACAGTCAAATTTGGTGAAGGTTCAAAGACAATTATGTGTATAGCTTTGCTGCCTCTGGCAGTGGTGCTTTGACTGTGTGCAAGGCTTCATGAAATCTGGAGATTACCAAAAGATTTGGGGCCGCAATGCAGTGTCTAGTGTAACAAAGCTGGGTTTGTGCCCAAGATCATGGGTCTTCCAGCAGGACAATGACCCCAAAATACTTTAAGAAGTATCCAACAATGGATGGAAACAAAAAGCTGGAGAGTTCTAAACTGACCAGCAATGAGTCTAAATTTAAATCCCAGTGAACACCTATGGAGAGATCTTAAAATTGCTGTTGGGAGAAGACACCCCTGAAATATGACAGACTTGGAACAGTTTGCAAAAGAAGTGTGGTTCAAAAGTCCATTTGAGAGGTGTAAGAAATTTGCTGATGATTACTGGGAGTGACTGCAGTTACTTTTTTTTTTCCAAAGGGTGTGCAACCAAATATTAAGATGAGGGTGGCAACAAATTTTTGCTGCCTACTTTGGGTGGAGGGGTTTGTATGAAATTATGTTAAATTTGCCTTTTTTATGTTCCAATTCACACAAAGGAAATAATAAGTGTGTAATAAACCATATGTAATTGCAATACTTTTCTAAGAGAAATACTTTTTTTTCTGGAGCAATTTAAAGAGTGCCAACACTTCGGCCATGACTGTAATTTGAAAAGGTTAATATACTTACTTTCTTTGCCTTTATACAGTTGAAACCAGAAGTTTACATACACTATCTAAAAAGACACATATGCATGTTTTTCTGGCATGAAATCACAATAAACCTTTCCTGTTTTAGATCAATTAGGAACCAAAATTATTTATATTTGCCAAGTGCCAGAATGAGAGAGAAAGAGAAATAGAGAGAAAAAGAGAAAGAGAGAGAGAGTGAAAGAGAGAGAGAGAGAATGTTTTAAGACATTTTTATTACTTTCCGCATAGTGAAAAGTTTATATACATTTCATTAGTATTTAGCACCATTGCCCTTAAACTGTATGACTTGCGTCAAATGTTTTGTATAGCCTTCCACAAGCTTTTCATAATAGTTGGTAGGAATTTCAGTATATTTCTCCTGACAGAACTGATGTACTTGAGCCACCTGATGAAGGTGACGCCGAAACGTGCGAGTCGGTGTTGGGCATCACATGTGCAGGCAAGTCTTCCATGTTCAGGTCTCCTCTGATCAGGTATCTATTCCTTTTCAATCCTTCCACCACTTTATCCAAACTGTTTGTTTTACAAGCGGTTGCTGCTTGGGGTGTGTGCACCATGGCATGTTAAGGCCACTAGTGCTTTATTTTCTTTAGCACACCATTGTTTTCACATACCCCATGCTGTGTCCCCTCCTTTTTGATTACATTGTTACTTTACATGAGACTGACAGTTACATCCATGTGACGTCACCTGTTTGCAAGTTCTGCACTTTTTTACCTTCATTAACATGTGATATACACGGCATACTGCAGAACTGTGTGTCTCACATTCTGCCTTATTTTTCTCCTCGTCATACATCTTTATTATTTACTAATCTAATTGTTACTATTTTTGCTATTTATTGTTCCTGAACTGTTTATTAGATATTACGGAGTCTCTGCCCTCATGTTTTGCACTACATGTGATGCCCTCTTCTTCTGGTTTGCATTGCCATTGTGGCGACCTCTTTTTTAACTAATAAATAAATTGTTTTTTACCTCATCTGTTCTTCGTGAAATTTTTTCTACATTTCTGTGTCTCCTATGTATTTTCCGTAGGTTGTTCTACATCCTTACAGCCCATACACCTCTTTATTATTCAACTTTGATATACGTATTCATTTACGTGGGTGTTATGTACGGTTGTCTTTTTTAAACTATCTCGGTATTCTTTGAGCCATGTTTGTAGGTCACCTTGCTCGCACCTGCCTTTTCAGCTTTGCCCATCAATTTTTAATAGGATTGAGATCAGAATTCTGTTATGGCCACTCCAAAACATTAACTTTGTTATGCTTAGCCACTTTGTAACCAATTTGGCACAATGCTTTGTTCCATTGTTCATTTGGAAGACCCATTTCCGCCTAAGCTTTAAGTTCCTGCCTGATGTTTTGACATACTTACGTATTGCCACATAATCTTCTTTCCTCAAGCTGCCATCTTTTTGTGAACTGCACCAGTCTTTTCTGCAGCAATGCAACCTTACAACATGATACTGCTGCCCCCATGTTTCAAAGTTGGGATGGTATTCTTAGGCTTCGAAGCTTTTCCCTTTTCCCTCCAAACGTAATTGTCGCACCCAGGGATATAGGGTACTCGGTGTCGGGCAATGTCTCTCCTGAGGATGTCATGGAGGTGGCCATTGCCCGGTTCCGCGCCCTGGGTCTTTTTCTAATGCGGATATTTATAGGGGTAAATTGATAATGTTCACTTGTGATGCCACGTGCGGGGTTGTGGCTAAGTGTAGGGAGCCGCAACTGCAAAATGTCTCTACTGGGGTCGGTGGTATTGGCTGCTAGAATGGTAGACCCTCCGCAAGTAGGGTTTTGCCTCAGAGAGGGTATAGTGCAGTAGGCATCGGAAGAAGGTAGTCCACACAAGTATTCAGTGCAACTGGTTTACTGACTTTCTGCAGATGTTAACTGGTGACCCAAGGCCGGCTGGTTTTACCTACAGGTCCCCTTCATCCCAGTGCCAGTCTCGTTCTCTTGTACCTTCTTCCCCTGCACCTGTCTCTATTAAGTGGGTCCCCATGGTATAGAACACTGGGGGTCCCCATTCTGTGGTTTGTCCACTTCTGTCCGCTTGATGACCTGTGGGGTTGGAGTCTCTGGTCCTGTCCCCTCTGCTACTGAGTCATCAGATTTGTTAGGGTCAGCAAGGTCCTTGATGGTGTCCTTTGCTGTGCAGGTGTTAACAGGTCGGCTTTAAGCTCTTTCCTGTCCTAGGGTTCTGTACCCCGTTGGTGCGTAGTTCTGGGAGTATTCCACCATACTCCACCAGCAACCACTTCTCCTGGGTACCAGATCACCATTAACCCAAGTCAGGGTGTCACTTTGCTTCCACCTTCACAATCCTACAGTCACTAATGTTCCTTCTACTCTCCACAGTCACTGCTCTTCTTTCTACTGACTGCTCTGTCTCATTGCAGTCTCCCTTCTGACTTCCTGTGTTCTCTTTGTCCACAGTCTGCCCCTCCCACCTGGTCAACTAGTGGACTGGATTGGCTCCACTTCAAGGCGGCCATCCATTGGTCCCACTTTAGCTGGGTACCATTGCATGGGGGAATGTTGGGGAAAACTGGGATTACCTGGGTTTTTGTTGGTACCGGCACTGGGGTTCTAGGTCCCTAAGGGGGTAGGTTCTGCATCCTTGTGGGGATCTAGAACCTTGTAGCACCATGATGGTCTCAGGGGCACTACATAATGATGGTCAATAGTTCAATTTTAGTTTCGTCAGACCACAGGACATGTCTCCACAAATGAAGGTCTTTGTTCCTGTGTTCATTTACAAAAATTAATCTGGCTTTTTTATGTTTCTTTTGGAGTAATTGCTTCTTCCTGGCAGAGTGACCTTTCAGCCCATGTTAATACAGTACTCGTTTCACTGTGGATAATGAGACAATCTTACCAGTTTTCGCTAGCATCTTCACAAGGTCTTATGCTTTTGTTCTTGGGCTATTATACACATGTCTGACCAAAGCATGTTCATCTCTTGTACACAGAAACTGTCTCATTCCTGAGCGTTATGATGGATGGATATTTCCATCTTTTTTGTACTTGCGTATAATTGTTTGTACAGATGAACGAGACACCTTCAGATATCTGGAAATTGCGATCAAGGATGAACCAGACTTGTGCAAGTCCATAATACTCTTCCTGAGATCTTAGCTGATTTCTTCTGACTGTCCTATGATAAAGAAGCCGTGTGTTTCAGGTGTGCACAACACGATACAATACATCCACAGGTGTGTCTCTAATGATCTCATATGTTGGCAATAAACCTATCAGAAGCTTCCAAAGGAACCTCTCGAACCCCATTGAAAACAATGGGAGACAATCACAAACACCTAAAAACACCTGGAAAAAACCCTCAAAGGTGTCCAAAAGGTGACAAACAACTCACAACAAAACACAAACACATGGGAAAGTGACAAGGACAAATACCCATGCGAAAACTAAACAGCTGGACGAGGAAAAAGAGGAGGAGACACAGATATGAGTATATGCAAGGGAACATTGATGCCATTACTGTGCAACTTGAGCCTTGCTCATTTTAGGCTTCCAATCTGGATAAATTGCTTGAGCTCGCCACGTACGCCTTGGGGATCTTGTCGTGTCCCTCAGCCAGCGTTCTCTCGGAACGTGTCTTTAGTGCTGCTGGGGGTCTGCTGACAGATAAGCACACGCGTCTGTCCACTGATAATGTTAACATGAAACACAGAGGACTTTTCTTCCCCTGGGTCATCCAGGGGAGGCTAAAGGCACGTGTATTTTTGAGAGTGCTTCATGCAAAGCATCTTTTTCATTTTTAAAATGGGGGTCAACTGATGCCAGTCAAGTGGGGTGTGTGTGGCCCAATTAGTGGAAACGAGGGAGAATGTGGTTGGAGTCCCCTCACTGTGTTTAAAAGAACCAAGATGAACAAGTCATGCCTCACAGAGGACTTTTCTTCCCCTGGGTTATCCAGGGAAGGTGAAAGGCACGTGTATTTTTGAGAGTGCTTCATGCAAAGCATCTTTTTCATTTTGAAAATGGGGGTCAACTGATGCCAGTCAAGTGGGGTGTGTGTGGCCCAATTAGTGGACACGAGGGAGACTGTGGTTAGAGTCCCCTCGCTGTGTTTTACATGATTTTCGAAGGGCATGACATGCCTAAGAGGTTTAGTTTCAGCATCTGCAACTTGTTGGCTACAGAAAGGCTGCCTTTACACCCTTTTGAGACTGAGGATTTTCGAGACCATATGCCCATCGCAGTGCCCCAAGAGCTGATGGCCAGTTGCCACTCCTTCTCCAAGAAATGCGTGCCCGCGCCACCTCAGCAGGTCGCACACAACATCACCGCTTCCTTGAGAAACTCTGTGTATAACAGGGTGCATTTCACCCCAGGTACTTGGACCAGTAAGCATGGAAAGGGGAGTTACATGTCACTGACTGGGCACTAGGTAACTATGGTGAGAGATGGAGAAGGGTCTGCTGTACAAGTCTTGTCGTCCACACGAGTTGTGTGTCAATCCTTCCTCTGTATGTAGAAGTTTCTCCACTGCTTCTGCCTCCTCAACCTCGTCTGGGTCCTCCACCTCAGCCTAAACCCTATGTGGTCAGGCCACCCGCGTTGTAACTGCGTACAAGGAAACCCACACACCTCCTTACTATGCTGGCAGCAGAGCTCAACAGCATGAGGCGGTCGACTATTTTCCTTGAAATGTCTGTGAATTGTGAGTCACACCACTGAGGAGTTGTGGAGGGTAAGCTCTGGTGAGTGAGACCGAGTTTCCTCAATGGTTGTCTCCACTCAACCAGCAGCCAGGGAAGGCTGGGTGCGACAATGATGCAAACCTGGGTGCGGCTCTTCGCCGTGACAATGTGACACACGTGCCTTGTGTGGCTCACGTGTTGAACCTGGTTGTCCAGCAATTTTTAAAGTACTATCCTGGCCTACATGGCCTCCTGCAGAGAGCATGGTGTAACGCATTCCTTGATCCACACACTCAGACGGGTTGTAAAGGATAGGCTAGAGGGAAGCCCCTCACCAAGCAGGACCTCCAGAACCCTGAAACCCTTTAACCTCTATATAGGGATTTAGAATTACACAGGGCCCAAGGTGATCAATACCTGTGGAAGGCTGGAGTTCCGGAGAATAGTAGTCAGGCAGGGTCAAAACATTAATTGAGGAAGAGGAACAGAATGAGATGGCCAGGACTTAATCAGAAAACAAGCAGAGGTGAAATACGGATTGGCCAACGAGGTACATAAACAGCAGGCAGGAAAAGTAGTCAGGAAACAAGCACACAAAATCACAAAACAAAACTGGGGGTAACAGTAACCAGAGGTTCATAGCTATGTCTGGCAGTGGTCAGCAGACAGCATGGGCCTAAAAAAGGGTGTGGTTTCTTCCCATTGGTTGTAGCTGAATGATGGTACTTCATCTGTGAGACACCCACCACCTACATTCAGCCTGTGGTTCTGCATCTGTCAAGGTAATGCAGCCCAGTGGGTGAGCATAACCTGCGTCCACCTGCACCGCTGGCATCGACTCCTCTGCCTCTCCCATCATCAGCACTATGCACAAAAGGAATACGTTGTCACCTAGCGACAGGAGTACAAATTGATGGAGCGGACTCCGGTGATGACTTAACAGCCGTGTGCGGCAATGATGCAAACCTGGCTGCAGGCCTTCGTCAGGGCAATGTGACACATGTGCCTTGTATGGCTCACGTGTTGAATCTGATTCTCCAGCAATTTTTAAACCACCATCCCAGCCTACATGGCCTTGTGTAACGGGCACGCTTGCTATGTGCTCACTTCCATCGTTTGCACCCAGCAGCTCAACAACTTTCATTGCTCCAGAAGTCTGTTGGTCTGGCGGTTCAACGCCTGAAATGTGATGTGCCGACACGCAGGAATTGGAATCTGCACATGTTTCAGCGTCTGTGGCAGCACCGCCGAGCCCTGCTGAAATACGTTATGACGTTTACCCTAAGCTAACTTGATCCAGAGGTGGTGCAGATCACACTGCTGGAGTGGTGTCAGATCAAGGACCTATGCACCCTTATACACAGTTTACAAATGTTGACGAAGATGTTTAGCACTGGCGAATCGGCGATGCCATTCTAAGCGTTACAATTCTGGTCATCTACATGATGGAGCACACTGTAAGCATTATTCGGAGTCAGGAGTTGGTCCAAGAGGAAGGGAGGAAGTACTGGGGGAGTCATATGCGGAAGGGATAACAAAATCTACAAGGTCCAGACGGGCAGCGGCACCTTGGCGGCAGTCATGGTACGGTGGGGGAGAGGGATTATCAAGGGCGCATAGTATCAGCAAAACAGTTGAGGAAGGTGCAGGAGCCCAGGAAGAAATGGAGGACGAACTGGCGATGGGCATGGAAGACTCAGCAGATTAGTGAGAGCTTGCTCACGTTTCAGTTGTGCGAGGTTGTGGGGAGAGGGCAGAGGAAGGAGGCACGGAGACACACCAAGGACTTGGTCCTCCTGGATGCTCAAGACACATGAGCGCCTTCTTGCTGCACTACCTACAACATGACCCTCGGATTGTACGAATTCGAAGTAATGCTGACTGCTGGGTTGCCACACTGTTAGATCCCCGGTACAACACAAAATTTTGCGGCATAACTCCTGCCATAGAAAGGGACGCACGTATGCAGGAGTATCAGCAGAAGCTGGTACGCAATCTTAGATCTGCTTTTCCACTAAACACCAGTGGTGCACAGAGTGAATCTCAACGCTTTGTCATGGATAGGAGGAAATGGTCTTTTACTTGTCCACATCAGAAGGACCGAGGGCTGGCTGCTGTGCTGAGATGGCGTTGAGTACGGTGTCCCTGCAGAGTTGCACTTTTGGTCATATACAAAATGAGTTGAAAAAGGACAGATGCTGGTGGAAAGGGGAACAGGTGTGTTGTAAAGGGGAAAAAAGTTTGTATCCATGGGTTTGGTGGTTAAGCAACAGTAACATTTGCTGAAGAAACAATATCTGTTATGGTGGGAATGCTAGATTTGGATAAGGTGGTATATACTATGTTACCGCTATATAAAAAAATTAAGAAGAAAAGAAAGTGAAAGGTATATACAGTATCCCCATCACCAGTCGGTGTCTACCGTGCTCCCAGATGGAAAGGGAGAGGCTGGCAACTGAAAGGTTAGGTGGAGGATACAGAGCTGGGTGGCTCTGAAACAAATAGTAGCCTGAACCGAGTTAGATGACACTCGGATCTGGAGACTGGGTTCCCTGTTAGCGTCACAGGGTCCACACGCCCACCCAGCCCAGGAACTCCCTGTTAACAACACAAGGGCCATTGGGTACGCAGTCCGTGTGCGTAGGGGCCACACCTGTGGACAGCAGGCGCATCAGCAGCAGGCCAGGTAATGCCACTGGGCTGCACTAGCAGGACTGGTAGGACAGGAGCTGGTCTTAACCGTTCTGCATTACCAACTGTGGTGGCGGCCTGCGTCGACGCCCTATCCCTGTCTACCTCTGGCCTAAAGCCGCAATGGGTTCAACACATGGAGGTGTGCTCTTTCGGAGCATAATAGAAGACTGCGCACCTACTTGTTGGCTCCAGCCCCTTTTATAACCTAGGTCCGCCTCAAACCAGGGTGGAGCACAATGCACCTCCTGGAGACAAAAGCAGAGTGACACGTCATGAGTGGCATAACTAGCGTCCTATTCGGAACCGCCACTTCAATGATGACCTCATGGCTGCCACAACCCAAACACCTCACCAGTCATCATCTAACCAACAATAATGAGGTGACAACACATAGTAACGGGCCTCTGAAAGCCAGTTGGGAGTGGCCTGGCCACATCGTCAGGACACCTGATGCCCTGTGGTCTATATGGGCCCCCCACATCAGGGGCAGGGCCAAAGAGTTCATTACCGGACCTAACCTCTGATGCAGTAAGTGCCTGAGCATGTTTAGTAGCATGAAATACAGTCTCTGAAAAAAGACTATCCGCTTCAGCATGCTGTCTAGGCACAACACAGGACTTAGACCAGACACGGAGTGCAAGTACCTGTGCAAAGAGGCTTTTCGCACTAAGTGTGAAGCCTCACAGGTGTTGTGTCGGTGCATTACCTTCAGGGACACCACATGGAGGAACAGTCTGGTCACAGGTAGGTTGCTTCTTTATATGTAGTTTCTTGATGCCACTCTCGGTATTGCGGTCAGTGGGGACCGACACTGCAGTGTAAGGGGACACCTGGGGCTGATGTTGGGTGCAGTTAGTTGTAGTGGATTCCTGAGAGTGAGGCAAGCCCCAGGGCCTTGTGTAAGTGTGTGGAACCACAGGTCGCAGAATGACTCATGCACAGTCCAAACGAGCATGCACTGTAGCCCGAAATGAAGACTTAGCCTCAGGAATGGCACAGTCAGGCTGAGCATACTCAGTAGGCAAAACACTGGAGTTAGGCTGCGGCTGGGGTAAATCGGCACATGCATGTGCACTAGCCGCCTCTCCACACTTAGACGGGGAGGAGAAAGCAGCCAGCTGGACAACTCGAGGCACAGCCCTAAATGGCAGCTGACGCCTGAGCGCAACTCGTACTGCAGCAGGTTGCTTGCATTTACGGCGGCACCGATTCGTAACAACAAATAACAGCCAAAATAACAGGTGTACTTCTTCCCGTGGTTAATCTGATATGATCCTTTTTTCACGGACACGACCATCGTTAACAAATGTAGATGAGGCACCAAAACAGCAGCTGCTTCAATGGATCTCAAGTGCGCCATAAAGTGGCCTCTCCTCCAACTCAAGTTCAATATCACAAATACTCCATTCCCCTTGGTGTCAACCCAATCGCACTTGCTTCATAACAGCTCTCAAGTTTCCACCAGCCCTGCTGAGTATGGAGTAACAGAGATGGTTGAGTCTGCAGAGCTGTTCAGTCACACTATAGCCTGTGAATCAGAGGTCTGCTCAAAAGCTGCAGTGAGTACAGACAAAGAAGTTATTATTATTATTATTATTATTTTTTATTTATAGAGCACCATTGATTCCATGGTGCTGTACATGAGAAGGGGTTACATACACAATACATATACAAGTAACAATAGAAAGACTGGTACAGAGGGATTACATTGTAAAGTATTTTGGGGAGGAGACAGTAGGTGGTGTGCAGGTTGGGCAGCAGCTACGCACAGTGGTGGGGTCATTGCAGGTTATAGTCATTTCTGAACAGATGAATTTTCAGTTTCCGTTTGAAGCTTGCGGGTGTATCAGATAATCTGATGTGTTGAGGCAGCGAGTTCAAGGAGACAGGGGAAATGATCTGCAGAGATGGCCAGAAGCTTTGTGAGTCGGATCCAGGCCCCGATGAAGAAGGTGCTGAGCATAATGTACACCCTCCTTTCCAAACCGTACATCATCCTGGTGGAGACAATGGGAAACATGATGAGGAGACTCAGATACCTGATTGTAACGACAACTTTCTATTCGGTCAGGGCAGGAAGAGGTTGTCACGGAGGACTCAGGACGAGGGGAATGAAAACACACAGGGTGATGATGAGGTTGGAGACCCCATTTACTGTCAAACCAAAGTCAGCCAGTCGATGATGTCAGAAGACGATGTGGAGGAGGATGCTACTGACGACGAGATTATGTTGTGTCTTCCCGGACAGAGACAAAGTACTGGAAGCACGTCAACAACTGAATCCTCAGCCACAACTCTGCCTCTGAGCATAAGTCATGTTGGCTATGCAGGTCGCATGGGCTGTAAGCCTTGCCTAGCCTGGGACTTTTTGGACATCGCAAAGGATCACCCAAGTCATGTAATCTGTAAGATTTGTCAACAATCTCTAAGTAGAAGGCAAAAGCTTACAACTTTGAGTACTTCCACCATGAAGTGTCACATGGATATAAATTGATAGCGGGAGGGTGTATTGCTCAGCTTTAGCCACTGTCAATGCAACATGCTTATTTGCCGTTCATTGCATGCATTTTTTTTGGATCTGCCTTTGTCTGTTTGCTCACTATAGCAATAGCAAATTGGTCTTCGGGTGTGGACTTGAAGATGCTGTCTAAGCACAAAAGAAAAAGCTAAAGGTGTGTGTTACAGCAAGGAGCCACTGCGGAAACACTTCATTCAATTGTGACTGGAGTCATGTTGAAGTTTGGTGGGGAGTACCGTAATGCCAGTGAGCAGCATCCTGCGCCACAGACCAACATTCTTACGGTGCTGTCTATACTGCTTACCGTGAGAGGAGCGTAAAGTCTGTATTTCTGGCAACTGGACATCACAGTACCCGGGTACGATAGGCTGTGCCCAGACAATAATGCGGGCACGCAACACTTTGTTTTATTAGCAAAACACATATCTGTTCTGGGTAGGCCGACTATTTATAGACAATAAGACTTGCTTCCTCTGCACTGTCAAATTGTCACATACAGTTTAAATCATAGAGGGACAGCGACACATGTTTGCATTGACTGTTGATTTTCAAGATTTCCATGACTGTGTTGCAGAGCTGTGTGGTTTGCATTCACACTGTTATCATCTGCCTTATCTGTGAGGCTTCAGCTAACAAGGGTATTCAGGGGGGGTAATGTGTTTTGTCTATGTTTAGGTAGATAACTGGGAAGCTCTTGTGATGCGCCACTGGTAAGTCATGTTCGCACACACACATGCACAAACACACAATTACTGCTGCTACGCAGAGGGATTAGCAGGTAGTAGGCAACTGAATAGATTGTTCTATTATTTCAATTTTATACATGGTTCTTATTGTTTGTTTTGGGAAAGTTAAACTATCATTTATCAACCCAACTGCCTAGAGTGCTTTTCCTGTTGCGTGGTTTTGCTGAATACTGGGGAGAAGTCTAAAGCCAGCTTTACACGTTGCAATTTCGCATACGATATCGTATGCGATTTGCAACACCCCCATCGTATGTGCGGCACGTTCAATCAATTAACCCCCGTCACACATACTTACCTTCCATACGACCTCGATGTGGGCGGCGAACGTCCACTTCCTGGAGTGGGAGGGACGTTCGGCATCACATCGATGTCACACGGCAGGCGGCTAATAGATGCGGAGGGGCAGAGCTGAGAGGGACGTAAACATCTTTCCCACCTCCTTCCTTCCGCATTACCGGCCGGGAGCCACAGGACGCAGGTAAGATCTGTTCATCGTTTCCGGGGTGTAAAACACTGCGATGTGTGCTGCCCCGGGTATGATAAACAATCTGATGTTCAATTCATGAGGAATGAACGACGTGTGTGCAATGAACGTTTTTCCGTTCAATCGCAATCACACGTACCTGTCACACACTGCAATGTACCTTACGATGCCGGATGTGTGTCACTTAAGACGTGACCTCGCCGAAACATCGTAAGATACATTGCAGCGTGTAAAGCCAGCTTTAAAATGAAGCATAAGTCGCAATGGGAATTTCACTGTGCTACAATGCGGCCTAGCGGGGCTGTGCAACCACCACCTGCCCCATCAAGTGCATCTGCATGCTCTTCATCCTCTGTGACTGTGGGGACAGCAGTCACACATGCTTTTTCGTGCTGAACTTCCACCCCTTTACCCGTAAGTGGGAGTGTGATTGGCAGGTCGTCACTTGTTTTGGAAGTGGAAACAGATGGTATTGTTGAGCCGTCAGACATCGAGAGAACCAACATTGGATGAAGGCAACATTATATCCATGCCTGCACCTTCGTCACAGATTGGCTGGACTACCTGCAGTTAATAATTGCGTTACAGAAATGGAAAGGAGTGTAGAATGCACATGTGTTACATTGCTTGGCAGCAAAGGAATACTAACTTAGTATTCCAGACAATTTTAGGATGGCAGAAAAAGTGTTAGCTGTTTAGGCAAATTAAATAGCGTGGCAAAACTGGGCAGTTGGGTACAATGGCCGTGTTCTGTGTGTACCAGAACAGTAAAGGAAGCCTCACTTTCTATCCCTCCTAATGATGAAATGCAGCAAGGAATTCCCGGAGTTTGCTATAAAAATAGCGTAGCAAAATGTGCATGAGAGTTGAATGCAGAGGTGCTGGAAATTGCTTGGCACCAGTGGGACAACAATGGAGTATAGCAGCCACTTTTTGGATGCCACTAAGTTTCAGCACTGTTTGCTATAAAAATAGCGTAGCAAAATGTGCATGAGGGTTGAATGCAGAGGTGCTGGGACTTGCTTGGCACAAGTGGGACACAAAATTAATATAGCAGACACTTTGTGGATAGTGGATACCACTAATTTTCAGCACTGTTTGCTATAAAAATACCATAGAAAAATGTGCATGAGGGTTGAATGCAGAGGTGATGGAAATTGCTTGGCACCAGTGGGACAACAGTGGAGTATAGCAGCCACTTTTTGGATGCCACTAAGTTTCAGCACTGTTTGCTACAAAAATAGCGTAGCAAAATGTGCATGAGGGTTGAATGCAGAGGTGCTGGAAATTGCTTGGCACCAGTGGGACAACAGTGGAGTATAGCAGCCACTTTTTGGATGCCACTAAGTTTCAGCACTGTTTGCTATAAAAATAGCGTAGCAAAATGTGCATGAGAGTTGAATGCAGAGGTGCTGTTAAATGCACCAGTGGGACAACAATGGAGTATAGCAGCCACTTTTTGGATACCACTAAGTTTCAGCACTGTTTGCTATAAAAATAGCGTGGCAAAAGTGGGCAGGTGGGTACAGTGGCTGGGTTCTCTGAGTCAGTGGACAGGAAAGGAAGCCTCACTTTCTATCCCTCCTAATGGTGAATTGCAGCAAGGAATTCCCTGAGCTTAGGTACACAGACGCTGTTATCTGAAGCTGTATACAGCGTTTCCACAGACCTGACTGTCCCCTATGGCTCTGAGCCCAAGGAAATGAGCCCTGAAAAGGGCTGAAATAAACTTCTGTCCCTAATCTGTAGAGCGCTGTGTGTATAGCGTACACAGCCAGACCAGCAACAGGAGCTGCGTGAGCGGTGACTGTCACCTACACGCAGAAAGCAGATAATGGCACCGTGAGGGAAAATGGCCGTATTTATAATGCAAGGACATGTGTCATTCACAGCCTATAACACATACCCTTGCTTGTCTGGCAAAAAAGACCACTTAGCTGTGTGTGTCTGTGATTGGCTGACATGCTGGCCCGCCGCACTGCACGCGTGCTTAGGGAAAAAAAAAAAATGGCGATCGCCATTATCCCAGCAGCACTGGTCTAAACGCGCCGCCCCCGCACACTATACGCTGAAATTTGATAATAGTGTGAATCACAGAGTGACTCACACTATTACAGTGAAAAGCCAGCTAGTAACTAGCTAGGCTTTTGGCTGATCAAATCGTTCTCGAACGTAACTCGAGCTGTCGAGCTTTTAGCAAAAAGCTCGCGTTCAAGTTCGATCTCGAGCAGCCCCAAAATAACTCGAACATGAAGTTGGCGAACCTCGAACATCGCTCAACTGTACTCTTAAGGCCCCGTTACATGCAACGAAATATTTAACGATATATCGCTGGGGTCATGGATTCCATGACGCACATCCGGCATTGTTAGCGACGTCGTTGCATGTGACACCAACGAACGGCCGTTAACGATGGAAAATACTCACCTAATCGTCCATCATTGGCACATCGTTCCTTTTCAAAATATCGTAGATTGTTGAGGACGCAAGTTGTTTGTTGTTCCCATGGCAGCACACATTGCTACATGTGACACCTCGGGATCGACAAACTACAGCGTACTTGCGGCTGCCGCCAATGCGGAAGGAAGGAGGTGGGTGTGATGTTCGGCCCGCTCATCTTCGCCCCTCCGCTTCAATTGGGCGGCTGCTTACTGACGCCGCTGTGACGCCACACGAACCACCCCCTTAGAAAAGAAAGGAGGCGGTTCGCTGGCAACAGCGACGTCGCTAAGCAGGTAAGTCCGTGTGACAGGTCCGAGCGATGTTGTGTGCCATGGGCAGCGATTTGCCCGTGACGCACAACCGACGGGGGCGGGTACGCTCGCTAGCGATATCGCTGCATGAAACGGGGCCTTTAGTGTATGTAAACTTCTAACTTTGCAGAAAATAATAAAATGCCTTAAAACATTCCCTCAACCCTGACAGGTTGAAAAAGTTAGATATGTTTAGCTTAGAAAAAAGACGTCTCAGAGGAGATCTCATTTATATATATAAATATATGTGTGGTCAATATAAAGGACGGGCACATGACTTATTTCTTCCGAAAACAATACTAAGGACCAGGGGGCACTCACTGCGAGTGGAAGAAAAGAGATTCCGGCAGCTAAATAGGAAAGGGTTCTTTACAGTTAGAGCAGTCAGACTGTGGAATACCCTACCACAAGAGGTAGTAATGGCAGATACTATAACAGCTTTCAAAAAAGGGCTGGATGATTTCCTCAGTACACACAACATTGTTGGTTATAAATGACTAAGTGACCAAATGTAGAACTGGTGGAGGAAGGTTGAACTAGATGGACCTAAGTCTTTTTTCAACCTTAGTAACTATGTAACTATGTAACTATGTAACTCTCATTATTCTGGCATTTGGCAAGGATAAATAAGTTTGGTAATCCTAGTTGACTGAAAATGGGAAAGGTTTATTCTTATTTCGTGTCATGTCAAATAGTGGGAAAAACATGCATATGTGTCTTTTTAATGTATGTAAAATAACTGTATGGGCAATATTATGTGCTGATATAAAGTATTTATAGTTCTCATTTACGACATTTATTACAAAGATTACAGATATTGATCCATATTTATTGAAAAGATATTCCAGTTTTTATTTTAAGAAATTAATTTTTTATATTACACAGATGTCGCAAGCACCAGTAATACTAACAGAGTTCCCTACAAAGGTATTGAGATTCACCTGCACAACTGCAAAGTGTGTATGCTCTTTCTTTGCTTATGAAAGCTGGACCCATCAAATATTGTTTCCGCTGTCAGGCATAATGCCAGTGCAGCCAGTGTATTTTTGCCTTTTTCAGCTCAATGTACCTCAGAGCATGCAGTTTATTGCGACTCAGAGACTCTCTGGCTCCCTGCAATGTACTATAGCAATCAGAGACTGTAAGCCGACGTCGGTGTACCCATAACTGGAGGTTCATAGCAGTGACATCATGCCCCATGCTGGGCAAGCTAAAGTCAGCTGTCAGCTCCTATGTCAGCTATAGATGACACCACTCATTGTGAGAGTGGCAAAAGGTAAGAAGAAATATTTTTTATGTGTTGCAGAAGAGCAGGAGAACAAGGAACATTATTCCAGCAACATTATACCAGGAGAGTGTTCAGGATGGGGAGTGTGACGCCCTAGGGCTGTGGGATACTCGCTCCCAGGCCATGTATTGCTGGGGAGATGTCACTGGGTGGCCATTGCCCAGTTCCGTGACCCTGGGGGTCCTTTTGAAAGGGGGTAATATTTACTGGGGAGATGAAATAAAAGTTTTTGTTGTGACACCACTTGCGGGTTGCGGTTATTTAGTGGAGCCGCCGCTGCACAGTTCTCACTACTGGGGCTGGTGTTGATGGCAGCCTGGATATTGGGCCCTCTGCAGGTAGGGTCCAGCCCCAGGGGATAGAGGATGTTGTTGGGCATGGAAAGAAGGTAGGCCACATAAGTGATTGCAGTGTAACTGGTTTCTTTACTCACACCATTGATATGGCTGGTAACCCAAGGAAGACTGGTCCTGACCACTGGTCCCCTTAGTCCCAGTGGTGGTGTGGTAACCTGGTGGCTTCTTTCCCCTGCCCCTGTCTGTGGTTGGTGAGTCCCCGTGGCTTGGAGCGTCTGGGGATCCACTCCTGGAAGTTTCTCAGTCTTAGTCCGTATAACAGGTAGCTTGAACCCTATGGGATCGGTTTCTCTTGTCCTGTTCCTCAGTTCTCCCATTGCTACTGTGTCCCAAACTTTACGGTCAGTGAGGTCCTGGATGGTCCCCTCACTGTACAGAATTTATCAGTTCTGCCTGGAGTGTTTGCCTGACCTAGGATTCTGTACCCCATCGGTGTTATTTTTACGGGAGTACTCCACTGTACTCCATCGGCCACCACACGCCTGGGCCCTCAGGTCTCAGTTACACTCTCCTGTCAGTGTGGTTATGTCCTTCTCCTCTCACTTCCACTTACTGACTGTCTGACCCCTCCCCTCGGGTTGTCGTCTAGTGGACTGGATCGGCTCCACCCCTAGGTGGCCATCCATTGGGTCCAACCTTAGCCTTTCACCAGTCTTTGGGAATGGGGAAAGATAGGAATTAAATGTATGTTTTGCTGTTACCGGCACTGGTCTTCTGGGTACCTGGTGGTAGGCCCTGCATCTTTGACAGGATGCAGTACCTTGTAGCTCCTGATTACTTCAGGGGCGCTACAGGAGCATTATACCAAAAAGAGCCTAGTAAGGAGACATTATCCCAGGAAGGAATTATTATGGGGAACATTATTACTCAAAAGAGCCCAGATTGGAGAACATTAAACCTGAAGGAGGTCCAGGTTGTGTTACAGTATACCAAGAAGGAGCCCAGAATAGATGACATTATTATTGAAAGGAGCTCATGATGAGGTAAACTATACTAGAAAGAAGCCCAAGTGAGCGAGACATTATAGTAAGGGTTTAATAATTGGGAACATTATATCAGGAAGGTGTCAAGGATGGAAGACGTTATACTAAACAGGGGCTCAGGATGGGGAACATTATACCAGGATTGAAGCTATGTGCACACATGCAGAATTTGCAGCAGAACATTCTTGGGACTAATTGACTTTGGAAGTTGAATTGCGTGTTTTTTACAGGGAAATTTTGTTTGCAGTGAAATTATTTTATTTCCATAAACCAAATTATAGTAGATGTAAGATGAGTATGTAAAAAAGGAAAATTAACCTCCTCACTCCTCTGTCCCACTGTCTCTACAGCTCTCCATCTGATTCTCCAATGCCTAGCTGAGTCAGAAACAAGGAACTGAAGTAAATAGGCCAAAGAGGATACGAGCAACGTGTAACAGAAAATTAGAGATGCTTTAAACTCACAAACATGCTGCAGGGATTGTGGGCAGCGAGGTATTATTTTGTTTTTAACTATTTTCCGGTCTCTTTATGGTTCAGCAATATGTCGGCTGCACCTGACTGATATTTTGTTGAATATGCAAAGATAAAAATTGTTAAATATGTGTCAAATAAATTCGCTTATCTCTACTATTCGGTGAGTTGTTATGCACAGTTCCAAATTTGGAATCATCACCTGACATAGAAAGTGACATCACTATTCCTGGATCTTTCAAGATTAACATCAACAGTGGTTCAGTGCTTAAAATCATCCCTCAGGTCTGTTCCTGACTCCCTGATTGTACCCTGGGCCTTTTACAGTCCCTGACAGAAGTTCTGTTGCTTATCCATGTTATGTAAATAAAAGCTTATAATCTGACTTTAAATTCATCCATTGGTTTCATAAATTACTCTTTTGAAAGCTGAAACCCTCCCAAATTTGGTTTAGGATATGAAAATAAAGTTACACCAAAGCTGAAATATTGATCATTTAACGAACACAGAAAGGTCAGATTTTGGCAAGACAAAAGTTTTGTCGCCTTGTCATATAATGCACGCAATACTAGTTTACATACTCACTTGTGCTCACTAAATGATCGGTTAATTAGTGGGTGTGGATAAAATGAAACCCAGCACCCCAGACCTTTACTTGAACTGTAACTTGACCTCTGACAATAAGCCAAAAATCCACCCTGCGACCAAACCCTTGATTATCAAGAGGCTTTTTGACCAGATTCACCGTAGAGATGGCTGGCACCTTTAATGTGTCTCAGCTTCAAGTACCAAGAATTAAAAAAAGATTTGAAGAGACTGGAGATGTTTTTGACAAGCTCAGGTCCAGCAGACCCCACAAGAAAACTGCTCAGGAGGAATTTTTGTTGGTTAGAAAATCCAAAGCCAGCCCCACTTCCACTGCAGCAGAGCTCCAAAAGGCCTTGTCATCTCAAGTCCCTGTGTCAACAAGAACAGTTTGTAGGATTCTGTCTCAAAATGGCCTCCATGGTCGAATCAGTGCCAAGAAGCCAGCACTAAACAAAAGGCAATTAAAAAAACGGGTGGCATTTGCCAAGTCCCACAGCCTGCTAAACAGATGGATACTGGAAAAGTGGCAGAAGGTGGATTTCTCTGATGAATCTTCAGTTGAATTACACCACAGCCACCACAAAGACTACAGGAGACCTACTGGAGCCCCTATGGATCCAGAAAACAGTTAAGTTTGGTGGTGGAAAGATCATGGTCTGGGATTACAATCAGGATGGGGGTGTGCGAAACATTTGCAAGGTGGAAACCAATATCAATAGCCTAAAATATCAAGAAGTATTAGCTACCTCTTACATTCCCAAGCATAAAAGGGGTTGAATTCTGCTGCAGTATGGTGCTCAATCTCATACATCCATCTCTACAGCATAGTTCCTCCTGGCAAAGAAGATCAAGGTGCTCAAGGACTGGCCAGCCCAGTCACGAGACATGAACATCATTGAGCATGTTTGGGATAGGATGAAAATGGAAGCTTGGAAGACAAAACCAAAGAATCTAGATGAACTCTGGGAGGCATGTAAGACTGCATTCTTTGCTATTCCTGATGACTTAATCAATAAATTGTATGAATCATTGTTGAGTCCTTCAAGTTCATGGAAGTCACACAAAATATTAAATTTGTCTTGACAAAATCTGACCTTTCTGTGTTCATTAAATGATCAATATTTCAGCTTTGCAGCAACTTTATTTTCATAACCTAAACCAAATTTGGGGAGGGTTTTCAGCCTTTAAAAGAGTAATTTATGAAACCAATGGATGAATTTAAAGTCAGGTTATAAGCTTTTGCATAACATGGATAAGTGACAGAACTTCTGTCAGGAACTGTACATGCTTTTCCCAGCATAATTGACTTTGTTTGACCTGGTGTTTTCACAATTGGACCAGGACCATATTTAATATTTTGTGTGACTTCCATGAGCTTGAAGTTGCAATTTATTGATGAAGTCATCAGGAATAGCAAAGAATGCAGTCTTACATGCCTCCCAGAGTTCATCTAGATTCTTTAATTTTGTCTTCCAAGCTTCTTTCATTCAGGGGATGCAGAACCTTGGAGCACCCTGATGGTCTCAGCGGTGCTACATGATCACCCCTAAATACAGCATGAGCCCTTTTGCAGCCTTATATAAACAGTGTGATCCCTCCTGCAACCATACTATATGCAGCATGAGCAGCGCCTATATATAGTATGAGCCCTCACACAGCCCAACTTTATACAGCATGAGCCCACACACAGACCCACTACATACAGTATCATCCCCCCTATATACAGCATGAGCCCACACACTGTCTTACTATAAACAGTATGATCATCCCTATATAAAGTATGATGCACACGTAGCCCCCCTATAAACAGTATGAGCCTTCTCATAGCTCCTTATAAAGAGTGTGAGCCCCAAAACAGTCTCCTATAGAACTTAACCCACAAATAGGCCTTTATAGACAAGATTAGCCCCATATTGCCTCCTATACACAGTATTTGCCCCATATAGACCCTATATAAAATGATAATCCCCCACATAGCCCCCCTATAGACAGTATTAGACCCAACATAGTACCCTATAGGCAGTATGAGCCCTAACATAGTCTCTATATACTAACACACATAGAAAATATAAAAACAACACATGCTGTTTCAAATACTGTATGGTCATAGAAATGTTTGATAGCCTATAAGTGGCTGGCAGCTAACATAAGCTCGTGGCAGATGGCAGTGATGTCATTGCCATGTGCAGGATACTGACATTAGCTGCCGGCCCTGGATATTTTTTACTACTTCGCACCAGTTATTGGTAGGCCCACTGTTTCTTCTGCCCAGAGATCTATGAAGGACCCGGAGCCCACCAGAGCATCATTTGGTGTCCCACCATGGCCAGTCTGATACTGAATATTGTAAACACATATTGCAGATATTGCAAACAGGGTCCAAGGTGTTTTTATGCTCGAGTAATACTGTCACAAATTGAGACAGTATCTAATAGTAGTATTTCATTACTATATGTAGCCAATACTCTTTAGGAGACATAGAGGCTAATTTATGAAGACTCATGTTGAGTACACGAATTCTAATGAACAGCTCGCTGGAGAAGATGTGTGTAACTCAATTAATTCTGCATTTCTTTTCAGTGGTGTGCACCTCACCAAAACTCCAAAACTGCTACTCATCTGAGGCAATGGAGTAGCATTTTTGGTTGCACTTTAGTTAATTTTGATGGACGAATTTAGTCATGTTAAGACCCTCGCTAACTTCTCCCCTGCTTCCCCCATTTTGGCAAAGCTGAATTAAACTGTCATGATAATGCCAAATCTATATTTTTTTTATGTAACTTCGCATTGTGCAAAAAGTTGGCTACTTATCAAAGTATTTTGGAAGTGGTCACATGCTTGTTGCCTTTTTTTATTACACTAGTTTGATTTTTTCTTGCATGCTCTTGTAATTATGGCAAGAGACTGAACAAACACATGCATGGTGCTCTAGTATTAATATAGCTGTTTTATGATTTGCACACTCCATTACATATAACAGTCCTTTCACTCTCGTCTATAAGTTCTGACTTAGAAATATGTACCATTTTATTTTTACGTAGCTGGTTGATCATAACCTGTAATATTCAGATATTTACTATTGCTAGAATAAGCTATTTTATATTATATTGCTGCACAATTAACATTGTGTATTATTCTTCTTGCCAATGTTCTATTGTTCATAAATTTTATTATATTGTACCATAAACTAGTACTGTCTCAAAAGACTGCATTGTTGTTTTTTTTATGTTTCACAACTTGCTTATGGACAGTCATGTCATTAAGCATTGCTATTAAGGCTCGTTTGGATATAGTCTCATGTCATTATCCCAGAATTATAGTGCTGACAGATGCCAACAGTTGGGTGAAATTCTTACACGACCCTTAGGAATTACAGTGTTTACAGCTTTTTATACTATCTACTAAAATCCGGTTGGCACAATAATCTGTTTTCATGATAATTTCTTTACAAAGCCAATTCACAACTCAACATACCCAGGTGTCCATCTACTATCCTTTGGCAGTTTCCCGTGAAACAAATGCCATGAATCCACTAGACCAGTGTGATAATATGACAGATTGGTTATTTGAGACAATTTAGATCAGACCATATTAAGAGCATTAGTAAGTAGTGTTTGGTGAGTTAGATCTCACTGTGCTTCATTTGCTAAAAAACTGCACAATTACCTTACCTACCAGATTAGCCATTTAAATGTGATGATATTGTAAATATGATAGCTGCAAGGCTGTTCTACAGTCAGTGTATGAGACACATAAATATTTAGCACAGACATACAGAAAAGTTTGCAATTTATTGCTCTAGGATGTGCTAACAGCTTCAAAGTGTTTCTGGATGGTGCAATGACAACCCATATAAATTATTGTTGTACTCATGATCTCTCAAACTTAGAAGGGTTAAGCAATACATTGTTTGATTAGTTATTTGGCTTTGAAGCATAATCATGTTATAGATACAAAAAAGGTAGAGTAATAGCATAGAGTAAAATAATCTTTTGGCTGTTCGGTGATTTATAGCTTTAGAACTCAACCCCCTTCCTGTCAATCAAAAACTAAAAATTTGATTTACAGCACAGAATTTATTATCAACTATGTAATACTGCAGAGAACTGTTCTGCATGGGGGTGGAAAACTTGTGCTGAATTGCATGCAAAAAGAAGAAATTCTTTGCTCACGTAAAACTAACTAAATTAATCCTACTTGAGAAAAGCTCAATGTAAGGGTTCGTTCAGACAATCGTTATCATGGGTCCAATCTCGAATCACATTGTATGGACTAGCCGCACATCTCCCAACCCAAGTATCATAGTCTCATATATTTCTATGAAGCTGTAATGCTCAGCTTGGAAGATGGGCAGTCAGTCCATGCATTGTGATCAAAGATTGAACCCATGATAACGGACATCTGAAAGAGCCCTTAAGGTGGCTTTACACACTGCAACATCGCAAACGACATCGCTGTAACGTCACCAGTTTTGTGACATAATAGCGACCTCTCCAGCGACATTGCAGTGTGTGAAACACATCAGCGACCTGGCCCCTGCTGTGAAGTTGCTGATCGCTACAAATCATTCAGGACCATTCTTTGGTCCTTTGTTTCCCGCTGTGCAGCATGCATCGCTAGAAAGTCTCAGTGTGTAAAGGGGACTTAAATGTGCAGGCAGCAGGAGCCGGCTTCTCCGGACATTGGTAACCACGGTAAACATCGGGTAACCAAGAAGCCCTGTCCTTGGTTACCCGATATTTACCTTCGTTACCAGCCTTCGCCGCTCTCACTGTCAGTGCCGGCTCCTGCTCCTTGCACGTGTAGCAGAGTACACATCGGGTAATTAACCCCATGTATGCTGTAACTAGGAGAGCAGGGAGCCAGCGCTAAGCAGTGTGCGCTGCTCCCTACTCTCTGCACATGTAGCTACAGCACACATCGGGTAATTAACCCGATGTGTGCTGTAACTAGGAGAGCAGGGAGCCAGCGCTAAGCAGTGTGCGCTGCTCCCTGCTCTCTGCACGTGTAGCTGCGTGCACTGGTAACCAAGGTAAATATCGGGTTTGTTACCCGATATTTACCTTAGTTACCAAGCGCAGCATTGCTTCAGTGCGTCGCTGCTGGCTCGGGGCTGGTCACTGGTTGCTGGTGACAGCTCACCAGCAACCCGTGTAGCGATGCTCCAGCGATCCCTGCCAGGTCAGGTTGCTGGTGGGATCGCTGGAGCATATGACTGTGTGACCTCTCACTAGCAACCTCCTAGCAACTTACCAGCGATCCCTATCAGGTTGTATCATAGTTGGGATCTCTGTAAGTTGTTTAGTGTAAAGGGGCCTTTAGAGTAGAAATATTGCATACCTTGGGCAGGGAATACATATCTAACTTTTATTGAAGGACGTGATGCCTTCATTTTTGCTAGTTAGATTAATCTTCGCTCTAGATTGCTTTTTAGTGCAATACTTTGAGTTTCTACTTTAAAAGGCAAACTAGAGATGCTTAATTAATAAACCTATAAATGGCACCATACCACAGTATAAACCTGAAGAGGGGGATTCTCCCAATTGTAAGATAGCAACAATCAACCAGGGAGAAACCGAAAAAAGAGGACCAAGAAATGTAATGAAAAGATTGAATGCTTTATTACAAAAATAACAAGGTGAGGCAGACAACAATCAGTGGGGGTGAGTAGATGACAAATTTACCCAGAGAAAAACAGAGTAAAAAATTACCATCACCCAAAGCACACCAGGCCACACAAAGCATATAATAACCAATTGTAGAATATAATGCCCCAAATATCAAAGGAAGTGACACAAGAGGCTACAAATATAGGTAAGTAACAACATTCATCCACAGGTTAGGGATATGCATGCCACCCACACGAATATGTATAGCCAAACCCCGAATCTGTGAAGGAAGCGCATTCAAATAATGAGTGCAGTAAACATAAGTAACACAAAAGTAGCTGTTGTGTCAACTAGAGGACTCCTGAACTGATTTTACACATCGCCACGTCAAATAGCACCACAATCCTATCCAAAGTAGAATATGCTGTTAAAAAAGCATTTTTGGAAACGCGGCTAGCATTTGGGGGCAGAAAATGAACATTACTGACTTTTGGAGGAGGGGCTTGGATTCACCGAGCCTGAACAAACATGCTAAGGCTTGTACCGAATTTGAAATTGGCGAACCTTTACCAAACAGGTTCGCTCATCTCTGTTACTCACCATTGCTTAACTTACTTCTCTTGCGTCTGGTTCGTTCCAAGCTTTTCGCTCAGAGGGGCTCACAAATAGCTACTGTCAGTGTTAACTACATTGGCATTCAAAGCATGCTGATATAATCAAGACATATAGTAGAGCAGTCAGATATAATCTCCTTGAACTACCGCTCTCTGTTCTGTAGACTGCAGTTCTCTTTGAGCCTGCGGTCCATAGAACAGCAGGATCATGGCATCAGCACATGCACAGGATATCAGAATTCCAGCTCAGTCATACCATTGCACCAAACCGGGAGCCTGATGCCCTGTACATGCGATGACAGTGCATTAGTCTACCTACGCTTTGTCAGTGGACTCACCAGGACCCTGGATGATGGGAGGATATGATGTTTTTTATTTTTATTAAAACGTGGTATAACTGTGGGAGCATCATAATGTATGAGGGACCCTCTTACAATGTGAGGGGGCCCCTAATACATTGTAGGGAGTACTGTTGAGTGGCTCCTTATACATTGTAGTGAGGTAATGCAGTGTTCATTATACAGAGTAGGAGCTAATGACAGGGCCATTATATAGCATTGGAGCTAATGCCAGGGCTATTATACAGCATGGGAGCTAATTTGGGAGCCAGTACACAGCATTGGAGCTAATACAGTGGCAATTATGCTGTGTGGGAGATAATTTGGGGGGGGGGGGGGGGTTTGTACACTGTGGGAGCAAATCTGTGGGCCACTATACAGCACTGGAGAAAATGGGATTATTATTATAGAGCATGGGAACTAATGCCGAGGCCATTATAATGTATGGAACCTAATGTAAGGGCCTGTATATAATGTGGGAGCTAATGTGGTGGCAATATACAATGTGGAAGCTAATGTGGGGGCCATTATACAGAATGAGAACTAATGAGGGGTCCATTATACAGTGTGAGATCTATTGCCAAGGCCATTATATTGTCTAAGAGCTAGTTTGGGTGCTATTAAACAGTGTGGAGGCCATCATACAGTATGTCGACTACTGTTGGGGTCATTATATAGTGTTTTGGGGAAGCTGTGGGCCAATCATACCTAGTATAGGGAATTTATGTGCCCATCATACTGTGTATAGGAGAGCTGTGAGGCAACGATACTGCGTACATGTGAGTTGTGGCGGTATTCTACAGTGTATAGAGGAACTAAACATGAGGGGACTCAGGGGACGTTATTAAATATTAAGTTTGCTGATGATCCCTGTGCTTATTTTGACAGTTATCCTGTTAAAACCGGCTGACATTCATTGGAGACCGTGATTTTTACTATACATAGCGGTACTAATGCACCACTATGTGTAGTAGAACCAATAAGGTGATCACATGTGCAAGTTGCCTAAAAATACTAGCAAATACAGTAAAAAATGAAAAAAAACCCTGAAAAAATATAGACGAGATTAGATAATCACATGTTTAAATCTCCTAAGGGAACTAATACAGTAAAAAATGAAAAACAAAAATGTAGAAGCGATAGGATGATCGCATGTTTAAGTCTCATAAGGTGACTAATTAACAGAGATGAGCAAACCTGTTCCATAAAGGTTCATCAATTTCAAATTTGGTACGAGCCTTACAATATTCATTCTGGCTCGGTAACCCAGAGCACTTTTCCGAAAAGTCAGCGAGCTTCTGTTTTTTTTGTTTTTTTTGCCCCCGAACACTCGCCGCGTTTCCAAAAATGCTTTTGTAATAGCATTTTCTTCTTTTGTATAGGATTCTGATGCTCTCTGATGTGGGGATATATAAAATCAGTGGAGGAAGCGTGGATTCTGGATCAGGAGAAGTCTTTTGGCGAGCAGCGTAATTTTTTTTTCTTAACTTTATTTGCGGATGTTCCTGCAGTTAATCACAGTGCAGCAAACATCCACAGGTTTCAAACACAAGGGCTTCTGTGATTGGCAGCCTAAGTCACATGTCCGTCTCCATATAAATTGTGGACATGTTGCGTCGGCACAATTTTGTGAATGGGAAACTTAAGGAAGGTGCTGCCACCAGTGCCCCCGCCGGTGCTGCTAGGCAGTTAGCTTAGTTAGGGTTTAATGCTAGGTAGTTGAAATAGGTAGAGAGCGATAGTGTAGAATAGGGACATACAGTACAGTCTAGGTGAGCTTATCAAGGGGTTTAATGCTAGGTAATTGAGGTAGATAGGAGAGCAATAGTTTAGAATAGGGACGTGCAGTGTAGAGAAAAGTGTGTGCGCCATAAATTGGTACATTTCATGACAAAAATAGGGATTAGTACTTGTAGTGCCTGCTTAAGATTTGCCAGTAAAACATCTAAATAGGTATTGCTACATATTAATGCCTGCTCAAAATTACACAAAAATTTTTATAGGTATTGCTAGTTAGCCGTGCCTGGCCTAAAAAATTGGTAGGGAGGTATGTAACAACTGTTTCTTGCATGCTCAAAATTCTGCAAACACATTGATAGGTATTGCTAGTTAGCAGTGCCTGGCCTGCTGTTAATTTTCTAGGCAAATAGCTAAAAAGTTTTTCTTGGCAATTTTAATTGCCTGCTCACAATTCCGATGTGAAACACATTTATAGGTATTGTTATTAGTGCCTGCTGAAAATTTGCTATTGAACAAGCTAGAAAGGTCTTCTTGGTACTTGTCCATGTTTGCTCCAAATGACGCAGTGAATCGCATCCTTTTGAAAGGGGAAGGGTACATCAACCATGAGTGGCAAATCAAAATGAGGTTGTCGTGAAAGGGGGAATAAATGGTGTACATTGTGAAGACACAGCCCTGTAAAATGTCTGTCAGGGGTTGATATTCTTAATTGGCCAGACCTGGATACCTGTGGAGTGTTAACTTATGTTTGTTGAATCATTGTATTCCCCAGGACTAATTTAATGTAACTTCTCCCCAGCCTTTCTGTCTATGTAACTCAGATAAGAATCCTACAGAATTAACTATGCGGATTGGAATGCCAGCCAATAAGTGCACAGCCTTATTCCACCAATCCAGTGAAAACACATTCCCTGAAATGAATGCCCGGGAGATATAAAAAGGGACTGTAGGGGTCACCAGGTTGTTCTTTTGCTACATGCTTTTAATCTAGGGGTTTCGATCCCAATTGAAAGTCCATTGCCCAGCCTAGGCACTTCAGCGCCGGCTAGGGAATCAAACTGGATTATATTTGTGCAGAAGCACCGTCAAGGATTCTAGAATTTGGCTGGAAGAATCCCAGATTGGAATGATACGTTTACCTGGCTATGGACTTTTTTGTGCTTGCGACGCTCCCTACGCTTGTCACTATCCTATTCTCGGTGGGTGCCTGCCAAAAGCAGGATCCTGCTGGTTTAGGGTATGTGGCCCTGGAAGCTCTGAAGGCACGAATATTCTACTCCCTATTGAACCAGCGGACGGGTGAGACTCTGTTGCCTGTTACATTGTGTGATTTGATTTTTTTCGTGTTATATGCCTTTGACTGTTGGGGATCCAATAAAGTCTAATTATTGTGGTTCCTTCACCTTGTGTTGTCTGAGTAGTGTTCTGCCCACTGGTAAGGTATTTAGGCTCTCAGTTTTGATGAGCCCTGGTCCATGCAGTCTTTCTAAAGGTGGCCAGGTCAGTGAACAAGAGCACCCAGTAACTCCCCATGTCTCCACATACGTGTGGGAAGCTTTGTTAGTCAAAGGTCTAGTGAGCAAAGACTGGTTAATCCTATCCCAAGAGAAATAAGAACAATTTCTGTTACTGGTCAGCCTACTCCTTTAGAGTTCTTTGGCAACCGCACATCGCTTCAACTTTGAAATGAGGCTAAAAGACAGCAGGTGCTCAAGTGGATGGCAAGGACTGCATCAAGTGGCCTCTCTTCCTGCACCTCAACATCACACACAGTTCATTCCTCAGTCGTGCCACCAAAATTACATTTGTTTGCGCCCGCGTCTCAAATCACCAACCGGAAAACTGACTGTGGGGAACCACACATGGGTGAATCTCAAGAGCTGTTCACACATTCTATCCCATGGGCATCACAAGTTCAGATTTACAGACTGAAGAGGAGGAAAGCATCTACACCGATGCCCAAAATCTTTGTGAACTGGATCCTGGCCTGGTTGAAGTAGGGGCCCAGCAGGATCCCAACCCTCGTCAACTGATAAGCTCGAGAGTGGAGGTGATGATGATGAGACTCAGATACCTGAGGCACACGCCTACTGTTCTGTAATGTCAGGAAGAGGAGGAATTGGACAATATAGAGCCTGATGATGAAGTTGTAGATGTCACTTGGTGTGTACCTAGAGATATGCAGCGGTGTAGCTCAGCAGATAAGGAGGAGGAAGTAGATGTTACTTTGGTAATTTTCAAATGGAGTCTTATGCAAGAGCAGCAATGCTGCCAAAGTAGGGTGAAAATGAAGTCTGATTATTTTGTTACAGTCTATATGAAAAAGATACCCTTTCTTTCCACATCCCAAACAAAAAGATTTTCAACCGTGAAGTGCCCAAAAGGCAGGCTGTCTTCATGGAGGTCTTCCCTGCAGGTGCCCCCGGGGCTACCCATCTGCTAAATGAACATCGCTTAATTGGGATGTTGAAACTCTATCTGGTAGAACTTCAAGAGCAGACACCTTCTCATCTTTGTTTAGAAATTGGTTTACTTTATCCCAAATTTCTTTGATGTTTCTTGTGAGAGGTCCATTTCTTCATCATATTTCCAGAAACACCTGCATGTGCTGCATCAGGTCTTGACCACTGAGCTCCAACCTTTACAAATGGAGTCTTCATTCATCTGCGTATGCAAGAGGAGCAACACTGCCAAACTAGGGTGAAAATGAGTCATTCCAAGTCTGATGATGTTGTTACAATCTACATGAAAAATATACCTTTTCTTTCTAACTCACACACAAAGAGATTTTTGCATGTAGTACCAATCTTCTGGGAGCAAGATGCCTATGCCTTTCTGTCATGCATCTCTTGATTTTTAACATTTAAATGCCAAGCACACATCCTGTGTGTTGTTTGGACCATACCTCCCCGCTGTACAAAGACACTATGGTGAAATGGGGGGGGGGCAATTGATGTCACTGTCCTGCTGTCTGCTTGAAATGTTTAGAAACATTTCTGTTGAGTTTTAAAACATAAATGCCAGGCAACATCCTGTCTATAAGTCAATGCAACTAGGCAGTGCTTAAATGA
The DNA here is from genome assembly GCF_048569485.1 of Anomaloglossus baeobatrachus. NCBI lineage: Eukaryota > Metazoa > Chordata > Amphibia > Anura > Aromobatidae > Anomaloglossus > Anomaloglossus baeobatrachus. The sequence goes on along the minus strand of NC_134354.1, from coordinate 154,640,711 downwards.
ATATGTATCAGACAACGCAGTGACACAGCTGTAGAGTTGTGGAACACTATCCAGGCCGAGTCTGATAAATGGCTGTCTCCACTGAACCTTGAGCCAGGAAGGCCATGTGCGATTACGGTGCAAACCTAGTGGCGGAACTACGCCTGGGCGACATCACATATGCACTGCATGGATCAATCTGGATGTACAAAGATTTATATGACAATATTATGTCCTGGATGTGCTGCTTCAGAAGGCATGGTCGGTGTGTGCTCACTTTTTAAAAATGAAATGCCAAGCCACAGCCTTTTTGCTGCATGGACCATACCTCTCTCTCTGCTGTGCCAAAACATTATGGGTAGATGGGGCAATTGATCCTACTGTACTGCTGTCTGCCTGAAAGGTTTTTAAATGTCAAGACTCCAAGATAGGTTTCAAAGTTGTCTCTTGTCTGTACTGGCAGGGGTATGGGACCATCAGCCCTACACCTTTTTCTCATCCACCTCTATATTTATTATGTCAATAGTCTAGGAAGCTAAAGACTATGCCAAAACAGTGGTACTGCAGTGTAAAATGTATTTCTGCTGTTTTGGAAGGATTTTAATCTTCTTAAAGGTGTTTTCTCTGCTGTACCCCTGCTCTCTCATTTCATCCAATGGGGTTCGGAAAGGTTCGATAAAAGTTTGGATTCGGTTCGTTGAACAGTTTGTCAAATGCACCCCATGTTCAGTTGGGCTTGGCAAACCGAACCTTGAGAGGCTTACTCATCTCTAGGAACAAATACAGTAAAAAAATAAAAAAATGTTTCTAGAAATATGAAAAAAATATAAATGTTTAAATCACCGCCTTCTTGTCCCACTCAAATAGAGAAATTTAAAAAATACACATATTTGACATTGCTTTGTTTGCTTAAGTCCGATCTATCAACATATGATAAATTAATCCAATGGGTATTGAAAACGACAAAATGGAAAGTAGCCCAGTCATGAAGGCCTTAAAAATAATAAAATTAGCTGAGAAAGATTAAACATCATTGAAACTTAAAATGCTTAAGCTGTTAAAAAAATGCTGATATAAGTCAGGTGGTGTAGAGTATATAGAGTAGACAAGTAAACTATACATTAAAAAATAAAGAGACCTTATATATTGAAGTTGAAAGAGAATAAATGCAGTGAGTCTTTACAAAATAGCATGGGACAAGAAAATGTTGTTAGAATCATATCCCACAATCAAACACGTGTAAAGTAATGGAGCAATGAAACAAGCTAAAAAAAATTATTATAGTGATGTTCCCACTTTGGTAGGTAAATACCGTATTTTTCGGACTATAAGACGCACCGGACTATAAGACGCACCCTGGTTTTATAGGAGGAAAATAGAAAAATAAAATTTTAAGCAAAAAATGTGGTCATGACACACTGTTATGGGGCGAGGATCTGCTGCTGACACTGTTAGGGGGGTAATGTCCCCAAATTCTCTACTAAGGTGCCGCATCCTGGTAATGATTCCTGCCTTGTATATCCAGTATATGTCCCTCATCCTGCTATATACCGTCATCCTGCCATATGGCCGCATCCTGCTATATACTGGCATATGGCCGCATCCTGCTATATAACCCGTCATGGCATATGGCCCCATCCTGCTATATACCCCCATCCTGCTCATAATATACCCCCATCCTGCTCATATGACCCCATCCTGCTCGTATGACCCCATCCTGCTGATATGCCCCCATCCTGCTGATATGCCCCCATCCTGCTCATATGACCCCATCCTGCTCATATGTCCCCATCCTGCTCATAATATACCCCCATCCTGGTGTATGGCCTTATCCTGTGGCACATAAAATAAAAATAAATGTTCATACTCACCTCACCTTACCTCGCTCCCTGCGTCATCGCTCGTCCTCCCGTCTGTGTCAGCGGCAGTGTCGCTGAGTGGAGCCATCCCCATTACCCTGCTGCATTGCGATCATCTCCTGTGTCTGTGCCGGTGGCTGCGTGTGGACACATGTGCACAGCGATGATGTCATCGCTGTGCGCCCCGCTAGTCTCCACCCAGCCGCCGGCACAGACACAGGAGATTATCACGATGTAGCAGGGTAGCGGGGATGGCTCAACTCAGCGGCGCTGCCGCTGACAAAGATGGGAGGAGATCGTGATGCTGCAGGGGAACGGTGAGTACTGTACACTGATTCACTGCTCCCCGCGCTGCTGATGATGCGCGGGGAGCAGTGAATACAGCCGCACATGATCACTCCAGGCTGTAGTTGCCAGGGGTGATCATGCGGGCCGGCTGTTAAACTCCCGCCGATCATCCCACCCACCTGTCAGTGCTTGCTTCAGTGCTTAGGTATGATGGGCGTGCATATTAAATGAGCGGGTCCACGTGGTCCCGGCAGGCTGCTACAGCCTGCTCATGTCCCCGATGACACGCTCCACCGCAACACCCACATTCCCCGCAGCTACATTCAGACCATAAGACGCACCCCCCACTTTACCCCAACATTTAGGGAGAAAAAAGTGCATCTTATGGTCCGAAAAATACGGTACTTTTAGTTAAATTTCAAACTTAGGGAGAAATAGCACATCTTAAAACATGGGAATCACACTTTCATTTACAAAAAAAAACAAGCCTTTAATTCAGAATTTGGAGTCCAGAATTTGGAGTTAGTTTGAAAAACTACTATTCTGTAGTTTAATACTAGCTTTCCTTGCTGGCAATGAATGACATTAAAAAGCAGCCATTAAGATGGCATGCTGTATTAATTAACAATTGGAGGGGAGCGAACTTGTTCTAAAAAGGGTAGCCATTTTCAAGATTGGCACATGCCTTGGCTCGTTGGGCTGATATCAGATTCACAAACATTTTTCTTAAAAGTCGTCAAAGATCGGTTTTATTCAGTAACTGTTCATGGTTGCACTAATGCTTTTATTCTACCTTATTATCCCTTTGACCAGGATAATGAGGCTGTATGATGAGCAGAAGGATGTGTTTGAAGAGGGGAGGGGGTGGAGAGAGGTCAGAGGAGCGGCAGACTTGTTTTTTTTTATTTTGATTTTTTAATTTTATGTGTGGACGTTCGGGAAGCAAATCAGGGCACAGAAAACATCCAAAACATTCAGACACAAGAGCTTGTGTCTTTGGCTGCCTAAGTTACAAGTCCCTCTGTATACAAAATGTGGACATACGGCCTTGGCACCATTTTGTGTTTGCTACAGCTACAGACAGTGTGGCCACTGATGCGAGACAGGTAATAAGCCCAGCATGTGAGTTTAATCCCTTCACGACCAACCGATTTTTCGCTTTCCGTTTTTTTTTTCGCCATTCTTTTTCTGAGAGACGTAACTTTTTTATTTTTTAGTCAATATGGTCATGTGAGGGCTCATTTTTTGCGGAACGAGCTGTACTTTTCAATGAAACCATAAGTTTTACCATATAGTGTACTGGAAAACGGCAAAAAAAAATCCAAATGCAGAAAAATTGCAAAAAAAGTGCAATAGCACTATTGTTTTTGAGATATTGTATTCACTGTGTTCACTATATGGTAAAACTGATGTGTGGGTTTGATGCCTCAGGTCATAGACACCAAACATGTATAGGTTTACTTTTATATAAGGGGTTCAAAAAATTCGGAAGTTTGTCTGAAAAAAGTGGCGCACGTTTTACGCCATATTCCGTGACCCGTAGCGCTCTCATTTTTCAGGATCTATGGCTCAGTGACAGTTTATTTTTTGTGACTCGAGCTGGCATTTTTAACGGTACCATTTTTGCACAGATGCTACGTTTTGATCGCCTGTTATTGCATTTTGCGCAAAAGTTATAGCGACAAAAAAACGTCATTTTGGCGTTTGGAATTTTTTTTTCCGCTACGCCGTTTACTGATCAGATTAATTGATTTTATATTTTGGTAGATTGGGCGTTTCTGAACGCGGCGATACCAAATGTGTGTATATTTTTTATTTTTTTAACCCTTTAATTTTCAATGGGGCGAAAGGGGGGTGATTTGAACTTTTATGTTTTTTTGTTTTTTTTTAATTTTCTAAAACTTTTTTTTTTACTTTTTTTTTAATTTTACTAGTCCCCCTAGGGGGTTATTGCGATCAGCAATCCGATCGCTCTGCACTATCTGCTGATCACAGCTACACAGCTGTAAACAGCAGATACGTGCACTTCCTGCTTCCCTGGCCTCCGTGGAAAGCGAAAGTGAAAGTAGTTCATGTCTAGCACAGGAGTCCTCACATGACCCTGTGCTACCATGACAACCACCGGAAGTCACGTGATCATGTCATGTGACTTCCGTTATCGGGCGGTAAGTAAAACTTTACCGCAATCGCGTTTATAATGGAGCTGTCACATATTGACAGTGCCCCTTCAGGGGTTAAACGGCACGAGCAAATAATGATTCTGCTCCTGCCTAGCAGGTACACATCTCAGCTGTGAAAATCAGCTGAGATGTGCGCCGATCACGGTATGCTGCTGCCAGCAGACCGCGGGTACTAACGTTATGACCGCTAGGACGTAACTTTACTGCCCGCGGTCGTTAAGGGGTTAAATTTAGGTAGTTGAAATAGTTATAAGGGCGATAGTGTAGAATAGGGAAGTGCAGGTGCATCCAATGTAGGGAATGTTGTGCGCCACAAGTCAGCAATTTATCATGTAGTGATTGCTTATTGTATGGTCCTTCCAAATACTGCTCTTTCATCATCAAAATAGAGATTTAATCCTGTGATCCAGCCAAAAATTACAATTTAATCATCTAAATACTGCAAAATCTGTAGTCCAGCTGAAAATTGTATTTCATCATCTAAATAGTGGAAAATCTGGGGTTTTGTAAAAAAAAATGCTACTTCATCATCTGAATAGTGCAACAATCTGTGGTCCAGCCAAAAATTGTCATTTAACCATCTAAATAGTTGTAATTATGTGGCCCAGCCAAAAATTGTTATTTAATCATTTAATTAGTGCAAAATCTGTGGTCCAGTTCAAAATTTCTATTTCAGTATTTAAATAGTAAAAACTCTGTGGTCTAGCTAAAAACTGCAATTTCATCATCTAAATAGAAATTGCAAAATCAGTGCACCAAGCAAAAATTGTGATTTCACCATCTAAATAGAGATTGCAAAATCGATGGCCCACACAAAAATTGCCATTTCATCATCTAAGTAGTCATTGCTAATTTAGTGACAGGTGACTGACAGGTATGGACCTAGAGTTGTTAAATAGCTGGTTAAAAGAGGGGAAGGGCACATCAAACATGAGTGGGAAATCCTAAGGTTGCAGTGGAAGGAAGAATAGGAGTGGTATTGGAGGTATATGTAGGGTAGACGTTAATGTTACTTACCGCTCTACTGAACAAATACTGGCTCATCCTATCCAAAAACAATTGACAACTTCTGTTACTGGATGGGCTAATCAACTCCCTTTCTATGGCAGTCACACAGCAGTACAACTTGTAGATGACAGCCAGAAAGATCATGGGCTACAGTGGATCACAAGTGCTGCATCAATTTGGCCTCTCCTCCTCTTCCTCCACCTCAACATCTCATACAGTACAGTTCTCAAAGATGGCACTGCAATTACCCTTGTTTACAGCCACGTCACATCTCTCCAACTGGCCAATTTACTGTGGGAAGCCACACATGGGCAAATCTCCAAAGCTTTTCCCTCATTCTATTCCATGGCAATTAGAGATTTACTCCAAAGATTCACAGACTCAAAAAGAGGAAAGCATCTGCACCGATGCCAAAAATCTTTGTCAGTTGGATCTGGGGTCAGACAAAGTATGGTGCGAGCAGACCCCAGACTCTCGTCACCAGATGTTAAACCCCAGGTGAAGCTGATGAGGATGAGACTCAGATACCTACGTACTGACACCTACATACTGTACTGTGCTGTCAGAGGTTTATGGAGGGCAACTATCAGGGTGAAGAGTGACACAAAATAGAGGATGACAGTGAGGTTGTAGATCCCACTTGGTGTGAACCCAGAGGCAAGCAGCTGAGTAGGTCCGTAGAACAGGTGGAGGAGGAGGAGGAAGATGAGACCATTGCATTGCCACTTCCCACATAAACAAGTTGTCATGCAAGCAATGCAAGCACTGCATCCTCTGGCAGAATTCTGACTGTGGCTAGCAGCAGTCGCGAGTCTGCAGTTCATATAGGGTTTCCTAGCTTGGCCATTTTTTGAGACTGCAAAGGATGATCTAACTTACGTTATCTGCAAACTTTGTTAAAAACAAAAGACTACAAAAACAAATTATCAGTAGTGAACAGGCTGTTAGGGCATTGTGCACTAGGCTGTTTTGGCACTTTGCACAAGGCTATTAGGGCAGTTTGCATCAGGTAGAGCACTTTAGACAAGGCTGTTGAAGCACTGTGCACCAAATTGTTAAGGTACTGTGCACCAAGCTGTTGGAACACTCTGTTCAAGGCTGTAAGGGCACTATGTACCAGGCTGTTAAAGCTGTAACGGCACTATGCACAACATTTTTAGTGCACCAGGTTGTTAGGATACTGTGCATCAGGCTATAAGGGCAGTATGCATTAGGTTGATAGGGCAGTCTGCACCAGGCTGTTATGTCAGTGTGCACCAGGCTGTTACAGCTCTGTGCACCAGGCTGATAGGGCACTGTACACCAGGCTGTTAGCAAAGTATGAGCAAGGCTGTTGTTAGGCCACTGTGCACAAGGCTGTTACTGCACTCTGCAACAGGCTCTTAAGACACTGTGTAACAGGCTGATAGGGCACTTTGCACCAGGCTGTTAGGGCTCACTGCAACAAGCTGTTAGGGAATTATGCATCAGGCTGTTAGGGAACTCTGCAAAAGGGATGAGAATGATATGGCAGCAAAATCCGTGATCTGGCCTTTACATGTGGTGCGCTGGCCAATCACAGCCAGGAAAATATTTGCATAGCTATGATGAGCACGGAAGTGGCCTTTTAACAAGCTTTATTTGGGTGGAGAACTCGAACACTAACATGGACTTCTGTGACCCCCTTGCAAAACCAGGTAGTCACACACATAGGCCCTTGCATAACACCTTCCCTCACAGAGTTACACACAGCCGACCTGAAACCCTTGTCACCTCCCCAGGGAAAGACAGGCACACCAGTGGGCAGGACCAGGTGGATGGAGAGCGTCCACCTAGGGGTCTGGAGAGCCCAGGGTGGGAAAACAGTCAGTTAAGTAAAGTGAAGTGGAGAGTCAAGTTGGAGTGTAGTAGTAGGAGGTGGAAGTTGACAGGTGCCGGGTTTGGAACCCTGGTGCATTGGCTAGGTGGCAGACGGTGGTCCATGTCTAGCAGGAGACGGGAAGACGGCAGCCGGAGATCCGAGGTGGACCGGGGCAGGGTTGGAGCCCACCGGTACCGACACCGGAGAACCGGCCCGGAAACCATGCACAGAGGGGGTACTTGGACCCTGAAGCCAGGACTGGAACCAACGGCCTAGCTAATTAACCAATTGAGGGCAGGATTACAGGTCCTGTCCCAACCAAAGTCCCAAAAGCAGAGAACCACCCACAGAGAAGGATAGGGCATCCGCCAGGGCCCGATAGATCCCACAGGTCAGCGTCAGTGGGCACGGCTCCCAACAATAGTACTGGGAGCAGACTTCCGCGTTCCACACCGGGAAGTCTATCACATCACAACACAGTGAAGAGGAAAGTGACACAGACCACCAGCCCAAGTGGGGGACAAGAGTACACCCAGCCTCGGCAGCCGGCCACCAGCACCTTGGTTAATCACTGGACTTGTCTGATTTCTTTAATTGTGAGTAATCTGAGACTCCCTGGTCTGACCAGGCACACCAGCGACTGCAATCACCGTCCCCTGCACCAAGTCATCGGGTCCCGAGGCAACCATTCCTACCCATAGAGGGATTAACAACCAGCTGCCATCCCATCGCCCCCGGGTGTCCCACAACAGCAGCGGTGGTGCCACACTTCACCACACAACGTGGGTGGCATCACAGACTGACTACAAATCCCGTACAAATACATCCCCTTTTCATTCGGAGTGTCCGCGTGACCCCCGAGTCTGGAGAATCCCTCGAGCCACACTGCGGTCCGGATCCGAGTAGCCCGGCTGCTACTGACGTGGGGGCGGCACACCTCCATGAGAAGTCTAGTTCGGAGTTCGACATCAGACAGTTGCTGTCCAGTGCAAACATCGAACTTTACTGTGCAGGTTCACTCATCTCTAAAGGTAAACGATTTTAAAATTTATGGCAATGAATTTATGAGTAAACTAGCTGTAGTACCTGGGCGTTGCCCAGGATAGTAACTATCTCTCTTCGAGTTTCTGTCTGTCTGTCTCTCTGTGTCTGTCTCTGTCTGGATCAGTTTCTCTGTCTGTCTCTGTATCAGTCTCTCTGTCTGTCTGTCTCTGTATCTGTCTCTGTGTCTATCTCTCTCTATCTGTGTCTCTATCTGTGTCTCTCTCTTTCTCTGTGTCTGTCTGTGTCTGTCTGACTCTTTGCTCATCTGTCTCTTTCCCCTTCTGTCTCTTTCCTCGTCTGTCTCTTTCCCCATCTGTCTCTTTGCCTGTCTGTCTCTTTGCCCATCTGTCTCTTTGCCCGTCTGTCTCTTTGCTCATCTGTCTCTTTCCCCTTCTGTCTCTTTCCCCTTCTGTCTCTTTCCCAGTCTGTCTCCTTCCCAGTCTGTCTTTTTCTTTCCCAGTCTGTCTCTTTGCCCGGCTGTCTCTTTGCCCGGCTGTCTCTTTGCCCGGCTGTCTCTTTGCCCGGCTGTCTCTTTGTCCGGCTGTCTCTTTCCAGGGCTGTCTCTTTCCAGGGCTGTCTCTTTCACCATCTGTCTCTTTCCAGTGTTGTCTCTTTAACCGTCTGTCTCTTTCCAGGTCTGTCTCTTTGCCCAGCTGTCTCTTTGCCCGTCTTTCTCTTTGCCCGTCTGTCTCTTTCCAGGGCTGTCTCTTTCCAGGGCTGTCTCTTTGCCTGGCTGTCTCTTTCCAGGGCTGTCTCTTTCCAGGGCTGTCTCTTTCCAGGGCTGTCTCTTTGCCCGGCTGTCTCTTTGCCTGGCTGTCTCTTTGGCCGGCTGTCTCTTTCCAGGTCTGTCTCTTTCCAGGGCTGTCTCTTTCCCCATCTGTCTCTTTTAAAGGCTGTCTCTTTGCCCAGCTGTCTCTTTGCCCAGCTGTCTATTTGCTCAGCTGTCTCTTTCCAGGTCTGTCTCTTTCCCTGTCTGTCTCTTTGCCCGTGTGTCTCTTTCCAGGTCTGTCTACGTCTCTATCTCTCTGCATCTTTCCAGGTCTGTCTCTTTCCAGGTCTGTCTATTTCCCCATCTGTCTCTTTCCAGGTCTGTCTCTGTCTTTATCTCTCTGTCTCTTTCCCCGTCTGTCTCTGTCTATGTCTCTGTCTGTCTGTCTGTCTTTTTTTGTCTCTCACTCACACATAAGCTTCTTATACTGACAGTTTATTTTATTCCTATAGCAACCACTGACAGTTGCAATTAATAGCCAGTATATCCAAGCTCCATTCAGATTAATGGAGGCAGGATGTTTGAGAGTAACTGTAAAGCGCGGGGTTAATTTTTCCCGTCAAAACATAGTCTATGACGTTCCCTGGGTCACATGGGGCGTCTGTGCAAAATTTCATGATTGTAAATGCGAAGGTGCGGATTCTTCTAGCGGACATACACACACACACACACACACACACATATATACATACATACACTGAGCTTTATATATTAGATTAGGTACTAGAGGACATGTAGGCTATAAAAATTTGTGTAGGTCATTATTAAAAGGATTTTATTCTCAGTGTAACCTGAACATGAATTATATGATTGTTTATTTTGCTTTTAACCCTGCATCTCATATATGGCATTGCAGCACATGTGGGCTTGGTGCTGTATTACAAGTGTGATAATGAAATTCCTACTGATCATGTTGAAAGATAATAAAGCAGTTATATGAGCTATTGTGCCTTTAACTTTAAACTGTTGGGAACTCTGTGTTGGTGGAATTCCCTCATCAAATATTAATTTTCAACTCTGTACATTTTTGGAAGTTTCTAAGAAACTGAATAATGCTATTCATTGCAGTAATTCCTAATTGATGTCCAGGGGTTTGCTGTCTGAAGTGTTGGTAATAAATGAATATACTGTTTGCCAGACTTACAGAAATCTCTGGGAACCTTACTGTGTGCTGTCATTTATTTCCTATTGTTTTTTTCCTTCTTTTATTACTTACAACTCATTATATTAATTGGTTTCATCACCAATTTGAACCTTCAACACTTGTAGGTACAATATGTGGGAGATAAAAATTCTTCTTGAAAACTCTGTGATTGTAAAGCTAGCTAGACTAAAAGTTTTAATCAAAGGGAATCTATCAACATATTTTTACCACCTAATCTGAGTGCATAAGGGGGCACAAACCCTGATTACAGCAATGTGTCACTTATTGGGCTGCTTGCTTTAATATTTACAAAATCATTGCCTAATCCGCAGGATATTAACACGCAAGATTTATTGCCTTTTGTTTTGTATGGTTATATAGCTTTCAAGCATATTAAAGAATATATATTCTTAATATTATTACAACTTTTTTGCTGACAAAATAATTATTGATTTGTAATGTTTTAGCATCATCTGTTTCTCAATTTTATTTATTTTGTAAACTAATGTTAATTATTAATTATTATTATTATTATTATTACTATTATCTTACTACTAGAAATTAAAAACACCTATTGCATGGAACTTAAAAAAAAATGTAAATTATGTTACCAAAATTACAATTCTTCCATTGATGTGCTCAAACTGCTAACATGTTTTAAGACTGCTTTCTGATTTTTGAAATGTTGACCTCTAGTGGTCACAGAAGAGCTTTGCATCTGGTGATTCAGCTGAACACAGAAATATAATATTAACTGCATCTTTACCTTTAAACTAGATTTGCAGCAAATACAAAAATTGCATTTATCTAGTGTCCAATATTTTCGTCAATAAAAATTGATGCAAAATTAATTTTTTCATCAATTGTGTGAATTTTGTTTTATTCTTAAAAGTTGCACCACACAATAAAAGGTATGTTCACTTCAGCCATCTCTACATTTTGTTTAAAAACCAAACCAAGCTGTACCCCCCTTCCCCAGGTTCACTGGTGAGTCTCCATTGCTGCTCCAGGTCTCTGGCATTGGTAGCAATGGTAGGATTGATGTCACATCAGCATTGGAGCAACCAATCTATGAGCTCAGCAGCTCTGTCAGTGACAGAAAGTCAGTTTCAGAGCCTCTAAGCTAACTTATTGGTTGTGAAAAGGAATGAGTGAACCCAAACTGCAAAATTCAGGGTTCATACCAGACAACTGGTGTCCGGGGCTCAAACTCAAACATGGAGTTTTCAAAAAGGTCTGAGTCCAATTTCGTAGTTCAAGTGTTGTTCGTATGCAAATAAAGTTTGTTGAAAGGCTGCAGCACAGTCAATCAAGCTTTTCGACATGGAGAGGATGCATGTATGCTGCTGTGAATAGCAAATTAAAAAATTAATATGACGTGGCATCCCCCCTATTTATTTTTACCAGTGAAGGTAAAGCAGACCGCTGCAGGCTGTAGCCCTCAGCTGTTTGCTTTACCTTGGCTGATAATCTCAGAAATAGAGAGGATCCCACAACATTTTTTTTAAATTATTTAATTAAACAACTTTAAAAAAAAGGCTTGTGGCCACCCCAGTATTTAATAGCCAGCCAAGGTAAAACAGTCAGCTGGGGGCTGGTATTATCAGGCTGGGAAGGCCCATGGTTACTTGAATCTTCCCAGCTTAAAATGAGCTGCCTGCATTAGATACACCACTTTTGGTTATTTGCCAAGCTCTATTTGATTGCACTGGTGTGGTGGAAATCGGGGTAATACTTTTGGGCTTGATGTCAGCTGTGTATTGACAGCTGGAAACAAGTACAGGGCTTAGTAATAGATCGGTATCTATAAGACACCCTAACTACTTGGTAAGTGTAGACTCAAAAGCACATCACACAGGAAAAAAATTGTTTTTTTGAATAAAGCCTAGAGATGAGTGAAAATGTAGAAGTTCAGTTCCTTGCATGCAGCCGAACTGTACCGCCAAGGGAACCCCAATGGAAGTCACTTATTGGCAGTGAGGATCTCTGCCCATATGCCCAGCTGTAAGTGGGTGGGTGGGGTTTTTCCATTTTCGTTGTTTGTACACTACATCTGATAATGCTGTTTTTCCTCCCAGTGCGAGCTGTTCAAACACTGTAAGCATCTTGCACTGGGCAGAGCACCGAGCATGGTTGAGCACAGCAATGATTGCGAGAGTGAAGTTCATAAATAAAGTGCCCAAACTCCAAAACAAAATCTGTTATTTTCTTGTTTTTTTAAAAAAATCGATGTTTGGCTGAAAACCAAACAGCAAACCTCAGATTTGCTCATCTCTAGTGATGGGCGATTCCGAACTGTAAAGATCGGGATTCGTAATGACCACATAGAGATCGTGTATATGATCCTGATCACAAGCTTTCCTGGGAAGCTAATGTTACAGATCAGATACAGATCGGGTCCAGGGGCTGTAAAACAAAAGCACATTATTAAAAAACATTGTGATCATATTTTCAGGTCCCGCAGTGCGTCCTGCAGACTCTGTTTCCCTGCCGCTTATGCTTCTGCGTCCGATCATTGCTGTCATAGTCATGTGACCAGTCTGTAAGCCAATGTCTATACAACATTCACACCAGACTGGTCACATGGCTATGACATCATGGAAGGTCCTTTAACCCAGGGGCACAGCAATGATCGGACTCGGAAGCAGAAACGGCTGGGAGACAGGGTCTGCAGAGCACATCGCGGTACCTGCAAGTATAATGACAATGTTTATTATTAATTATATTCTTTATTTTACAGCCACCCTGCCCCATTCCATAACTGTAAAGCCCGAGTTCGGTAATCAGATGCAAGTTTGCGTTATCTAAATCCCGATATCGATCTTTACAAAACGATCGGGCGAGGCTCCCGATCCCGACCACTGGGGCAATCGCCAATGACTACTCATCTCTAATAAAGACTACCCCACACTCCCTTGTTCCCCAATTTATTAATTCAAAAGAAATCCTTTAAATTCCAACATAATCCAGTAGTTTTTTGTCCCATGACTCCCATCAAATCATATGAAGTTTTGTTCTGAAACTAGTAAGTCGTAATAATGGAATTTCTTACAAGCAAGGGAAGCGTGAAAAATTCTGGGTCTGCCATTGACCGGAAGTAGCCTATGGATCCTCCATAGGATTTTATGGGTGTCATGGGACATTACACCATTGGATTATGACTGTCACGGCATGGGATTAGGTAACTTGGAACAGGGCACCTTCACTGATCCTAGCGCTAGGTTGGCCTTTGGTTGGCCCTGTCCCTGTTCCCAAATATACATTTAATAGTGATGATATTTGGGCCACCTTCCTAACCCTAGTGCCTGAAAATCCCTAGTTTGTACCCCATCTGTTCCTTGTCCGAGGAGGGCCAGGACAGTAGTGGTTTATCCCACACAAATAGACAGGGAAAAAAACAAAACAAACTCACTACACACACACACACAGAGGTAAGACAATACGTGGTCAGGAGTCAATAAAAAATCAGGGAGGGAGTAAAAAGACAATGAGATTATTTCCACTATACAACAAATAATGCATAGAAGATTACCAGAACAAGATTACCACAGCACAAGGACAAGTATCACAAATGAAGCTTTAATCAATCTAGAGGAACAGGCTCCACCATCTTTGAAAGGGCAGTGGTGGCTGTGATAGACTTTTGGTAACCTGTGACTCTAGCAGCAATCCACAGGTTAGCAGAAATTAACTCCTGCTAGACTGATCAATAATAAGCACACAACTGGTCAAAGCGCAAGTCTTGCTGTGTAATTCCAAAGCCCCAGAGAAATCATAGTGTGACGTGTCAGACTCTGCAGTGTGAACAGGATCAGAAGTCACCCTGACAGTTTAGAGTTGAACATGGGGGTGACAGTAATGGAACTTTGAGGATATCTTTTAAAATTATTAAATTGATGAATGTGGGAGTGTAGGCAAATTTTTACTCGCCAATTTGAATATGTTGGATCTTTGAGAATTCCTTTTAATTAATAATTTTGTGAATGAGGGAGTGTGGGGAAGCATTTGTTCAAATAAACTATTTTATTCTGTTTGTGTGTATGGTTTTTAACTCTACACTTACTGAATTAGTAATGGTGGTGTCTAATAGACGTCTATCCATTATTAACCCCTAGGCTTGATGCTAGCTGTCAATTCACAGCTAACATCAATCACAAAAGTATTACCCCAATTGACACAGCCATTTTACAGCACCAAAGTTTGGGTCCCCATCAGCTTATATGAGGTTTGTGGTGCGAGTTCAAGTTTAAGTTAAGTCCAGGTCTCAAACCAAACTTTTCATTAAAGTCCGGCCAAACTAAGGGAACTTGAAATTCCATGTGTCTGTTCATCCCTGTCTGTCAGCTTAGTGGCTCAGACCTGGACATTCTGTCTACACTGGAATATCCGAGTCAGAGCTGCTCAGCTCAAGGATTGGATACCTTGCTGTCAAGATGACGGCAGCGCCACTTCCAGTGCCACATATATGGGGCAGAATATAAAAATCAGTTAGGGATTAATTATATTTCATAGGAAGTAACTCCTTTCAGTATTCAAATTATTTTATTACAGATAAATAAAGGTATGCATTACAGTAAAAAGACGTTCATTAGACTGACTGCACAAATGAAATAAATGCCTACTGAGACAAATAATATAAATTTGTAAAACATGAGATGTCATCATTAAAGTTTAACAAGATTTTAATAAAAAAATTGCTGTATTTATGCTTCATATTGCACTATATTAAACAATGAAGTTAAATATTTGTAATTGAGAATATGGTATGATAATGTTAGGTAAGATGTTTTACCAATACAAAACAACCATTTGCTTATACGGCTATGACTAGGTCTATGATTTCTGCTACTGCTCCAATCATTCTGCTACTCTTAGGATAAGAAACATCATTACATCTTTGTCAGGCAGATGCATGCCCCAAAATCCAGAGAAAAGACTCACTAGTACCCTTAAATACATTGTCCAATTATCTTTAGTAAGAGCTAATCACATTTATCCAAGTGGTATTGAATTATCTGCAATTATGCAGAACCGTAGAGAGATGAACAAATGGATAAAAAAATAGTAAAAACACTAACCTCACCTCTCTCGTGTCCTGCTGTCCCAGCAGCTTGCAGTCGGGTACTCAATTCCTCTTTTTACCTTCCCCCTTCTGCTCAATTCTAGCTTTAGTACTTAGAATCACATTACTCAACAAATGAATAAAAGTGCAACAGTCTGCAGGTGTAAAATCAGTAAAAGACCTAACAGATAAAAAATAGGCCACACTCATCAAGGCTTTTATGCCAGAAAATTGTCATAAAAAGCCTAAAAAAGTTGCAAACTTTGCAGATTTTAATATTGTCGTACTAGTTTTTCCCAGCTCTGTCAAAATGGCTGGAGCTGTGGAGGGATAGTGCTGCACCAGAAATTTTACTACTTTTCCTGACTGGAGTAAGCTTTGTAGCATGGCCCTTGGAGGCACATTCCGCTGGTCAGTCACTCCTGGCTAAATTAAAAGTGTGTCCTTCATATTTCTTTATGAATGAAAATTGCCGGCCTTGATAAATCGGGGCCATATGTCTAATTGTTCTTATTCTAAGACCATGATTCATAAAGAATGGCATTTTTCCACATAAGTCTTAATAAAAGGGCAGATTATGAGGCTTCTTTTTCATTAAGAGATACAAGCCTCTTAATTATCTGATTAGGAATGAATTGGCATGCACCTCCGTCTGCATTGCTGCAACTCTCATTCCAGTTTGGAACAGGGTGTCATGTATCTGTTGTTGAGTCTGTTTTCTGTGGTCCGCATCTCTGTCTGCCAGAGCACAGCAGATACAGATTAGTTTGTTCCTGTTATCCTTGCTTTTGTTCTAGTATGGTAACAGTGTATTTATTTTCTCGTTTGTCTGCCCAATCACCTTTCAGGTGCGGCTTTATACTTTCCTCATGCTGTTATTTTCTGCTTGTGATACTCTCATTTTATTGTCTAGCGATATTGTTGTTTATTTATGCCAGTCATTGGAAGACCAGCTAGTATACCGCTCTCTGCTAATTGTTATTTACTATGCACCTAACTGTTGTTAATCAGTAGACGCCACATTCTTTTGCTTCTTGTATTTTTTATTATTTTGTTTGTCTTAGTCTGGGATCAGTTTCTACTTCAGTTCACATTTCTTTATGTAGGTAATTTGCACTCTGCTTTGACCTCCAGCTCTTTAGGAGGAACGTGAAGCACCCGACGGCCGCTCAAGCAGAACAGGTCCAAGTTGACATCTTTTAGTCAGTCGTCAGGGTTATTCCAACTAATGTAGGAACCACTTGGAACTGCCTAGTTAGGATCTCTAGTCTGTATAGGAACAGGTAAGGTCAGTTGCAGTTATTTAGTGTATTACCTAAATCCCCAGTGAGTTGCTACAGGACCATAACACTTGAATAGGATATATGGCATAAGTAATGCTATCACTTATCAGAATTTAACAAATTGTGGTCAACACACCCCAATCTACCCTCATCCTGGTACAGTCCCACCTACTTTGGTGCACCTGAGCAAAAATTGTGTGAAAATGCCAAAACGCACATTTTTTGTGCAGTCTCACATTGTACAAAAATGTTGTCACTTGTCAAAGCTTATTAATAGAGATGAGCGGTGTTCGAATCGAACTGTTCGCCAATCTCAAATTCGACCTGTTTTAGGCAATGTTCGAGTCGTTCGACGAATGCGAACAATTAGCTTCAAGTTCGACAATTTGAGGTTATGTTCAATCACCAAAAGCGTAACTGGCTTTTCACAGTAATACTGTCATTCAATGTTAATACAGTGGAACCTTGGTTAACAAGAACAATCCGTTCTGGGAATGTGCTTGTTAACCAAGTTACTGGTTCAGCAAAGCAAGATTTCCCATAGGAAATCATTGCAATGCAGACAATTCGTTCCACAACTTGTTAAATGTCCCACCCTGCTCCCCTATTCTACCATTCCACACATGCACAAACACACACAAACACGTAGAAACACGTAGAAACACACACAAACACACACACAAACATACACACACATATTATGCTCACCTTACCTTCTGTTCCATCGCCGGCCTCCTGGTACTTGCAATTCACCGGTACAGGATGTGTATCGGGTAACCATGCGACCGATGCCCCGGAGCTTCCGCTGCCAGTGCGCTGACGTCAAAGGCAGGAGACGCTTGCCTCTGATTGGCCATCGCGCTGCCTTTCAGTAGCGTCTAACAGAGGAAGTTCCTCCCTCTACGCGACGGTTACCCGATACACGTAGTTCGCCGGTACAGGATGTGTATCAGGTAACCAACGCGACAAGGGAGGAACTTCCTCTGTCAGACGCTACTCAAAGGCAATGCGCTGGCCATCAGAGGCAAGCGGCTCCTGCCTTTGA
This sequence comes from Anomaloglossus baeobatrachus, assembly GCF_048569485.1. Taxonomy (NCBI): domain Eukaryota; kingdom Metazoa; phylum Chordata; class Amphibia; order Anura; family Aromobatidae; genus Anomaloglossus; species Anomaloglossus baeobatrachus. Next base: position 154,623,210 of record NC_134354.1, on the reverse strand, counting down.
CGTCAGCGCTCTGGCAGCAGAGGTTCCGGCATCGGTCGCAATGGTTACCTGTTACACATCCTGTAACGACGAACTACGTGTATCGGGTAACCTACACAATGAGGGAGGAACTTCCTCTGTCAGACGCTACTGAAAGGCAGCGCGCTGGCTTATCATAGGCAAGCGGCTCCTGCCTTTGATGTCAGCGCTATGGCAGCGGGAGCTCCGGGGCATCGGTCGCATGGTTACCCGATACACATCCTGTACCGGTGAACTGTATGTCCCAGGAGGCCGGCGATGGAACGAAAGGTAAGGTGAGCATAATATGTGTGTGTGTGTTTGTGTTTATGCATGTTTGTATGTGTTTGTGTTTGCATGCCATTGTTTTCAATGGTGTTCGAAGGTGTGCGAAAGTGTTCAACAAACGTTCGTCGAACGTTGGCCAAACCACCCGCCGTTCGATGAACCGAACTCGATAACTAGGGTGGTGGCTCATCACTTCTTATTAAACCAGTCTTCTTGTGTCAAAAGCCTTGATTACTTGGAGTCTAAATGTAACTTCTAAACCCTTTTGTTTTATTTTGTTTTATTGAACTGGACTTATAATACTAAGTTGTAGATCTTAACAAAGACTAGTCTGTTCAATAAACTGTATGCAAACAGTGATGAAAGTTAAAAATAGTGTTATCCCTGAACATTAAAAATATTGTAGTTATTGAATAGCTATTTCCTTGTTTACAAAGATCAAGTGCAGTCTGGCCAGATGAATCACAAAAGTGTCTTTCTTTTGCTTATTATATGTTTTTATTTGTTCCAATGTGGTTTGAAAGCTAGACTCATTTTGCATAAATATATGAAAGGCTATGAGTACTTTGATTCCTTTCAACAGTCACATCTCACAAAACATCTAGATTCAAATATGTTGTATAGAATAAAACAGAAGTAATGTTTTATACTTAAAGGGGTTGTTCCCCCTGAAAAGGTTAATTTTAATCAATATATCTTGGAATAATAAGTTCCTCAATTTTATGTTTTAAATAAAATGTTTCTGTGCTGAGACAATGTTATAAATGTTACACTGCTATGTACTGTGTAATGGCTGTAACTGACCTTGTAGGAACATGATCTGAACATACTACATCTTGTGGCGAGGGAGGAAGCAAAAGCATATTCAGACAGGTTAGTATGTGATGTGCAGCTGATTCTTTTTGAGATAAAATATTTCACTGCCTTTTGCATCTTCCCCTACCCAGAAACTGTGTTATGTTCAGACCATGTTCCTGCACAGTCAGACACGGTCATTACACAGTAAATAGCATGGACACATTAATAAGATTATCTGAGCACAGGAACATTTTATTTTCACTAATTATAAATTGTGAAATTTTTCATTATCCCAAGATCTATTGATTAAAAAGATATGTCAAAAGGTTTTGCTAGACTTGCTGGGCAACTTGCTTCAATTTTTTTAAAACCACTGTTTTACCAGAAGCAGATCTACAATTCTCTAAATGCTGAGCTCTTTGTAACCCTGCCTAAATCACTGATAAGCACATTTTTGTGTACACTGTGCATAGGGAGAAAGCTGCCAGTCAGTGGTAGGGGTGGGCTTACATTGATTTGAAAAACTATTCATGCCCTGTGAATTTTTCCATCCACAAACTTAAATGTATTTTACTGGGATTTTATGTGATATACAGTACCAACTCAAAGTAAAAAGCATTTGTGAAGTCGAAAGGAAATAATACAAATATCCCAAAAACTGACCCGCGCATTCAACAAATGTGAATAGGTGCTAGCTGAAAAAACATAGTAACTATAAAATGCATACAGCTGCACACTGAAAAGCCAAAAATGTATATGGGAAAATATGGTACTGCATTACTGCAAAAGATAGATATTTTGTTTATGTATTGGCCAATGCATGTAAGCCCGGCCACCAACGGCAAGGTAATCTCTGTAATCCAGGAACCTAACTTAAATTCCACTCTCTAGGTTAAAAACATTCATGTCTGGGCAAAATGCCACTATTTGGACTACTGGTTGTGTTCATAACCTTTATAGCAGGAGCCTAGCTGCCCATACATGGAGGTTTGTAGTCCAAATAGTGGCATTTAAGTTAGGTTCCTGGATTACAGAGATTACCTTGTCGTTGGTGTCCGGCCTTACATGCATTGGCCAATTCATAAACTAATAGCTCTCTTTTGCATTAATGCAGTGCCATATTTTCCCTTAAACATTTTTAGCTTTTTAGTGTGCAGCTGTATGAATTTTAAAGGAAATAATACAGTATGTCACAAAAGTGAGTACACCCCTCAAATTTTTGGAAATATGTTATTATACATTTTCATGGGACAACACTGAAGATATGACTCTTTGATACAATGAAGAGTAGTCAACAAAGAGAGTTATTTCAGCTCACCTGTCATGCTGCTGTAGTGGGAAAAACTGACACAAGGTGCAGTAAGTAGAATATCCACTAGAGGACGTAAACACAATAGAGAATTCTAGCTGAGTGAAACCAGAAAGTCAATAGGAAACCAGAGTGGAAAGCAAAAATGTTGTCAGATACAAACCAAAGGTCAGAACCAGGAGTAACACAGAAGTAAGGTACAAACAAAGTCAAGCACTGGTAAAACAAACACAAAGAGACAGGGCAGGGAGGTCAGGAGAGGCTAGGTAAACAAGTGGTCCTGAAGAAACAAGACAAGAGAGACACAGGGCAGGACTGAGAAGTCAGAGTGAAACAGAGTCAGACAGGCAGAACGGGAAGGGGCACAGGTCAGGATGGTAGCTGCAATATGGGATGGATCAGGGAACACTCACAGAAGTCAGGCTCACAAGCTGCAGAGCAGAACTATTACTGGCAATGCTCCACAGGTGCAGTGCCAGGATATAGCAGCCTGACCTCTGGAATCAGGCAGAAAGCAATTAACCCCTGCATGACCTGAAATCCAGAGATGTGATACCAGCCACGGCTCAGCCCGGCATGGATCATGACATCACCATTATTAAATGAAGGGAAACTTCCAAGACGGTGCATGGACAAGGTACAAGGCCGACTTGTAAGTGAAAAGGAGGATCCAGCAACACGTCTATAGAGATATTGAATTAAAAGTGTGTTTATTTCATTCTTGTTAAAAGCATTGATGAAGACAGAACACAGGGAGAATCACAGCTTCCATATTATGCGTTTCAAACAATGGACTTGTTCTTAGTCGTATTAAAACTAGATACTATAAATAAGAACAAGTCCAATGTTCAAAATGCATAATATGGAGGCTGGAATACTCTCTGTGTTCTGTCTTTATCCATGCTTTTACAAGAATGAAGAAAACACACTTAATTTAATAACTCCTTGGACATGTTGATGGATCCTCATTTTCTGTTACGATGTAGAGTAGTGTACAGCTTGTATAACAGTGTAAATTTGTTGTGCTCTCTAAATACCTCAAAACGCAGCCATTAATGTCTAAACAACTAGCAACAAGTAAAAATGGGCAAATTGTGCCCAATTAACCATTTTCCCTCCCCGGTGTCCTGTTACTCATTAGTGTTATCAGTGTGTGAATGAGGAGCAGGTGTGTTAAATTTAATGTTATCACTCGCACACTCTTTCATACTGGTCACTGAAAGTTCAACTTGGTACCACATGAGAAAATATTCTCTGAGCTGCAGCACAGTGGCCAAGACCATAGAGCAGTTTAACAAAACAGGTTTCACTCAGAATAGGCTACACCCTGATTGACCAAAGCAATTGACTGCACATGCTCAGCTTCATATCCAAAAGGTTGTCTTTTCAGTACAGACACATGAGTGCTGTCAATATTGCTGCAGAGGTTAAACGGGTGGGGTGGTGGGGTCAGTCTATCAATATTCAGACCATACACCGCAAATTGTATCAAATTGGTCTGCATGACTGTTATTCGAAAAGTGAGCCTTTTTAAAAGATTATGTACAAGAAAGTCTTCAAACTGTTTGCTAAAGGCAAGCATAATAAGGACATGGATTACTGGAACCATGTCCTGTCGTATACTGAGGTTAAATAATTTTTTTTTATTCAGATGGTGCCAAGTGAGTGTGTTTTGTCAGTAGTCAGTCATGGAGGTGGGAGTGTAATGGTTTGGGGCTGCACGAGTGCTACCAGCTGTGGGGAGCTATAGTTCATTAGGTGAACCATGAATGTCAACGGGTACTGTGATATACTGAATTCCATCCCTTTAAAACTGGGCCACAGAGAAGTATTCCAACATGGTAACAACCACAAACACATCTTCAAGATGACAACTGCTTTGCTGAAGAAACTGACAATAATTTGCCGGACTGTCCAAACATATCTAGAGACCTACACCTTATTGAGCATCTGTGGGGTATGATCAAATGGAAGGTGGAGGAGCGCAAGGTCTCTAACATCCACCATCTCTTTGATGTTATCATGGAGGAGTGGAACAGGTTTCCAGTGGTAACCTGTGATGCTCTAGTAAACTCCATGCCAAAGAGAGTTAAGACAGTGCTTGAAAATAATGGTAGACACACAAAAATGACACGTTGGGAACAGTTTGTCCATTTTCACTTAAGGATGTGTGTCGCCCAGGGTTTTGGGAAATGTTACTTGGTGGCCATTGCCCAGTTCTGTTCCCTGGGTGCTTTTTAAAAGGGGGATATTTACATCATAATTTAAGTGAAAGTTTATCATGTGACACCACTTGCGGGTTGCGGCTATGTAGATGGCTCCGCCGCTGCACAGATTTCACTACTGGGGCTGGTGTTGGTGACAGCCTGGATGTTAGGCCATCCACAAGCAGGCCCAAGACACAGAAGATAGGTGATGTAGATGGATGTTGAAAGAAGGTAGGTCACACAAGGTGTTGCAGTGTAACTGGTTATTTTACTACAGTCAGATGGAAACTGCTCAGCTGAGGAAGGCTGGTGCAGTCCCAGTGCCAGTTTAGTGACCTGGTGGTTTCTTTCCCCTGCACCTCTGTTTTGTTGGTGGATCCCCATGGCTTGGAGCAGCTGGGGGTCCCCTCCTGGTAGTCTCTTAACGGTAGTCCACATAACGGTAGAGTGAACCCTGTTGGGTCGGAGTCTCTGGTTCTGTTCCCCGGTTCTCTCGTTGCTACTGTGTCCCGAACTTCAAGGTCAGTGAGGTCCTTGATGGTCCCCTCACTGTGCAGATTTTATCAGGTCTGCCTGGAGCATTTGCCTGACCTAAGATTATGTACCACGTTGGTTCAGTGGTTCCGGGAGTACTCCACCGTACTCCACTGGCAACCAACAGACTGGGCCCTCAGGTCACTTTGACACTCCTGTCAGTGTGTCCACTCACTTCCTCTCTCTGTCACTGACTCCTACAGACTGACTGTCCACTGTCTGCCCCTCCCACCTCGTCGTCTAGTGGACTAGATCAGCTCCACCTCTAGGTGGCCATCCATTAGGTCCAATCCTAGTCTGGCACCAGTCTTTGGGAAATTTGGGGAAAAACAGGGATTAACTGGAATGTTTTTGTTGTTACCGGCACTGGTCTTCTGGGTCCCTAGGAGTAGGCCCTGCATCCTGGTGGGAATGCAGTACCTTGTAGCTCCCTGATGGCCTCAGGGGCGCTACAGATGTATTTACTTTATTTGCCAGTGCTTTAGATATTAATGGCTGTGTGTTGAGTTATTTAAAGAGCAAACCAAATTTACACTATTATTTAAGTTGTACACTGATTACTTTACATTGTATCAAAGTGTTATATCTTCAGTGTTGTACAATGAAAATATATATTAAATATTTACAAAAATGTGAGAAGTGAACTCACTTTTGTGATGTACTGTACATGATTTTCTAAGTATTCTATACGTAAAAATCAATCCATTAATTGTGATGTCCACTTGTATTCAGCCCTTTATAGTCTAAAGGGTATTATACACGCTGCGATATCGGTACAGATATCGCTAGCGAGCGTACTCGCCCCCGTCGGTTGTGCATCATGGGCAAATCGCTGCCTGTGGCGCACAACATCGGTAACACCTGTCACACGGACTTACCTTCCATGCGACGTCACTCTTGCCGGCGATCCGCTTCCTTTCTTAGGGGGCGGTTCGTGCGGCGTCACAGCGACGGCACATGGCAGCCGTCCAATAGCAGAGGAGGGGTGGAGATGAGGGGCCGGAATATGCCGCCCACCTCCTTCCTTCCTCATTGCCAGTGGACGCAGGTAAGGAGATGGTCGTCGTTCCTGCGGTGTCACACATAGCGATGTGTGATGCCGCAGGAACGAGGAACAACATTGCTACTTACCAGACAACGATTTTTGGTAAATGAACGACCTCTCATATACCAACGATTTTTGTCTCTTTTGTGATCGTTTAAGGTCGCTCCAGCCTGTCACACGCTGCGATGTTGCTAACAATGCCGGATGTATGTCACAAACACTTTTACCCCGACGATATATTATTAGCGATGTCGCAGCGTGTAAATGTCCCTTAATACCTTTAAATAAAATCCTGGGAAACCATTTGCCTCAATAAGTTGACTAATTAGTAAATTGAGTCACCTGTGTGTCATTCATTCTCAGAATAACTACAGCTCTTCTGGGAAAGCCTCAGAGGTTTGTTTGAGAACATTAGAGATAAAACAGCATCATGAAAACTTAGGAAAAAAACAAAAAAGTCAAGGGTCACGTTGTGGAGAAGTATAGAGCAGGGTTTAATTATACAAAAATAGCCCAAGCTTTGAACATCTCACGGAACACTGCTCAATCTATCTTCCAAAAATGGAAAGAATATGGAAAAACTGCAAATTTACAAAGACATGACCATTCTCCTAAACTGAAATACCATGGTCACTCTGGAGGAGCTTAGGTAGAAGAATCACTCCACAAGAGAATTATTTGTTGCTTACTACACAAGTCTGGCCTTTATAGAAGAGTGGGAAAAAGAAAGGCATTTTTGAAAGCATAAAGCCGGCATCACACGCGCCGATATGTCGTGCGATCGCATGAGCGATCGCACCCGCCCCCATCGTTTGTGCATCACGGGAAATTTATTGCCCGTGTCGCAGAAAGTCGGTAACCCCCTGTCACACGTACTTACCTTACAAACGACCTCGCTGTGGGCGGTGAACATCCTCTTCCTGAAGGGGGCAGTTCGTGTGGCGTCACAGCGACGTCACTTAGCGACCGCCCAATAGAAGCGGAGGGGCAGAGATGAGCGGGACGTAACATCCCGCCCACCTCCTTCCTTACACATTGCCAATGGATGCAGGTAATCTGTAGTTTGTCGGCCCCGAGGTGTCACATAGCGATGTGTGGTGCCTCAGGAACGATGAACAACCTGCGTCCTCCACAATCAACGATTTTTTAAAAATCAACGACGTTTCAACGATGGACGATAAGGTGAGTATTTTCCATCGTTAACGCTCGTTCGTTGGTGTGACACGCAATGACATCGCTAACGATGCCGAATGTGCGTCACGGAATCCGTGACCCGGGCGGTATATCGTTAGATATGTCGCTGCGTGTAACGGGGCCTTAAGAAGTCCTGTTTGCAGTTTGTAAACAGCCATATAGAGGACAAAATATACTGAACATAGCAAGCTTCCGGAAGAAGGTGGTCTTGTCAGCTGAAGCCTAAGTAGACCTTTTTGATATAAATCTGAAAGGCTGTGATATGTGGTGCAAAATTAACACTGCACATCATCATGATAACAACATACCCATGATCAAACATGTACTTGGCAGCATCAGGCTGTGGGGATGCTTTTGTAACGCCCCACAGGGCAGGTGGTTAACCTACTCATTGCCAGGCCATTTCGGGTCGGGTCAGACGTTGTCACGGGGTGGCCCTGTCCGACTCCGTTGCCCCGAGGAGTACCGTTAAATGGTGGAGAAGGGGGTATTGGGAAAAGTTTGTTGTGACGCCAACTGTGGTATGTGGCCAGAGAATAGCCGCTGCTGCCGGGTTCCCCTCCGGGGCAGGTGTTAAGGCAGCTGGGAAGGTGTCACTCCCCACAGGCGAAGCGGGGCCCGGGTGGATGATGAGGGTTGTATTGGCCATTAGTGCCTAAGCGCTTGGCGCCAGTGCCGGTGAGGAAGAGCCAACACAGTCTCTGTGGGTTCAGGGTTTAGTTTACTCACAATTTCAGCTGCCAGCTCGGTCACACTGGTCACTGCCGGAATGGGCTCAGGTTGATCCCGAATCCGCGGGAGGTCAGTATCGGTCTGGTAGTCCATGGGGCCTTCCTCACTGAGCTTTGTTGTGCGGGTCCCTGTGGCTTGAAGCACTTAGAGTTCCTTCTGTACTAGGTAGAGTACTGTTCCCTATGCCAGTACTGGGGATCCCCTTGAGTCTGACCGTGATCTAGGCCCCGGGAGTCCTATATGCCACCTGACTCTGGAAACTTGTGTGGTCGAAGAAGCATAGAACTTCTCCATCCTGCAGAATCTGCTGATGCAATGTGGAATTACACCACCCTAGGGTGCTGCACCCTGAACAGCGCTTGCTCCAAGGGAACTGACACTGTATCCTGCACTGTATCCTCCACAGTGACCTTTAAACTCCTATATCCCACAGGAGCTATTAGGAAAGACATCTGCTCACTGTCACTCCTGCTGAAGAACTCTCTAATTTTTGGTAAACTGTGTGTGACTCCTCACTTCCCCTGGTAGCTGCTCCTCTCCCTACCAAGGTCCTAAGCTAGTGGATTGGGGCCCCTGTTGTGACGGCATCCTGTAAATGCCACACACTGTTGAAAACCCCTTTGATACCTGACCCTAGCGCAGTCCACAGTGGGGAAGGGGCAACCCATGTGTGTATGTGATTGTGAATGATGAAACCGGTACCGACCTCCTTTTGGATCTATGGTAAGCACCACACCCTGAGTGAGATGCATTGCTCTGTGGCGACCTGAGCCTCAGGGGCACCACACTTTTATTCAACAAGGACAGGGAAACCAATAAGAGTATGTGGAAGATAAATAGATCTGAAAACATGGAAATTTTGGAGGAAAACCTTTTAGCCACTGCAAAAGACTTGAGACTTGAGACTGGGTCAGAGGTACACTTTCCAGCAGGACCCTGACATACTGTCACAGCTACAATGGAATAGTTTAAATCAAAGTATGTTCATGTGTTTGTCACAAGTCCGCTGCTCAGCAGCACAATAATTGGCAGAGATGTTCTGGGTTGTCAGTATTGTGAATGGATAATCCAGCTACTCAATCAGGGACTGAGCCGTGCTGACTATGACTATCCTCATGTTAATCAGCATTGTCCAGAAGTCACTCAAGCCAGGCCATTTGGGCTTCCTCCCGGTGTCAACTTCAATCTGAAACCTACAAAATAATGTATGAGGGGATAAAAAAATCTCTTCTCAAAATGATTCTAATCTAGCAAGAAGAACTAAACATAAAATTTAACTTTTAATAGATACCTAAAATATGCACAGGAATATGAGAACAACAATAAAGTGCAAGTGCCAATACAAATAGTGCAAAATGTGTCACCCGGTGTCACCCTTTCAGAGTGATTGCCTGGCTATTTATTGCTAGTTGTAGCTTTGCCTTACCTTAGACCTTGTCTTTGACCATTCATTTGCCTACTGTAATCTCTTCTGTCTTGATCTGTTACTGTTTTGGACTTCTAATAAGTGATGATAACCAGCATCACATTACAACTAGCCACATACATTTTTTGGCAGTATGAATCTTATATGTATACTTCATGATCAGGTGGCAAATCTAACATAAATGACTCAGGATCTGGCTTAAGAGCAACAGTACTTGAACTGTTACAAACCTAGTTGCAGGGTAATTTGTGTAGGTTGAAGAAAGCTCCCCCTAGCGCTTCACTGTCAGCAGTGGCTGTGATGTCTGTGACATGCCCAGTCCAAGGGCCAGGGGCACTCTGAACCAGGCTGGACTAGTCCGGGGACGTCAGTGGTGACAATGTCCGGCTCAGTGACCATGGTGGTGGCTTTAAATAAATGAAGGGGATGATGATGGTGATGATGGGAGTTGTATTTGCTATTAAATAAAGTTTGTGACACCACTTACAGTGTGCGGCTATGAGAGGGAGCCACCGCTGCATAGTCTCTCTCATTGCTGGGACTGATTGTGTGACGCAGCTAAGATGCTCAGCTCTCCGCAAGCAGAGCTAGGCCCCAGGGAGGATGATGGTGGTCATAGTGACAGTGGCGCTGAGGCACAGGGCAACGGCAAGTAAACAGATGACACAGGGGCTGCGGTTCAAGATGTTTACTCCCTGATAGTCCTTTCTGCTCACAGGGTACCGGTCTCCACCAAGATGGGCTCCAGGCGATCCTGGTGCCGGTATTGTGACTGGTGGGCCCTTCCTCTATGCGCTCTGTTGTTTGTGGGTGCCTATGGCTTGAAGCTACTTGGGGTCTCCTTCTTCTGTGTAAAAGTCCCGGTCCGTTCGCAGGCAGCGCGAACCTGTAGTGGGCTGGCTCTAAGTCTCAATTCACAGGCTCTATGTGCTGCTGTGCCCCGGACACTGTGGTGGGTAAAAAAAATGAAATCTTCTCTCCTGGTAGATTTATTAGGCGAGCTTGAAGCATCCCCTAACCTAGGGCTCTACACCCTGACTACGCCGGTCCCCGGGGGAACTGACACCATATCCCACTGCTAACCGTAACTCCTATGTCACACTGACGTCACTAGGTGAGCCCCTCTCTGGACCGATGTCCCTCGCTGACTGATTACTCCAACTGTCACTAATGGGTCTTTGGCTCCTCCCATTCCCCGGTGACTCCTCCTCCCTGACCACGAGTCCCGGATCCAGTTGATCGGGAATCCCTAAGCGCGGTGGTATCCTATAGACCCAACCGCTGTGGTGACCCCCTTAGTGACCTGACCCTGGTCCCAGTTCCCATTCAATGGGAGGGAAGTCTGCAGTGTGTAGTTTGTGGTGTTTTGTGGAACCGGCACTGGTCACCTAAGAATCCGGCATGAGCACAGCACCTAAAATCAGGAGCTGTATGTGACGCCCTGGCAAAACCAGGTAGTCACAGAAGTAGTCCACCCTCCTTGTTACCACCAAAAAACCCCACCCAGGTACAACACACAGCCATTAAAGCCTAGTCACCACCTCATGACAATAGGGACACACCAGTAGGCAGGATCAGATGGATGAGAACGCCCACCTAGGGGTCCTGAGGTGTCAGGGGCTGGAACACAAGTTCAAGCTGACAGTTGAGTTTTGACAGTAGTCAAGTGCAGACCGTTGACAGCAGTGGAGTCAGGGGTAGGGGCCCCTGGGCTACTTGACTAGGTGGCAAACGGCAAAAAGAGCCACGGGTGACGGAGATCCGGTCGGGGGAGACCTTAAGTGGACCGGGGCAGGGTCGTAGCCCGCCGGTGCCGACAGCGGGAATCCGGTCCAGAGGCCATGCAAGACGGGGTGCCTGGACCCTAGGACGAGGAAGGTTGCATGCCTCTTGTTAGGGGAACAGAGGACGAGGTTTCAGGCCTTGTTCTCCAGAAGCCCAGAGAGTGAAACGGAAGCCCAATAGTGTATAGGGGAATAGGGTGTCCGTCAAAACCCACAGAAATCCCAAGGGTAAGATTTTGCAGGCCACAGCTCCCAAACATACACAGTACCGGGAGTGGACTTCCCCGTTCCATACGGAGTTGTCCCTGAGAAGACACAGACATTGAGTGCAGGAGGAAGGGACCCCTATTTGCAACACCCGGGTGTGGGACCTGGATACACCCACCGGAGGCAACCGGTCACTGGCAACTTGGTTTACCACTGGACTTGTGTGTGATTCTTAAACTGTGAGTACACCATTGATCCCCGGTCCAACCCGGCACGCCACCTCCAGCAGCCATTACTCCTGTATACCAAGGGCCCCGGGACTACGCCTCCCCTACCCGTTGTGGGGATCCCATCTTGCTGCCCCGCTGCAAAAGCCCCGGGCGCCCCATCACCAGGCAGCGGCAGTGTCACCATCCCTCACCGCAACCCACGGGTGGCGTTACCGACACGTCAATCCCCTGTAAATATCCCCTACCAACGGTTGTGAGGACGGACGGACGTGCGAGCCCGGGTCCGGTCACCACTCGAGCTGCAGCAGTGATCCCGGATCCGAGCGGCCTCAGAAGCGGCAGCGGTTCCCGCCCGCAACATTTTACCCTGTGGTATCTAAAGCCTCAGGGGCGCCACATCTGTACCTTCAGATGTGCAGTTTATTTCTCCAAAACCTTTAGTGGTCCTTCCTGATAACTTTTCAGTAGAGAAAAAAACTGTTTGGAGTGTTTAGAGAGAGCTATAAGCTATTTTTTATCTTGTGACCCCGGTCTTCATAGGATGAGTTCCAGTGGGTAGAAATATTCATGCCCCTTTGCGAGGAGGCCCCTCAGACCTAGGCATTTTTATTGTCTCTACAAGCTCCAGAATGGTTTTCTCTCATCTTCTTTGACACGTTACGTTTAATTTATGATAAACTTAAAAAAATTAAAAATTAAAAAAATTATTTTCAGTTTATCAGGTGGTCCTCTCTTCAAATCAGAAGGTCATCAGGCGGCCCTCACTTCAAATCTTTTGAAGGTTATCTTGCGGCCCTCGCTCAAAATGTTTAGACGGCCATCCAGCAATCCTCGCTCCAAATCTTTAGAAGATCTGTGACGCCCTGGCCGAGCCAGGTAGTCACAAATAGGGCCCTGCATTACACCTGTCCCTCATAGGTAACACACAGCCAACCATTTAAACTCTAGTCACCTCCCTCAGGGCTTGATGGACACACCAGGGGGCAGAACCAGGCAGTTGGAAGATGGCCACCGAGGAGTTCAGAGAGCCTGGGGCGGGAAAGTAGCCAGTTCAGTTCAGACAGAGAGTTGAGCGTTCAAGTTGGAGAGGTGTGTGGGCTGGAGCTGTGTGCAGCTCCAGCAGAGGTGAGAAACCAATTTGAGCAGGTGCCAGGGTAAGAGCCCTGGTACCTTTGGCTAGGAGGCAGACAGCGGTCTCCGTCTGCAGGAGTCAGGAAGACACCTGCACACTACCAATGTGCCAAAGATATGTTGAGCAACATGAAAGAGGCAGGGGTCATCTGGGATTGTTGTAGTCCCTGGGCAGCTCCGTTGGTGCTGGTGAAGAAGGAGGATGGTACCATGAGAATGTGTGTGGATTACCGGAAGATTAACCAGATGACGCATAAGGATGCATACCCTCTCCCTCGCATTGAAGAGTCGCTGGCTGCGCTGAAAACTGCTAATTATTTCTCTACCCTTGACCTTACTAGTGGCTACTGGCAGTTGGCGGTTGCAAGAGAAGACCACGAGAAGACTGCGTTTGCTACCGCGATGGGACTCTGCGAGTTCAGCAGTATGCGGTTTGGGTTCTGCAACACCCCGGGAACCTTCCAGAGGCTCATGGAATGTTGCTTGGGGCATCTCAACTTTGAGACAGTTCTGCTGTATCTGGACGATGTGATCGTTTATTCCAAAATGTATAAGACCCACCTGGAGCACCTGGCAGAAGTGTTCGCGGCCCTCTCCAAGTATGGGACTAAAAGCCACCTGTTAATACCCAAAGTGCAGTACCTTGGGCATGTGGTGAGCGCAGAGGGCGTAGCCCCGAATCCCGAGAAAATCACCGCTATCCAGAGTTTGCCGCAACCTACCACAGTAAAAGAGGTGAGACAGTTCCTGGGCCTGGTGTGCTACTACCGTCACTTTATCAAGGGATACACGAAGATGGCTGTGCCCATGCAAGACCTCCTTGTGGGACATACCAAGAATGGCAGAGCTCCCGGACCCCCATTTGTCGGGGGTGAAAAGCATGAGGAGTCCTTCCAGCAGCTGAAGTCGGCCTTGACAGGGGAAGAAATCTTGGCTTATCCCGACTATGGCCTCCCGTTCATTCTTTACACTGACGCCAGCAATGTGGGCTTAGGTGCGGTCCTGTCCCAGATGCAAGATGGAAAGCTCCGGCCGACAGAGAGGAATCCCGAGAATTACAGCTCCTTTAAGCTGGAGCTCCTGGCCCTCGTCTGGACGATAATGGAAAGGTTTAAACATTATCTGGCGTCAGCGAAGTTTACTGCTTACACGGATAACAACCCGTTGACCCATTTGGACATGGCCAAACTGGGAGCCTTGAAGCAGCGATGGGTGGTCCGACTATCCAACCACGACTTCACCATTGAGTACAGGGCTGGCTGTAAGAACACCAACGCAGATGCCCTGTCTCGAATGCCACACCTGCCCGATGAAGGGATAGAGGAAGATGGACTGGAGGAGATCGAGCTGCCCGTGTTTCATCAGCAAAAGTACGAAAAACCCTGTGTTGGCCAGCAGCAAGCGAACCTTGACCCGATGCCCAGCCAGGGGTGGCAGGAAGCTCAGGATCAAGAGCCCGCAGTCCAGCTCGTCAAAATGATGATTGCCCAAGGTGCTTCCAGGCTGGACTCTACAGCCCCCTCTAAAGCTCAGCGGTTGTGTAAAGAGGGGGACCGCCTCTACCTGCATCAAGGCAAGCTGTATAGGGGGTTGATTAACCCGAAAACACATGAAAAATTTTGCCTGCTGGTGGTACCCCAGGCATGTGTGCCTAAGGTCCTGCAGGCCTACCATGACAGCGCAGGGCACTTCGGCTGGAAGAAGCTGGAGACGCTGATGAGGGAGCGCTTCTACTGGAGTGGGATGTGGGAGTCCGTGGAGGTCTGTTGCCGAGAGTGTGGTCCCTGTGCGCTGAGAAGACGGGACGAAGCCAGTCAGAAGGCCCTGCTGAAGCCGATTGTCACCCACCAGCCGTTGGAGTTGGTCGCTCTGGACCATGTCAAACTCACGCCTAGCCGGAGCAGATACACATATGCTCTGACCATTGTAGACCACTATTCAATATTCATGGTGGTTGTTCCCATCAAGGATTTAACAGGCCGCACTGTAGCCAGAGCCTTTCAGGCCTACTTCTGGCGGCCGCATGGCTACCCGGAGAAGGTGCTCACGGATCAGGGCCCGGCTTTTGAAGCGGAGGTGTTTCAGGAGTTCTGCAACCTGTACAGGTGCAAGAAGATCCGGACCACGGCCTACCATGCCCAGACTAACGAGATGTGTGAGAAGATGAACCATCTGGTCCTTAATCTCCTCAAGACACTGTCCCTGGAAGAGCGGCATTTGTGGCCCGAAAAGTTGTCCGCCTTGGTGGACATGTACAACAACATCCCCTGCAGCTCCACCAAGTGCACACCTGCATACCTGATGAGAGCTCGACCGGGACGGCTTCCAGTGGACCTAGAATTGGACATAGAGGTGCCAGAAACTCTTCCTTCCAGTGCCAACTGGGATGCCAGGCGACAAAAGCAGTACCGACAGATCCAGGAGTATGTGGAAAGGAATCTGCGACAAAGCCGGGAGAGGCAGGAACAACGCTTCAACAAACGGGCTCAGGCTTTCTCTTTTGGACCCGGAGATGTGGTGCTGAAGCATAAAAGGAGGACGCACAAACTTTATGATCAGTGGGAGAGGACCCCCTACGTCATACAGCCTACAGGATGGGAGGACAAGATGACCTATCTGACTAGTCGCGACCAGGGGAAAACCACTACCACTGTTTCCAGGGACCACGTGAAGAGATGCCCAGGGCCCCTGAAGCTGGTGGACGAGGTTCCTGCCCCCACGCCGAGCGTGGAAAAGAAGAAAGAGGTGATCCACACAGTGATGGGTGATTTTCCAGCTGATTGGCCTATGCAGAATGGCGCGATGATTGTTCCCATTATAATGTTCCCACAACCCGTGGAAGAAATAGAGCCAGAGTCAGAGTCAGTCAGCGAGCTACCAGACGGAGCACCCAGGGATGCACCTACACCATGGCCCCACAGGTCTCTGCCAGCCATACCTGACACTCAAGAAGAGGGACCTGCCGTCCCCTCTCCTCCACCTGCCCCACATGAGAGTATTGGGGTCAGAAGGTCCACACGCCCTAACTTCAGTCAGCCCCCGCTTAGATACAGGGAGACCGCAATCTAGGGGTGTTATATGCTGAATGTGTAAATAGATGTGTTGATATATGCCAATTAACCAAAATTCTCACCAGATTCAGAGTGTTAAGTGGTAGCAGTTCTGGCTACCTTCCTGCCTGTCCCCGTTGGGACCCTGTTGACTTCCTGTTCCAGTTTACCCCCAATTAAATAGAGACAATAGTGATGAGCGAGTACTAAAAAGCTCGGGTGCTCGAAGCTCGGGCCGAGCCTCCCAAGATACTCGTGTACTCGGGCCGAGCAACGAGCCCAATGTTATCCTATGGGAGACCCGAGTATTTTTGTGAAATGACCCCCCGGCAGCATGGAGAAACCCTAAAAATGGCACAAAAGTCTCAGAAGAGTGCTCAAATGACATGGCAACAGCATGGGGAAGACCCCTTGAAGCATTTATCACTCAAAAGTCACAGCTGTGAACAATTTTGTCCGCGTTTTACGCCATTTTTACGGACTCACCAGAAAACCTTCCAAAATGACCCCAAAATGTTTTTTCATGGCGGAAATGTTAAGGGCACATACACCAGCTCTATCTCACTATTGGGTATGTTACTTTTTGAGATTAATACATGAAAGATTTTACGTGAAAACATTGTGTGGCACTCCGATGTCCCTGAGAAGAGACGTACATGAAGGCCTCTTGAGTCTAATGTGCCCATTTTGAGGAAGTGAGTCTTTGTAGTATTTTCCTTTGCCAGGGCAGCCAAAAATTGGGAGGCTCCACGTTGTCCCTGGATAGAGACGTGCATGAGGGCCTGTAAACCTGAAGTGCCCATTGTAAGGAAGTGGGTGTATTATATTATAGCCCTTAGGCAGGGCAGCCAAAAATTGGGAGGCTCCACATTGTCCCTGGATAGAGACGTGCATGATGGCCTGTAAACCTGAAGTGCCCATTGTAAGGAAGTGGGTCTATTGTAGTATAGCCCTTAGGCAGGGCAGCCAAAAATTGGGAGGCTCCACGTTGTCCCTGGATAGAGACGTGCATGAGGGCCTGTAAACCTGAAGTGCCCATTGTAAGGAAGTGGGTCTATTGTAGTATAGCCCTTAGGCAGGGCAGCCAAAAATTGGGAGGCTCCACGTTGTCCCTGGATAGAGACCTGTTAGGTTCTTAGTGCCTCCGTGCTTGCATTTAAAAACCGCACGTGTGTGCCTGTTGGTGGCAGCTTTCCGCTGCATTTGTGTGAGTTTTGCAAAAACTTGGATATAACGCACAAGTCTAGTGAATACACATCAGCACAGCATTGCAAAATGCGCAAGGGCGTTGTCAACGAACAAGGAAGTGGACGTGATGGTGGTGCAGGCAGAGACCGAGGTTGTGTGCAAGCTCTAATTTCGCCACAACAAAGGGCCACATCTAGTCGCTCGCACGTCCTGTCCCAAATTCTTGGGGACCGCAGCAGTACACCGCTCTTGAACCAAGACCAGTGTCAACAGGTTTTTAGTTGGATAGCGGATAATGCTTCCAGTCAGATTGGCACCACCACAAACACTCTGTCTTCCACACGGTCAAGTGTCAGTAGCCGTGATACTGCACCGCACATTTCAGAACCTGATCCTCCTTCCTACCACCAGGCCGAGTACACGTCCACGGACATTACTGATCCCACACTTGGACACTCGGAAGAGCTGTTCGTTCACGTTTCCATTCACAAATTCTGGCCTCTCGCCAGCTCCTGTTGAAGTGGGCCATGACGAGATTGTATGTACAGATGCCCAAATATTTGAGCAGCCACGTTCTCACGAAGTTGGCAACGTGTCTCAACAAGGGGTGGACGATGATGAGACACAATTGTCAGGAAGTCAGGAGGAGGAGCAGGGTGCGGAAGAGGAAGACGACGTGGTGGATGATCCAGTAACTGACCCAACCTGGCAGGAGGATATGCAGAGCGAGGACAGCAGTGCACAGGGGGAGGGAGGCGTAGCATCACAACAGGCAGTAAGAAGCAGAGTGGTGGCCCCAGGCAGACGTCAGGCAACTGTTCCCCGGAACAACACGACACAAGGTGCCTGTACAAATGTTAGGTCTTCCCGAGTCTGGCTGTAATACTATTGTATGTATTGAGGATTTCGATTGCGTTAGGGCAATGACAACCAGAGACGAGTTCTTGGTGCAAGACGTTTATAATATGCAACCAGCAAATATGTACATAAACGGAACAAAAACACAGTAGAACATAAATACAGGAAATACCTTCCAGGGACTGAGCGAAAGGGAATTCCCGGGACCGCGCACCGGACTCCCCCAGGGAGACCACCAAGAGCGAACCCCTATACAGGGACTGTCTGGCAATCACCCCAGAAGCCCTAAATGCGCAGCAGCCGGGACACAAAAGGGCAATAGGTAAGTCCAAAAATGTCCGTACGTGATGTGAGTCCAGAGTGGTATTAAACGGAAGGAACCGGGCAGAAGTGCCGACCAAAGACGGCAAACGGAGTCCAGGCACAGCTAGATGATACCAGATGAAGTCCAGAGTCGGTGTCGGTTATTTTCCAAGAGGATCCGAATAACAATCAGGAACCAAAAGCAGCAGGGCAGGAGCACACAGGAAGCAGTATACTCAGGCACTGGACTAAGCTTTAGGGGCGGCTTTTAAACAGATGGACAGGAAGTAGGGCAACAGAACAGAAAACTCCATGTTAACAAAGGGCAAGCTCTTTCAAAAGAAAACTGGAAAACCCGGAACTCTGACACTGGCAGTTTTTTAAGTTGGCTCCAGATGATTCTAAAAAGGCCATTTGCAACACCTGCCATGCCAGCATCAGCAGGGGTACCAAAACTAGCAGCCTGACCACCACCAGCATGATCAGGCACATGTCAGCCAAGCACCCGACTTTGTGGGAAGTACAACAGAGTCGAGGAGCAGTGCTTGCTGATGTCACTGCTACGTCTTCGCTGGTTGTGCATGCGAGCCGATCCCCTGTCCATGCTGCCTGCGAACAAGCCTCCTCCACTCCTGCACCTGCAGTTGCCTACGCAGAAAGAACACCATCATCAAGCACGTCCTTGTCCCAGCGCAACGTTCAGTTATCCATTCAGCAAACCTTTGAACGCAGGCGCAAATACACTGCCAACACCCCACATGCCACAGTTCTAAATGCTAACATTTCGCGACTGCTTGCGCTGGAAATGTTGCCTTTTAGGCTGGTTGAGACAGAAGCATTCCGCGACCTGATGGTGACAGCTGTCCCACGTTACTCGGTCCACAGCCGCCACTATTTCTCCCGGTGTGCCGTCCCCGCATTGCATAACTAACCACGTGTCACAAAACATCACACGTGCCCTGAACAACGCTGTTTCAGCCAAAGTCCACCTAACCACAGACACGTGGACAAGTGCATGTGGGCAAGGCCGCTACATCTCGTTGACGTCACACTGGGTTAATATTGTGCAAGCTGGGACCCAGTCTGAGCGAGGGACGGAACACGTCCTTCACACACCAAGTTTTGCAGGCCCTACCTCAGTCAGGGTTTCACACACACTCTACAGCTCCGGAATGTCATGCTCCTCAGCCTCCTCCTCCTCCTGCGCATCCTGATCCACTTTACCCTCCACACCAGTCCCAAGCTGGAAGTGTCGCGGGCGGAGGAGGGGACGGTGCGCTCTCCCACTGCTCGGGTCCGGCTGACGCAGCTCTACGGCTGCTGCTGCTCGTTGGGTCGAGCGATGGCCGGATCCCGGGGACTCGAGCGGCGCTACTCGCCCGTGAGTGAAAAGGGGTGGTTTGGGTTTTGGGGATATTGTCCGTGACGCCACCCACGGTTGTGGTGATTGTGTGGACACCACCGCTGCTCTGGACGGGGATCCCGGGAGCCTGTGACAGGGAGCAGCTTTGTTGTTATTTCTCCCCTCCGTGGGTAGGAGGGTTGGTTGTCCCGGGGCCTGGTGATGGGGTAGAGATGGATGACAGGCGGGTTGCGGGGCCTGATGAAGTGCAGGGTCGCAGGGGCAGCGCTGTGCCGCACGGCACGGAGGTACTCACTCAGCCCAATGATGATGACACAGTTCACGGTAAAACAAGTGGCTGGATGGACGGGTCACTCGGACGGCTGCGGTTGTTCCTCCCTGCAGGTTAGTGATGACTGTCTCTCCCTGCACCTAAGTTAAGTGTTGGTAGTGATGGTTTCCCAACGGTAACCCGCTCCCTGACCTGGATATGGGCCGGAGGAGCCCCTTTTGCCCACAGGCGATGGCACTGGGAGACGGTTGCCCTTGGCGGTGGCTGTGTCTCCACTTCACGGTTGTACGGTTGCCTTCTATCTGGACTTGGCTGTTTGGAAACCCTGAGGTCCCCTTCACTAACGGATTTGGCAAATTCACGGCGACACCAAGCCTTGCCGGGATCCGAAAGTCCTCTGCCAATGGTGCTGGCTTCTCTTTGTATACCGGTCCGGTACGGCCGGGTCACCACCCGTCCACGGTCCTTACGGCAGACTCCAATCGGCCTCCACTGCAGACGGTCACCACATCCTGCCAACCTTGCTGTCCTGTCCAGGCCACACACCCGGACCAACTTCAGGCTCTTTGCTGTCACTTTTCTCCTCTCTACTACTTTCCTCCTTCCACTTCCTTAGCTTAACTCTCACTGCCTGTGTTTTCCCTCCTCCTCGGTGGGTGGAGACCAACCGCCTGGCTCCACACCCTGGTGTGGACAACAGCCCCTGGGGAAGGCAACAAGGATTTTGTGTTTTGACTATGATATGCCTGCAGGGAGTGTGGGGTGTTTAAGTGTTGTGCTCTGTGGCCCCTGGCTTGTCCAGGGCGACACAGAAGCACTGCAGCACTGCCTCAGTGAAGCGGCAACAGGCAGTGCAATGCAGAAGAGGTGTGGACAGCTCTGAAACAGCAGGCAGATCACTGGCTCACAACTCTGAACCTAAAGCCAGGAAAGGTCGTGTGTGACAATGGCCGGAACCTGGTGGCGGCATTGATGCGAGGCCAGCTGACACATGTTCCATGCTTGGCCCATGTGCTCAACCTCGTGGTTCAGCGGTTTCTAAAGTCATACTCAGAGCTGTCTGATCTGCTGGTAAAAGTTCGCCGCCTGTCTGCACATTTTCGAAAGTCACCTACTGCTTCAGCCGGCCTTGCCGGCTTAAGACGCCGTTTGCATCTTCCGGCACACAGACTGGTGTGTGATGTCCCCACGCGTTGGAATTCAACTCTGCACAAGTTGGTCAGGATATGTGAGCAGAAGAGGGCAGTTGTTGAGTACCTGCATCACCTAAGCCGTCGGGAAATGGGTCAAACTCCACACATAACACCTGAGGATTGGAGATGGATGTCCGACCTATGCACCATCCGCCAAAACTTTGAGGACTCCACTAAGATGGTGAGCGGCGATGACGACATTATTAGCGTCACCATACCGCTTCTCTGCCTTCTAAAATGGTCTCTGCTCAAAAAACAACCATGATGCATTGCAGGCGGAGCGCGATGAGTTTGAGCAAGAAACAGTAGTGGGTGTGGGTGATGATAACACACAGCCCAGCCTCGTCTCATCACAACGTGCAGTGGAGGACTATGACGAGGAGGAGGATGAAGACATGGAGCAACTCTCTGGCCAAATTGAGGATATGACATGCAGTCATATCCTCGGTTCAGCGTGGCTGGCCAGAGGACAGGGTAGATGATGAGGAGGAGGAGGAGGAGGACAGCATGTTCAGTCATCGTGTTGGTCAGGATACTGAAGTGATGGCTGTTAAGAGTCTGGCACACATGGCTGACTTTATGGTAAGCTGCCTGTCTCGTGACCCTCGCGTTAAGAACATCTTGGCCGACAATCATTACTGGTTGGTAACACTGTTAGACCCACGCTAAAAGGAGAACTTTATGTCTCTTATTCCCGAGGCGGAGAGGTCAGGCAAAATGCAGCAGTTCCAGAAGGCCATAGTCACGGAAGTAGGCAAAGCATTCCCCTCACAAAACGCTAGCGGCATAGGTCATGAATCAGTGGACAACCGAGGCGTACAGCCGAGAGAGGCACAAGTCCAATCCGCCAGAGGTAGGGGAACAGTCTTTAAGATGTGGGACAGTTTTCTCAGCCCCTCACGTACCACAGCCCCTGAGGTGCGGGGTAGTGCCACAAGAAATCCTAAGTTTGCCCAGATGCTGAAGGAGTACCTTGCAGATCGAACAACTGTACTCCGACATTCCTCTGTGCCTTACAATTATTGGGTATCCAAGCTGGACACGTGGCATGAATTGGCTCTCTACGCCTTGGAAGGCCTGGCCTGCCCTGCTGCTAGCGTTTTGTCAGAGCGTGTTTTTAGTGCCGCAGGTGGAATCAATACAGATAAACGCACCCGCCTGTCAACTGAAAATGCTGACAGGCTGACTCTGATCAAGATGAACAAGGGTTGGATTAGGCCAGACTTCACCACACCACCAGCAAATGAGAGCAGAATTTAAAGTTTGCCATGTACCTCCACTCACCCATGGGTACACACTTCTGGACTTTGGATAATCGCTGGACTGCTCCTCCTTCTCCTCATGCGCCACCATGATGATGACCGTTACAAATTGCAATACTTAGGCCTTTGTTTCAGGTATACCCCCAGTGGTAAATTTTTTCGCCCATTCTTTGCAGAATGGACATTACAACGACAGGAGACCCGCTCCTTTGCAATGGGAACAATGTTTTGAGGCCCTCATGCACGTCTCTACCCAGGGACAACGTGGAGCCTCCCAATTTTTGGCTGCCCTGCCTAAGGGCTATACTACAATAGACCCACTTCCTTCCAATGGGCACTTCAGGTTTACAGGCCCTCATGCACGTCTCTATCCAGGGACAATATGGAGCCTGACGCTGCCACCGACTGCCACACACATGCTGTTTTTAAATGCAAGCACGGACGCAATAAGAACCTAACTGGTTTTTCGGAGCGACAATTACTGAGAAGTCTGACACTATCAGACACTGCTGACTGACGTGTATTATACACTAGACTTGTGCGTTATATAATAGTTTGTGGAAAACGCGCACCTGTACCCTGCCACCGACTGCCACACACGTGCTGTTTTTAAATGCAAGCACGGACGCAATAAGAACCTAACTGGTTTTTCGGAGCGACAATTACTGAGAAGTCTGACACTATCAGACACTGCTGACTGACGTGTATTATACACTAGACTTGTGCGTTATATAATAGTTTGTGCAAAACGCGCACCTGTACCCTGCCACCGACTGCCACACACGTGCTGTTTTTAAATGCAAGCACGGACGCAATAAGAACCTAACTGGTTTTTCGGAGCGACAATTACTGAGAAGTCTGACACTATCAGACACTGCTGACTGACGTGTATTATACACTAGACTTGTGCGTTATATAATAGTTTGTGCAAAACGCGCACCTGTACCCTGCCACCGACTGCCACACACGTGCTGTTTTTAAATGCAAGCACGGACGCAATAAGAACCTAACTGGTTTTTAGGAGCGACAATTACTGAGAAGTCTGACACTATCAGACACTGCTGACTGACGTGTATTATACACTAGACTTGTGCGTTATATAATAGTTTGTGCAAAACGCGCACCTGTACCCTGCCACCGACTGCCACACACGTGCTGTTTTTAAATGCAAGCACGGACGCAATAAGAACCTAACTGGTTTTTAGGAGCGACAATTACTGAGAAGTCTGACACTATCAGACACTGCTGACTGACGTGTATTATACACTAGACTTGTGCGTTATATAATAGTTTGTGCAAAACGCGCACCTGTACCCTGCCACCGACTGCCACACACGTGCTGTTTTTAAATGCAAGCACGGACGCAATAAGAACCTAACTGGTTTTTCGGAGCGACAATTACTGAGAAGTCTGACACTATCAGACACTGCTGACTGACGTGTATTATACACTAGACTTGTGCGTTATATAATAGTTTGTGCAAAACGCGCACCTGTACCCTGCCACCGACTGCCACACACGTGCTGTTTTTAAATGCAAGCACGGACGCAATAAGAACCTAACTGGTTTTTAGGAGCGACAATTACTGAGAAGTCTGACACTATCAGACACTGCTGACTGACGTGTATTATACACTACACTTGTGCGTTATATAATAGTTTGTGCAAAACGCGCACCTGTACCCTGCCACCGACTGCCACACACGTGCTGTTTTTAAATGCAAGCACGGACGCAATAAGAACCTAACTGGTTTTTAGGAGCGACAATTACTGAGAAGTCTGACACTATCAGACACTGCTGACTGACGTGTATTATACACTAGACTTGTGCGTTATATAATAGTTTGTGCAAAACGCGCACCTGTACCCTGCCACCGACTGCCACACATGTGCTGTTTTTAAATGCAAGCACGGACGCAATAAGAACCTAACTGGTTTTTAGGAGCGACAATTACTGAGAAGTCTGACACTATCAGACACTGCTGACTGACGTGTATTATACACTAGACTTGTGCGTTATATAATAGTTTGTGCAAAACGCGCACCTGTACGCTGCCACTGACTGCCACACACGTGCTGTTTTTAAATGCAAGCACGGACGCAATAAGAACCTAACTGGTTTTTAGGAGCGACAATTACTGAGAAGTCTGACACTATCTGGACTGTTTTACACTGTGTACACCAGCCCCAGATATGATGAAGGCTGGTATACGGTCACCACTACCCTGCCTGCCTGCCTGTATACTGCTACAATAGTCCTGACAAGGACTCTTCTGGTCACTAGCCTGTATTCCGACCTGGCTATACCCTGCCTGTATATAGCAACAATAGTCCTGAGAAGGACTCTGCTACTGTACTCCGACCTGGCTATACCCTGCCTGCCTGTATACAACTAGAATAGTCCTGAGAAGGACTTCTGGTCACACTGTTTGCAGCCCTGCTCCGGAACTAACTATAAAGGGCCGCAAAGCTTTCCCTGAATCAGCGACACTCTCCCTGCACTGACTGTCTGGATAGTTGTGAGCAGAGCACAGCGCGCCGGCCGATATAAAGGCTCGGTCACGCTGTGCAGGCCGGCCAATCACTGCAATTCCACAACTAACAGGGCTGTGGCATTGCAGTGGTCTGCCAGCCAATCCCTGCATGAGGGCTGGCTCTCAAAAGAGCGCCAACATGCAGAAATGAAGACCACGAGTACAGCACGAGTATCGCGAGATTACTCGGTTCCCGCCGAGCAGCCCGAGTACAGCGATACTCGTGCGAGTACCGAGTAGTGACAAGCATGCTCGCTCATCACTAAGAGACAAGGCTGAGAACTTGCAGGCCACCCTCAAAAACTATGTGGCCTTGAAAGTAGCCCTGGACCACCCTTTCACCATCCTGCAGTCTCCGGAGAGGCTGGTTGGAATAAGGGCCTGAGGGAAATTGTAGGACAAGGTCCTGTCACCATTGAGACCGGCGAAAACCGTCCGGGTCAGGGGTCCCCTGGACGTGGGGCCTCTGAGAGAGACTGCCGGGTAAGGAACTTATTACCCGGCCCGTGTGGGCAACACCCGGACCCGAACCCATTTCCTAGACTGGGGAAAAGGGGTGCTGACCAGGTTTTTAGAGGCAGCATAAGGGCTACGTTTGCTTGGGTGGGCAATAGTGAAAAAGACCCGGTCCCATCCCGTTCCCGGTTAATAAAAATGTGTTTTTATTATGTAACGTTTAAGCAAATTGCCTCCTGTCACAGGATTGAAACAAAGCCTTCATGAATGTAAATATGTTGGTATAATTGTATATGTGTTTTATCTTTTTCAGTTCAAAAGCAAAATAAACCGGTGGTGGTCGGCCAGCCGAGGATGGTCTGTAGTTTACCAAGGGGGAGTGTGACACCATGGCCGGGCCAGGTAGTCACAAATAGGGCCCTGCATTACACCTGTCACTCATAGGTAACACACAGCCAACCATTTAAACCCTAGTCACCCCACTCAGGGCTTGATGGACAAACCAGGGGGTGGAACCAGGCGGTTGGAAGACGCCCACGGAGGAGTTCAGAGAGCCTGGGGCGGGAAAGTAGCCAGTTTAGTTCAGACAGAAAAGGTTGAGACTTCAAGTTGGAGAGGTGTGTGGGCTGGAGCTGTGTGCAGCTCCAGCAAAGGCGAGAAACCAATTTGAGCAGGTGCCAGGGTAAGAGCTCTGGTACCTTTGGCTAGGAGGCAGACGGCAGTCTCCATCTGCAAGAGCCAGAAAGACGGCTCGGTAGAACCGAGGGGGATCGGGACAGAGTTGTAGCCCACTGGTACCGACCCGGGGAACAGATTCGGAAACCGGAGCACAAAGGGGGGTACTCTGCCCCTGAAGCTAGGTCCAGAAGCTACTGGGTTCTAGCTAATTAACTGATTGCGGACAGAACTAGAGGTCCTGTCCCACCCAAAGTCCCGGCTGAAGGCAACAGCCCAACGAGGGGGATAAGCAGCCACCGCCACGGCTCAGAGATTCCACGGGCTAGCGTCTGCGAGCAAAGGGCTCCTTAGGCTACAACAAGCTGGGAGCAGACTCCTGAAGTTGCAAGCACAGGCAGTCCACCATTCAACACAGGTGCGGAGAAAGACAGAGACCACCAGCCGGGTGGGGGACCAGACTGCAGCCGGCTGAGGGCACCGACCACCATCACCTTGGTTTACCAGAGACTCGTGTGTTTACTAATAGTGAGTACAACAGCACCCTCCGGTCGCCCATCTCCCTGCAGCACCAAACATACTCCCAACGGGTCCTGGGGCCACCATCCCTGCCCACGAGGGGTTAACAACTTGCTGCCAAACATCTCCCCTGGGTGCCCTGTAACTGCAGCGGTGGTGTCCACCTTCACCACATCCCGTGGGTGGCGTCACGAACTTAACAAAGCTCCGGCCCTACATCTACGTCCCCAAACCACAAACCCCATTTCAATTGAAGTGACCTCGAGATCCCCGGGTCCAGAGACCCTTGAGCCACCCACTGAAGGTCCGGATCCGAACGGCTCGGCTGCCGAGCACGGGGAGGTACAGATCACCAGGCAAAATGCACTGAAAATCTTTTTGAGAGTCCTGAGGCAGCACTTGCTCAAAATCTTTAGAGGGTCATGAGGTGGCTTCAATAGAAAAATCCAGCTCTAAATATGGCTAAAATATCAATGCTTTATTTTACAAAAACCTTTAAAATTCACATTACAGAAATATAATGTCCAAAGGTATGCTGATCCCTCACAGGGAGTTAAAATATGATGAACCGGAGACAGATAGCATCGACAGCTATGCATTTCAGACTAAACGTCCTTTCACAAAGCTTAATCTTCAAACATAGAGGGTTCCTTTTAAGCTGTTCATTGATGGAGACAGGTGTGTGTTCAGACACATGTTAAGGTCCCATTCAGCATATAAAGTAAAGGTTAAAAACAAGAATACTCAGGGCCCTAAAATAACTATTCCGCCATATACAAAAAGCAGTGTGTGAAAAAACTGTGTTCATATATGCATACAAACCCCCCAGAAAATATACATGAACACCTTATATTTTCAGAAAAACTCTTTCCAAATAGTAACATCTACAGGTTACGTGATGAGAATTTTTTGTATTATTTTTTATTTTCATTTTTTAATATTCTTCTGTATTGTATCTCAATTTTAAATTGTAATAATATTACCAAATACCTCTAATTAGATATGTAGTATAGTTCTCCATGATTTCACCATATCTCTTACCTCATGTGCAGGCCATTTTAGCTTATGTATCCATGACTATGTCCACTCATATAGTGACAGTTAGTTAGTTGCCTATGGTCGTAAATTTGGATACATAAGCTAAAATATCCTGTACATGAAATATGAAACATGGCTATATCAGGAAAACTATACTACATTTCTAATTGAAGGTATTTGCTATTATTATTATTATTATTATTATTATTATTATTATTACACCTACTACATATTGGGATAAGATCTTGGAGATGGGAATATCCCCGTAACAAATCAAAGGACAGCTTTCCATTGGCCTGATCTTTACTGTGTGTGTTTCTTGGCCCATATATATTCTTATAAATCACCACACTCTCAGATTATTTTTACTTTTGTGATAGATTAACGTCTGAGTATCATTCAATACTTGCTTAATAAATACATCCACCATATCACCAGGTTGAACATTTGGCATGAAGGAGGATTTTATCCCACCTTTAAAGTATTGTTGTGCAGTGTCTATACAGATCTTATTACTAGCATTACCTATGGAATCACATACACTGAGTAGCATAGTAGAGTCAGCAGTTACAGAATCAAGGTCTGAGCAAGGCTCAATAAATATTGCAGACATCTCACAAAACAGGAGGTCAATGTGAACCTGTTCAGATTGACAAAAAAGTTTGAAGAAATGTATCTTTCTTGCAGCCTTGAATAAATCTATTCTGAACTGATCAAATTCAAATTCATGAGGGACGTAAAAGTGCAAAGCCTTGGACAGTACTTTTATGCATATCTTCACTTAATACGAAATGGGTTAAGTTTATTATTGTTAATTGATCACAGTCTTCAGTCAGCGCCTCCAAGTGACTTGCTCACGTTTTTTGCCTCTGGATTAGAGATGATCGAACCTGTAGCTCGATTTTAGAACCAAACATCAAATTTAAAAATCAAAATTTGGGTTCGGGGTTCGGATGCTTCACGTGTGAACAAAACTCATGCGAGCAAAGCTATACTCAGGTGCGCATTGTGCTCAGCCCTGTGCGAGCCACTTGTAGTATTCTACTATGAAAAAAAAAAAAAGTTTGAAAAAGCCCACCCACCCTCTCCCAGAAGTGATCTGCTTATAGCAAGCTGTGTGTGGGCAAAGACTCAAACTGCCAATCAGATACTTGATCAGGGGTCAGGTCAAGCTCGAGCCTGTGGAGATACGCTTGCTTGCTGCCAGTGAACCGACCCTCGAACCACTTATCTCTACTCTGGATGCGCCAATGTCCTGTACTGATTTTCTTTCTAAAGGGATGTCCAGAAAACCTGTCCTATCTCCAGAAAATGTTTCCACTATTTTCACTGAAGTATGCTTTATGTCCTCTGGGGCTCTTGAATCCGAATCTGTGGTCCAGACATTTGCAGAGCGTTTTTTGTAAAGCTTTTTGTGTTTCTGTGTCTTTTAGGCTGAGATTTCACCCATTGGAAGTAGGGATGAGCTAGTATACCCGTTACTACTTGGTACTCGCCGAGAAGTATGGTATTCGGGCTACTCGTTACTCCACGAGTATCCTTGTAATTACTTGTAAGGAGTAGCCAGTCCAATGTAAGTCAATGGGAAATATGAGTAATTTTTTGCTGGACCCTACAAAGCGGTCTGAGGGCTGAGTAAAAGGTGGAAATGGATGCATGACTGTTTAAAAGCTGGGCGGTAAAAAGCCACCGGCTTTTTTAAGCAATCAGCTGATGCACACTCCCCGCCTGGGTTTTTGGCTCCCTGGTGCTGTGCTCCCCGCTGCCCGATGCTTCGCTTTGCACTCCCTGGTGCTGCACTCCCCGCCCGGTCCTTACTTAGGATCGGGCGGGGAGGCAGTGGGGGAGCGAAGCACTGGGCAGTAGGAAGGGAGGGAATTACCGGGCAGCGGGGAGGGAAGCACCAAGCGGGGAAGCAAGACAGCGGGGAGGGAATCATTGGACAGGAAAGCCGTTGGTGAAGTCTCTCTCTCTCCCTCTCTCTGTGTCTGTCGGTCTCTCTCTCTCTCTGTCGGTCAGTCTCTCTCTCTGTCTGTCTGTTGGTCAGTTTCTCTCTCTCTGTCGGTATCTCTCTCTCTGTCTGTCGGTCGGTCTCTCTCTCGCTCTGTCGGTGTCTCTCTCCTCTCTCTGTCGATTTGTCGATCGGTCTCTCCCTCTCACCCCCTATCTCATACTCACTTATCACGGGCACGGTGCTGCACGGCTGTCACACTGCTCCGGCGGCTTCCCCTGTTTGAAAATTCCGGCCGCACATTATTCCATCTCGTATTCACTTCTTCCCCCACCCCCTGACGCCTATGATTGGTTGTAGTCAGACTTGACCCCAGAGCAGCTAGACGAGCCGGGTAAGCGCCAGATATGGCGCACCTAATGGATGCACCAAATCTGGGGTGGCTGCCGGTTGCTATTCTTACCGGGGGGCAATAACTTTGTGCCCCCCCAGGGGGAGAATAGCAACCCCGTCCTGTCTGTTTTTTCTTGGCTGAACATCAAAATTGGGGGGACCACACGCCATTTTTTTAAATTATTTATTTATTGTACTGCATGATATAGACCCACCGGCAGCTGTGATTGGTTGCAGTGAGACAGCTGTCACTCAGCATGGGGGCACGTCTGACTGCAACCAATCATAGGCATCGGTGGGCGGGGGAAGCAGTGAATACAAGATGGAATAATGAGCGGCTGGTAATTTCAAAAGCAGGAGAAGCCGCTTGAGCAGTGTGACAGCCGTGCAGCGCCATGCCGGTGATTGGTGAGTATAAGAGAGGTAGTGAGAGGGAGAGACTGACCAAAAGACCGAGAGAGAGAGAGACTGACAGAGAGAGAGACCAACTGACAGAGAGAGAGACTGACCGGCCGACAGACAGATAGAGAGAGATAGAGAAAGACTTCACAGATGGCTTTCCTGTCCGATGCTTTCCTTCCTGCTGCCTCGCTCCCCCACCTGGTGCTTCCCTCCTCGCTGCCCGGTGCTTCGCTTCCCTGCTGCCTCCTTGCCCAATCCTAAGTTAGGACTGGGCAGGGAGTGCAGCACCAGGGAGTGAGGAGCGAAGCACCGGGCAGTGGGGAGCGCAGCACAAGAGATTAAAAGACCCGGACGGAGAGCGTGCATCAGCTGATTGCTTAAAAAAGCCGGCGGCTTTTTATCGGCCAGCTTTTAAACAATCATGCATCCATTTTATCCTTTTACTCAGCTCCCAGACCGCTTTGTAGGGTCCAGCAGACAATTACTCGCATTTCCCATTGACTTGTATTGGACTCGCTACTCGTAACGAGTACCCGAGTATTAGGACCTTCTCGTTACGAGTATAGCGAGTTCGAGTATTTCATTACTCGCTCATCCCTAATTGGAAGATATTGTTTGATTCATAATCTAATTTGTCCCGTAGAAATTTGTCTTTCTTTCTCTGTTGTATTTCTGTCTGAATGGGGATCAATTTATTTTCCAATTTCTAGTATAAAAATGTTGCCTTTTTCACTACTTTACTCAAATTTCCTGTCAAGTTATCATAGTCTTTTTCATTTTGTCTTATTATTAGCAACATGAGTTTTTTTGAATTATAGATTTGAATTATCGTTTGCTTGCATCAGTGAAATCAGGGTCAGATGGAAATTGCGAAAATTCTTTGAATATTCTTAACCCTCTTGGAATATGGCCACATTCATGATAAAATTTAAAGGATTTAATTATCCAAAAAAACCTTATTTCCTTTTCTGATAAAATGGCAAAGTTTCTTTCCAGCACTTGCACTTTAATGACTTGTAATGACTCCCTGTGATTACAGTCCAGAAAAAATGCCCCTGTATCTTCTCTCTGCCAAAAGACTGTTAGGAGTCGGATTCCAATGGGATCCTTGGGCGGTATCACTGTCAGTTAACATATTGCAATGGTCCATTTTTTGGACAGACAAATGTGCTCATAATGCTGTAGGTACTGATAGTTCCAAAAGAGAAAAGCATGAAAATATGGCACAACTGTTCAAATAAAGTGCAAGACTCACTGCTCCACCTGGATCCTGCTGTAAGCTTCAATGCAATAAGCAGTGCAGTGCTTTAATGTTCCCAGTGCGGAAGGAATAGGTGTTACGATTCCCGTTTCTGGGTATCTGCGTGTCTCCTTCCCCTTTGCTGTGGCACTGGAGACTATGTTCGGATTTCTTGCTACTGCACATGTGCGACTGCTGGAGACTAAGTCCTATCTTAGAGCCATTGCACATGTGCGAGTGACATCATCACTGACACGAGGTCACATGTCTCTGACTCCTTCTAAGCTGATTGGCCGCTGGTCATGTGCTTGTGACACGAGGTCACATGTCTCTGACACCTTCTAAGCCGATTGGTCGCTGGTCAAGTGCTTGTGACGCCTTGCTCGGTGATAGGCCAGTGTGACGTCATTGCTGTCGTTCTGGCAGCGAATTGGCTCTGGTGTCCTCCATCTTGGATGAGGCACAGAGTCTATATAAGACCCTGACGCACGCTGCTCGGCGCTCAGTCCTCTTGGATCATGCATGAGAGTAGACATTCTGTGCACGTCCCTCTAGGCATCTCTCTGTCTATGCTAGGTGAGCGCTACCGGCAGGGTAGCGTTCTTGTACCTTACAGCTTCGGCTGCGGTCCGTATCCTTGCATCTTATTGGAGCGGACATAGGCAGGTGCCTGAGGCACGTGGTCAGGCTGGGCCTTGTGATTCTACTCGTAGGTGGACGTTGCCGCTAGGGTAACGTTCCTTATACTGCGTCTGGCAGTTGTTCGTATCCTCGCACACTAGGGGAGCGAACATATGTAAGAGCTTTGTGCAGCTTGTGCTGCTGTTCGTCTCTTTTGCATCACTAGTGGAGCAGACCTAGGCAGGTGCCATATCTAGTGGTTTGTGTCCTCACACACTAGTGGAGCGAACGCAGGTAGGAGCTTTGTGCAGCTTACGCTACTGCTCATCTCCTGGCACCGCTAGAGGAACGGACCTAGGTAGGTGCCATTTCACACTCACTGCTTTTGTCTCTGTGACCATTAACAGAGACCATACCACACACCCTCCAAGTAAGGGAGGAATTGCTTTATTTCCTAACTATATTCCTCTGTGGGTTTAACAGAGGTATTGCACTCTGCACTTGTGCTACTACTATTTACAGCGGCACACTTATATACTCATCCTCACTCATTAACATATCCCTTTTACGTTAATGCTAAATACGGTAGTCGCTGTGACTTTAACAGTACACGCCGTGATTGGCACTAGTGTCACTGAGACGTATCAGTGTCAGTACTGCTTTCGTGGTACAAGATACCCCTTATCCTCTGCCATAGTCTGCAGCAGAGACTTTGCACGGTGGACCCTGACTGTCTGATATCTCTTTGGTTTTTATAATCAGACAGCCCCTGGAACATTAGGACTGAGCCAAGGGTCTGGCAGTTATGGCAGAATATCAGCAGTTACACCGTTACATACAAGTACTTGAGTCGCAGCTCAAGACTGTAGAGGATAAACCTCAGACCATGGTGACATCTGCACATGATCCTCGACTTGCTCTGCCAAACAGGTATTCTGGTGATGCCAGATCATGTCGTGGTTTCATTAGTCAGTGTCAGATACACCTAGAGGTCAACTCTTCTTGCTTCTCTATGGAGAGGTCCAGAGTAGGCTTTATTATATCCTTACTTCAGGGCAAAGCCTTAGAATGGGCGACTCCCCTATGGGAGTGCTCTGATGTGGTTACTCTGAGACATCAAGACTTTTTTGAAGTTCTTAAAGCGGTCTTCATGGGTCCGCAGGTTACCCATGATGCGGCCCTGAGACTGTTAGATCTATTTCAGGGTTCGTTATCCACTAGTTCTTATGCCATTGCTTTTAGAACTCTGGTGGCAGAACTACATTGGCCAGAAAAGGTGTTGAATCCTATCTTCTGGAGAGGGTTGGCAGGCTATGTCAAGGATGCCCTTGCTACTCGTGAGGTTCCTGCTTCTCTGGAGGACTTAATCACTGTAGCAACAAGGATCGACGTACACCATAAGGAACGTAGACTTGAGGTCTCTTCCTCATGCCCTAAGCATCGGGCTATTCCAGTTGTTGAAGGTCCACCACCATCTTCCTCAGCATCTGAGACATCTCCTACTCCTATGGAGTTAGGTCATACGTCCTCCAGACTACGCAAGTCTGGTCCTCCTATATGTTACGTGTGTCGTCGTGTTGGTCACTATGCTAACAAGTGTCCCAGCCACCAGGGAAACTCCCAACCCTAGTATCTATAGGAGGGGGGTTACTAGGTACGCCGTCTAAACCCTCCAAGTGTAGTTTACAGGTCAGCTCTCGTTCTCCGGGACTACGGTGCCTATCAAGGCTTTTATTGATTCTAGGGCTGATGGTATCTTTATTTCCTCTGGTTTCGTTAAACAGCATAATATTCCCTCTATTATGTTGGAGGCGCACATTCCTGTCCGTGTTGGAAATGGAACCATGTTGCCTGATTCCATTGCATTGAGGACAGTACCTTTGCGTCTTATTCTGTTCCATGACCATGTGGAGGATAATTCTTTTCTCGTTTTGTCTGAGGGTCTTTACTAAAGATGAGCGAACCAATCGCGATTCGACTCGAGTTTGGTTCACCGAACGGAGGTCTCGGTCGAGTTCGGTTCGGCGAACCGGTTCGGCGAACCACTCGAACCACATAGGAAACAATGGGAGGCAATCACAAACACATAAAAACACCTAGAAAACACCCTCAAAGGTGTCCAAAAGGTGATAAACAACTCACAACACAACACAAACACATGGGAAAGTGACAAGGACATATACTCATGCGAAAACAAAAGAGCTGGAAAAGGAAAAAGAGGAGGAGACACAGATATAGGCATGGCATGCCCTTCTAAAATCATGTAAAACATCGCAAGGTTACTCCAAGCGGA
Organism: Anomaloglossus baeobatrachus; assembly: GCF_048569485.1. Classification (NCBI taxonomy): domain Eukaryota; kingdom Metazoa; phylum Chordata; class Amphibia; order Anura; family Aromobatidae; genus Anomaloglossus; species Anomaloglossus baeobatrachus. The sequence goes on along the minus strand of NC_134354.1, from coordinate 154,588,719 downwards.
GTCTCCTTTTTTCAAAAATTGGGCCCCACACACACCCACCCCTTCAGTGGCAGCACTTGTGCCCCAGTTGTACACTTCACAAGTAGATTTGCATCAAGCACATTCAAAAATACCCTATCCTTTACCGTCCCCAGGATGACACCGGGGTAGGTAGCTAAGTCTTTCCTGATCCCAGCTCTGTTCATCTTGGATCATTTTTAAAAACACTGGAAGCAAGGGTTACTCCAAGTGGAGTCTCCCTTTTTTTCAAAAATTGGACCCCACACACACCCACCCCTTCAGTGGCAGCACTTGTGCCCAAGTTATACACTTCACAGGTAGATTTGAATCAAGCACATTCAAAATCCACAAGCATTTACTCTCCCCAGGATGACACAGGGGTAGTAAATTCCTTGTGGATCCATGACTTGTTCATTTTGATGAACGTTAGTCTGTCCACATTGTCACTGGACAGACGCGTGCGCTTATCTGTCAGCACACACCAAGCAGAACTGAAGACACGTTCAGAGACAACGCTGGCAGCTGGACACGACAAAATCTCCAAGGCGTAAGTGGAGAGCTCTGGCCATTTTTCAAGATTTGAAGCCCAAAATGAGCAAGGCTCCATTTGCAAAGTCATGGCATCGAAGTTCATTTGCAGTTACTCCTGTATCATCCTCTCCAGCCGTTGACTATGTGTCAGACTTGTTGTCTCTGGTGGCCTTGCAAAGGAGGGTCTAAAAAAATTATGAAAAGATTCAATAAAATTGCTGTTACAGGCACCAGATACGGTGCTACTGGTACGGGTAGACTGTTGAAGATGACGAGACCGTCCCCTGTTTGTCAAGTTACAACTGGGAGATTCACTTCCTGCACCTGCACGGTTGTTTGGTGGAAAAGCCGAGCTAAGATTGAGTAACAGCTTCTGCTCATACTCCTGCATACGTGCATCCCTTTCTATGGCTGGAATTATGTCAAAAAATTTGGACTTGTACCGGGGATCTAATAGTGTGGCAAGCCAGTAGTCATCATCACTTCTAATTTTGACAATACGAGGGTCATGTTGGAGGTAGTGCAGCAAGAAGGCGCTCATGTGTCTTGCGCATCCATGCGGACCAAGTCCACACTGTGTTTGTGGCATAGAGGTGCTAACCGTTCTTTCTTCCTCTGACATCTCCCCCCAACCTCTTTCAACAGAAATTTGACCAAGGTCTCCCTCATCCACTGAGTCTTCCATGTCCATCGACAGTTCGTCCTCCATTTCTTCATGTTCTCCTGCACCTTCCTCAACATTTCGCCTGCTACTATGTGCCCTTGTTCATCCCTGTCCCCCATGGTCCCATGCCTGCCGCGTTGGTGATGATGAACGTCTGGACATTGGTGATGTTGTTGTGTCTTGCGCATATGAATCCTCCTGTAGTTCCTCCCCTTCCTGTTGTCCCACCCCCTGACTCTGAATAGTGTTTAGCGTGTGCTCCAGCATGTAAAGGACTAGAATTGTCATGCTGATAATGGCATTGTCAGCGCTAAACATATTCGTCGCCATGTCGAAACTGTGCAGAAGGGTGCATAGGTCCTTGATCTGAGACCACTCCATCAGGGTGATCTGCCCCACCTCTGCATCTCGTTGGCCCAGGCTATACGTAATGATGTATTGCACCAGGGCTTGACGGTGCTGCCACAGTCGCTGTAACATGTGGGAATATGAATTCCAGCGTGTCGGCACATCGCATTTCAGGCAATTAACTGGCAGGCCGAAAGACTTCTGGAGCGATGCAAATCGCTCAGAAGCGGTGGTTGAACGGCGGAAGTGAGCAGACAGTTTTCGTGCCCTGTTCAGAAGGCCATCTAGGCCGGGATAGTGTGTTTAAAATTGCTGGACAACAAGGTTCAACACGTGAGCCATACAAGGCACGTATGTCACCTTGCCCAGGCGAAGGGCCGCACCCAGGTTTGCAGCATTGTCGCACACGGCCTTACCAGGCTGCAGGTTGAGTGAAGACAACCATTTATTAAACTCAGTCTTCAGAGCTGCCCACAAATCAGCCGCTGTGTGACTCTTATTTCCAAGACATTTCAAGCTAAAAACCGCCTGATGCCGTTGCGCTCTGCTGCCAGCATAGTAATGAGGGGTGCGTGATTCCTTCTGTGCAGTTACAACACTGGTGGCTTGATCAGGCAGGCTTGGGGCGGAGGTGGAGGACCCAGACGAGGTGGAGGAGGCAGAAGCAGTGGCGGAACTTGGACAGACAAAGGATTGACACACAAGTCGTGGGGACGGCAAGACTTGTGCAGCAGACCCTTCACCATCTATCACCATAGTTACCCAGTGCCTAGTCAGCGACATGTAACGTCCCTGTCCATGCTTACTGGTCCAAGTATCGGTGGTGAAATGCACCCGTTCAAACACAGAGTTTCACAAGGAAGCGGTGATGTTGTGTGTGACATGCTGGTGTAGCGCAGGCACACCTTTCTTAGATAGTAGTGGCGACTGGGCATTTGGTACTGGGGCACAGCGACAGACATAATGTCTCTAAAATCCTGTGTGTCCACCAGGCGGAAAGGCAGCATTTCGGTAGCCAAGAGCTTACAGAGGGATAACGTCAACTTCTTAGCTTTGTCATGGGTCGCAGGAAATGGCCTTTTATTTGTCCACATCTGAGGGACAGAGATCTGGCTGCTTTGTGTAGACGGTGGTGAGTAGGGTGTCCCTGAAAAAATGCAGGTTTGTGAGGAAAGTGCAGGCGTAGACATGATGTTGCCTTCATCTAACGTTGATGCTATCGATGTCTGAGAGCGCTGTACAAACGCACTTGTTTCCCCTTCCAAACCAAATTACGACCTACCAAGCAAACTGCCTGTTGCGGTTACAGTGGTGGAAGTTGTGCGTGGAAAACCAGGTGTGACAGCTGTCCCCGCAGTCCTAGAAGATGAAGAGCGCACAAATGCACTTGAAGGGGCAGGCGGTGGATAGTTCGCTCTGCTAGACCGCATTGTAGCATGGTGAGCTTCCCACTGGGACATATGATATTTATTCATGTGACGATTCATGGAAGAAGTTGTCAAACTCCTGAGGTTTTGCCCTCTACTAACAGAATCATGACAAATTTTACATATCACATGATTTGGGTGATCTTTTTCTATTTCAAAAAAGGTCCAGGCAAGGCAAGGCTTAGAGGGCATGTGACCTGCTGATCCACCCCGACTAGTGCTCAGAGGCAGAGTGGTGGCTGAGGATGCAGTTGTAGACGTGCTACCAGTACTACTCCTCTGTCCAGGAAGGCGCAAGGTAACTTCGTCGTCAGTAGCATCCTCCTCCACCGCCTCTGTTGACCTCCTCGAGTGCCTGACTGTGGGTTGACAGTAGGTGGGAGCTAGAACTTCCTCATCAAGCGTTGTGTTTGCACTCCCCTCACCCTCAGACCGAGCCTCTTCCTGATGTGAACCAATATTTAAGTTGTCATCCCAATCTGGTATCTGCGTCTCATCGTCATCAGTATGTTCCTCATTGTTTATAACAGGTGTTACAGTTTGTGAATCAGGGTTAACATTATGCTCAGAAACTTGGTCCTCACGGCCTGAATCAGAGTCACAAAGGTTCTGGGCATCACTGCAGACCATTTCCTGGTCTGTACTCACTGTAGCTTGGGAGCAGACCTCTGATTCCCAGGCTATAGTGTGACTGAACAGCTCTGCAGACTCAGCCATCTCAGTTCCACCGTACTGTGCAGGGCGGATGGAGACTTCAGAGCTGGGAGAAAGCAAGTGTGATTGGGATGATTGAGGTGGCGGAGAGGGCACTTGTTGGACAACTTGAGATCCATTCAAGCATTTTCTTTTTTTGGCCATCATCTACCTTTGTTCCAGTTGTTCGTGTCCGTAAAAAAGGGAGCACATCGGATTGTTCACGGTAAGTAGTAGACATCTTTCTTTTGCTGGAAGATAGTCTATCTTCAGCAGATGTTAATGGAGCTTTGCCACCTTCCCCACGGACATACCCTTTTTTTCCTTTTCCAACACGCCTGTTCCCCTTTCCACCAGCATCTGTCATTTTGCCACTCATTTTGATTGCGACAAGATTGTGAACTTAAAATGTGGTAGTAAAAATTGAGAGGTGGTGTAGATTGCAGCGGTGGTCTATCTTTATTAACTCCTTCAGCCCCGGGGCACTTTCCGTTTTTGCGTTTTTGTTTTTTGCTCCCCTTCTTCCGAGAGCCGTAACTTTTTTATTTTTCCATCAATCTTGCCATATCAGGGCTTTTTTTTTGCAGGACTAGTTGTGCTATTAAATGAAACCATAAGTTTTACCATATGGTTTACTGAAAAACAGCAAAAAAATTCCAAATGCGGAAAAATTGCAAAAAAAATGTTATGGCACAATAGTTTTTGGGATGTTTTATTCACGGTGTTCATTATATGGTAAAACTGATGTGTGGGTATGATGCCTGATGTCGGTGCGAGTTTTTAGACACCAAAAATGTATAGGTTTACTTGTATCTAAAGGGTTAAAAAAATTCACAAATTTGTCCAATAAAAGTGGTGCACGTTTTGCGCCATTTTCCGAAACACGTAGCGTTCTTATTTTTTGGGATCGATGGCTCAGTGATGGCTTATTTTTTGCGTCCCAAGATGACGTTTCTAATGGTACCATTTTTGTGCAGATGCTATGTTTTGATCGCCTGTTCTTGCATTTTGCGTAAAACTTGCGGCGACCAAAAAACGTAATTTTGGCGTTTGGAATTTTTTGCCACTACGCCGTTTACCAATCAGATTAATTGATTTTATATTTTGATAGATCGGGCATTTCTGAACACAGCGATACCAAATATGTGTATATTTATTTATTTTTTAACCCTTTAATTTTCAATGGGGGTAAAGGGGGTGATTTAAACTTTTAGTTTTTTTTTTTTTTTTTTTTTTTAAATTTTTTTTTTACTAGTACCCCTAGGGGCTATAGCGATCAGCAATCTGATCGCTATTATCTATCTGCTGATCACAGCTATACAGCTGTAAACAGCAGATACAGTCACTTTCTTTTTCTCTCTGCTCCGTGCCGAGGGAAAAAGAAAGTGAAACATTATAGCTGCAGGCGTCATCACATGACCCTGTGCTACGATGGCAACCATCAATAGTCACGTGATCACGCACGTGACTTCCGGTGGGGATGGCGGTAAGTAAAAAACATGGCCGCACGCATTTAGATCTTTCTGCCAGACTTTGGCAGCAAGATTTAAGGGGTTATTGGCCGCGGGTGGAAGCGATTCCACCCGCGGCTAGCAGGCACACATGTCAGCTGTTGAAAACAGCTGATATGTGTGCCGACCGCCGCCGCCTGCCCGCGGCAGGGGGCAGGGCTTAACGGGATATGCTCCATGACGGATATATCCATCCATGGTCGTGAAGGGGTTAACAGCAGAATAAACAACAATAACTATCCCTGACAATGCAACTACGGCCCTTAAACTGGCAGCATAGTTTGCTAGTATAATGGCTTAGTAACAATGAGTTTGAGTGTGCAATGCAGTGGTGCTGCCAATAGCTTTGCACCAGTGGGACAATAATGGAAGTCCAACAGCCACTTTTAGGATGCCACTAAGTTTACTCAGTGTTTGCAAGTATAATGGCTTAGTAACAATGAGTTTGAGTGTGCAATGCAGATGTGCTGCAAATAGATTTGCACTAGTGGGACACTAATGGAAGTCCAACAGCCACTTTTAGGATGCCACTAAGTTTACTCAGTGTTTGCTAGTATAATGGCTTAGTAACAATAAGTTTGAGTGTGCAATGGAGAGGTGCTGCAAATAGATTTGCACTAGTGGGACGCTAATGGAAGTCCAACAGTAGAGATGAGCGAACCGGTCGCGGTTCGGCTCGAGGTCGGTTCGCCGAGCGGAGGTCCCGTTCGAGTTCGGTTTGTCGAACGTTCGACGAACCGAACTCGAACCAATAGGCTATAATGGGAAGCAATCACAAACACATAAAAATGCATTATAAATGTACACATACAGTTAATAAACATTGCCATAACACTTACCGGTCCCCGCGATCCCTCCTGCACTCTGTCTCCTGCCGCTATTCCATCCGATGATCGCTGAATCCTCCCGGTGACCGGCACTGCCAGCAGTGATGCAGGACCTATCGTGACGTCAAAATAGCCATGTGACCAGTCACGTGGCTATTATCTCATTAGCTACAGACTGGTCACATGACTATGACGCGTCATGAAGGACCTGCGAGTGCATCTCTCCGGTACACGGTGCACATTTGTGTATCGCCATGTACCGGCGACATGCTGTAGCACACGGTCGACTCCCCGTTCCGTTAACGGAGAACACCGTTGCCATAGCAACGCAGTTAGCGGTGACGTCACCGCTAACCGCGGCTCCGAGAATCACATGATCGGAGCCCTGTTGCTATGGTAACGCGTCTGTCACCGCCAGCAGCCAGCAGCACTGATCTCTCACTCCGTGAAGGCTGCAAGCTGCTTTCCGTGCAGCCATCACGGAGTGATTTCTGCACGGGAAGCAGCGTCTTCCCCCATTCAGCAGTGATGGAGCAGAGCTGCATTTGTTGAACGAGAAAGACATAAAACCATGGATCGTGGAGGGCTGACAGGGGGTAATAAAGATGGAGTCTCTAATGTGTCTGTGTATTTATTTCTATTAAAGTATTTTTTCTCTGTGTGGTGTCTTTTTTTAACCCTTTATTGGAGATTCTTAATGGCTGGGTCAAACGTGCCTGACATTAAGAATCTCTGGCTTAATACTAGCTAGTAAAACAAAGCCAGTATTAACTTATGATTACCCAACAAGCCACCCGGCTTCAGGGCTGTTGGAAGAGTTGGATACAGCGCCAGATGATGGCGCTTCTATGAAAGCGCCATTTTCTGGGGTGGCTGCGGACTGCAATTTGCAGCAGAGGCGCCCAGAAACCTCGGGCTAACCTGTGTTGCGGATTCCAATCCCCAGCTGCCTAGCTGTACCCGGCTGGACACAAAAATGGAGCGAAGCTCACGTAGTTTTTTTTTTTAATTATTTCATGAAATAAGTGAAATAATTAAAAAAAACGGGCTTCCCTATATTTTTGGTTCCCAGCCGGGTACAAATAGGCAACTGGGGGTTGGAGGCAGCCTGTGGCTGCCTGCTGTACCTGGCTAGCATACAAAAATATGGCGAAGCCCACGTAATTTTTTTGGTGGGCAAAAAACTTCTGCATACAGTCCTGGATGGAGTATGCTGAGCCTTGTAGTTCTGCAGCTGCTGTCTGCTCTTCTCCATACAGACAGAAAGCAGCTGCAGAACTACAAGGCTCAGCATACTCCATCCAGGACTGTATGCAGAAGTTTTTTGCCCCCTGAAAAAATTATGTGGGCTTCGCCATATTTTTGTATGCTAGCCAGGTACAGCAGGCAGGTACGGCTGCCCCAAACCCCCAGTTGCCTATTAGTACCCGGCTGGGAACCAAAAATAAAGGGAAGCCCTTTTTTTATATTTCATGAATTTCATGAAATAATTAGAAAACAAATGACGTAGGCTTCGCCCCATTTTTGTGTCCAGCCAGGTACAACTAGGCAGCTGGGGATTGGAATCCGCAGCACAGGGTGGCCTGAGCTTTCTGGGCCCCACTGCTGCGAATTGCAGTCTGCAGCCGTCTCAGAAAATGGCACTTTCATAGAAGCGCCATCTTCTGGCGCTGTATCCAACTCTTCCAGCACCTGCCTGCTATACTTGGCTAGCATACAAAAATATGGCGAAGCTCACGTCCTTTTTTTGTAGTTTTTTGGCAAAAAAAATAAAAAATGCTTCCCTGGATTTTCCATTGCCAGTGAAGGTAACACCAAGCAGTGGGGGTTAGCAGCCAGTAGCTGCTTGGATTACCCTTAGCTAGCATTACAAAAAATGCAGCGGGAGCCCATATATATTTTTTTTAATTATTTATTTAAATAACTAAAAACAAAATGGGCTTCCCTGTATTTTGATTGCTGGACATCACAGTGCTGTAAAAATAAATCTTTAAACAAAATGACGTAGCGCTCCGCGGTATTTTTGATTCTCAGCGCAGATAAAGCAGACAGCTATGGGTTGCCACCCCCTTCTGCCTGCCGTTACCTTGGTTGGCAATCAAAATACAGTGAAGCCCATTAATTTTTTCTATTTAAAAAATAGTTAAAAAAAAATGACGTTGGGTCCCCCCATTTTTGATAGCCAGCTAGGGTAAAGCAGACGGCTGTAGCCTGAAAACCACAGCTGGCAGCTTTATCGTGGTTGGGAATCCAATGTGGAGGTCCCCCCAGGCTCTTTTTTTATAATTATTTTATAAATATTAATAATTACACAAAAAAAGTAGGGTCCCCCCCAAATTGGATCACCAGCCAAGGTAAAGCGGACAGCTGTGGTCTGGTATTCTCAGGGTGGGAAGGTCCATAGTTATTGGGCCTTCACAGCCTAAAAATAGCAGGCCGCAGGCACCCCAGACGTGGCGCATCCACTAGATGCGCCAATCCTGGCGCTTCACCCCAGCTCATCCCGTGCCCTGGTGCAGTGGCAAACGGGGTAATAAATCGGGTTGATACTAGCTGTAAGGTCACCTGACATCAAGCCCAGCAGTTTGTGATGTCATGGCGTCTATTAGATACCCAACATCATAAACTGTCAGTACTAACAAAAAAAAAATCGACAAAAGAAATTTATTTGAAAAAAACAGTCCCCAAAACATTCCCTCTTTCACCAATTTATTGTAAGAAAAAAAATAAAGGGGTCCCATGACGACTCTGGACCGTCTAGAATATGGGGGGGAAACACTCAGGGAACGTATCCCCCATTTTCTAGGAGTGCTGTCATGCTCCCCGGCTCCCCTGCCACGCTCCCCGGCTCCCCTGCCACGCTCCCCGGCTCCTTTGCCAGGCGTCCCCCGCTCCACGGCCTCCATGCTCCCTCACCTGTGTCCTCCAGGCAACCCGGTCCCCGGTCCTGGTGCCCATCTGCGATGATGAGCGCTCCTGCCTCCTGTGCACCTCTCCCTGCTCTGGCTTCTGGCACCCGGGCCTCGCGCATGCGCATTAGGGCGCGCACGTGGTCATTGACCCTCTCTTAAAGGGCCAGCGCCCTCCAACAGGATATTGAAGATTCAGGTGCAGGGTATATAGGGGGTTCCTTTCCAAGTGGGTGGGGCCTGTTCTTCGTGTTTGGTAAGCTAGGAGTCAGGTCTCCCTGTGCATTATCTCGTACTTACCTATCTCGCTTGTAGAGCCGCTCCTGTCTCGCCAACCGGTCCTGACGGTTCCAGAACACTGAACGGACTGTCCGCCATCTTCTCAGTTCCTACCATCTCCGATCCCTGGATCCGTGTGGTGACCGACCTCCCCGTTCCGCTGGTTTTGGACCCTGCCTGACATCATCTCGGCCTCCGAAAATGCGCTCCGTCACCCAGACTACCTTCAGAGACTCCGTGGTCCCAGGGACTTCTACACCCACTCCTCTGAACGGACTGTCCTGCTACCCGTAGTGCTTCGGCAACCGGGCACCTTGCCCTTGGTGGGCTGCTCAGTCCAGTGGATCCACCTCCTGGGCCTACCCGTCATCCTGGTCCTAACAAGTGCAGACCCTTCATGTGAGGAGTGTGGGTGCAATGAATCTGCACTCACTCTCCCCGGGTCCACAGCAGCAGTATCCATGTCGTAATGGTTGCTACCAAAGCTGCAATGCCCTGCTCATGAGGTAAGGGCATGCCTAATCAGGAGAACTATTCTACATTTCCAAATATTGGTATTTGCTGATATTATTGCTATTCCACCTACTATATATTGGGGATAGGATCTTGGAGATGGAATACCCCTTTAAGTCCAGTTATCCAGCTGAATGAATACTTAACAACAGAGCTCGCTATTTAGATGTGTTTTCTTGTGGCGTATAACGGACTCTCATGTTTGGTAGTCATTCAGCAGGGCAACTATAAAAGCAAATCCCTCAATTTGGAAATGTAGTATAGCTCTCCTGATCAATTATGTTCCTTACCTCATGAGCAGGGCATTGCAGTAATAATAATGTATTAATTTATATAGCGTTATTATTTCCATACCGCTGTATGTCTTTGGAGTGTGGGAGAAAACCGGAGTACCCGGAGGAAACCCACGCAAACACGGGGAGAACATACAAACTCTTTGCAGATGGTGTCCTTGGTGAGAATTTAACCCAGGACCTCAGCGCTGCAAGACTGCAGTGGTAACCAGTGAGCGACCATGCCACCCATTTAACTTACAGATGCATAACCACCACTCACTGTGTCTGAACACAGGAAGCTGAGCTGACAGCCGCTCTGTGCATGCGACAGCGTCTATTGTGAAGGAGAGGGCCGCGGGGGATCAACGATGCACAGGTACCGTGGGACACCGGGGAACACCGGTGGGGTTATAGGGGGTGACCTGGCAGGGCCTGGGGAGGAGTTTTCTGTCGCATGTATCATGGCACATGCGACAGAAATCAGAGGAGTAGGGTGAATGCGGCCGGCGCGCAGCTGTGCACGCGGCCATCTTGGATTTCTGGGAGGGCATCAGGGGGGGGCACTTTGGCGACACCGGGGGACCGGAGGGGACCGGGGAGGAGATTTATCATGTTTGTTCATGCCAGATGGGAGATAAATAATTTTTTACCGGCGCTGTCATTTACTCTAATGTGATAATCGGTGTACGGTGTATACCTGTGATCACGTGAGCGGGGACCGGAAAAACCGTCCTGAATCATGATCTCCAGGGTCTCAGCTAGCCCTGAAACCGCGGAGATTTTCTGATGCTGGGGGTTGCTATTCACTTATTTCTGCCTGCTGTTTATAAACGGCAGATCAGAATAAGGCTACATTAACACGACCGATCCATTTTTGCGGTCTGCAAAAAACAGTCCGTTTTTTTCACGGGTGCATCCGTGTGGCATCCGTTTCCGTTCCGTAGACGGTCCGTATGTCATCTGTTTGTCATCCGTGTGCCTTCCGTTTTTTTTGTGTACTGCAAAAAAACTGAAGGAGGGTAAATGCATAAATTTACCCAGGATCCATAGCTTCATCCTACATGAGGCGGTCACATGTTCACTCCAGTGCCATTTTCTACTGCTTTTCACGGCGTAGAGCGCTCTGGTGATTTTCTTGTGCTTGTGCATATCAGTCTTTTCTGTCATTATAATGGCAGAAAGACACATAAAGTCCTACTCTCCTGCATTTTGTAATTTTACACCCTTTGGTGCCTTTCATGTGGCACTAAGGGGTGCTTAGCTTTGTATTTAGCCAAAAAAATGAAAAAAAAAATGATGTAGGGTTCCTCCTTGTTTTGTAGCCAGATAGGGTAAAGCAGACGGCTGCAGCTTGCAGACCACAGCTGGCAACCTCACCTTGGCTGGTAATCCAAAACTGAGGGCACCCCACGCTGTTATTTTAAATTAAATAAATAATTTTAAAAAAAAAACATGTAGGGGTCCCCCCAAAATTGGATCACCAGCCAAGGTAAAGCAGACAGCTGGGGTCTGATATTCTCAGACTAGGGAGGTCCATGGTTATTGGACTCTCCCCAGCCTAAAAATAGCAGGCCGCAGCTGCCCCAGAAGTGGCGCATCCATTAGATGCGCCAATCCTGGTGCTTCGCCCCAGCTCATCCCGCGCCCTGGTGCGGTGGCAAACGGGGTAATATATGGGGTTAATACCAGATGTGTAATGTCACCTGGCATCAAGGTTGGTGAGGTCAGGCGTCTATCAGATACCCGACATCACCAACCCAGTCAGTAATAAAAAAAATAGACGACAAACACATTTTTATTTGAAAAAACACTCCCCAAAACATTCCCTCTTTAACCAATTTATTAGAAAGAAAAACAAATCCAGGTCTGGTGTAATCCAAGGGGTTGCCATGACGATCCACACTCTCCCAGTCAATGAAGAGCAGAATGTTCCCCATTGGCTGGGAGAGCAATGCAGTGACCTGAGCTAACATCAATGGGTCAGCCCAGGTCACTGCAGGGCATGACAAGTGCTGCTGTCAGCGAGGTACATTACCTGCGCTGATCTCCAGCACACTGTCAGCACCTGTCACTGAGTTCAATGACCACCGCCTTCACAGCCAAGTATCGCGAGAGGCCCGTGACGTCACCGCTAGTCAGTCTCGGGTCGGAAGCGAGAGAAGGTGATGTGACAAGCGGCGGCCATGGAGGACAGTGAGAGCGCTGAGGTCGGGATGGCGGGACTTCATCACCGCAGGTAAGCCGAGCGGGACCATGTGTGCAGAGTGTGTGTGCAGAATGTGTGTGTGTGTGTGTGTGTGTGTGTGTACGTGTGTACATGCTGCGGGCAGGAGGGGGTGGAGCGAGCTGAGTGGCGAAGTGTGGGCTTCCTGCACGTAACTAGGATAAACATCGGGTTACTAACCAAAGCGCTTTGGTTGGATACCCGATGTTTATCTTGGTTACCAGCTTGTGGCAGGCTGCCAGCGATGGCTCCTGCACACTGTAGCTGTAAAAAGCCCTGCTTTTTGCTGCTAGAACCGTTCTCGAACGTATCTAGAACTATCGAATTTTAGCAAAAAGCTCGAGTTCTAGTTCGATCTAGAACAGCCCCAAAATCACTCGAACCGCGAACTGGAGAACCGCGAACCGCGCTCAACTCTATCCAACAGCCACTTTTAGGATGCCACTAAGTTTACTCAGTGTTTGCTAGTATAATGGCTTAGTAACAATGAGTTTGAGTGTGCAATGCAGTGGTGCTGCAAATAGCTTTGCACCAGTGGGACACTAATGGAAGTCCAACTGCCACTTTTAGGATGCCACTAAGTTTACTCAGTGTTTGCTAGTATAATGGCTTAGTAACAATGAGCTTGAGTGTGCAATGCAGTGGTGCTGCAAATAGATTTGCACTAGTGGGACACTAATGGAAGTCCAACAGCCACTTTTAGGATGCCACTAAGTTTACTCAGTGTTTGCTAGTATAATGGCTTAGTAACAATGAGCTCGAATGTGAAAAGGGCAGGAGGGTACAGTGGCAGGGTTGTGGGACAGTGTACAGGAAAGGAAGCCTCATTTTCTATCCCTCCTAATGCGAAACTACAGCGAGGAAGTCCCTGACCTTAGCTACACAGACGCTGTTATCTGTGGCTGATAAAATCTGTTTCCACTGACCTGACTGTCACCTATGGCTCTGAGCCTGCTGTTATTAGCCCTTACAAGGGCTAATAGAAACTTCTATCCCTATTCTGTATAGCGCTGTGTGTAGAGCGTACACAGCAGTATCAGAGACAGGAGCTACGCCAGCGGTGACTGACACCCAGACGCAGAAGAGATAATGGCGTCCGGACGGGCAGATACCCGTTTTTATAATGCAGGGATATGTGACATGGACATCCTTTAACACATGCCGTTGCTTCTCTGCCTAAAAGTCCACTTACCTGTGTGTGTGTCTGGGATTGGCTGACATGCTGGCCCGCCCCACTACACGCGCGCGCTTAGGGAAGGAAGACAAGAAAAAAAAAATGGCGATCGCCATTATCCCAGCAGCAGTGATCTGAATGCGCTGTTCCCGCACACTATACGCTGAAATTTCATAATAGTGTGAGTCACAGAGTGACTTACACTATTACAGCGGAAAGCCAGCTAGTAATTAGCTTGGCTTTTTGCTGCATGAACCGTTCTCAAATGTTACTAGAACTATCGAGCTTTAGCAAAAAGCTTGAGTTCTAGTTTGATCTAGAATAGCCCCCAAAATCACTTGAACCGCGAACTGGAGAACCACGAACCGCGCTCAACTCTAGTCTTGATGACGTACTCCTAGGGCTTCCTTGGCTTTGGAAGCATGCTTTGTTGATTGACTGGGAGTCTGACAATGTCATCAGATGGGGTTCGAACTGTTAGTTTCGATGTTTCCTCTCACCCCCTAAAGTCATTGCGACTGCATCGACCGATCTCTCCCCTTTACCAACACCCTATTTGGATTTCGCTGACATGTTCTCCAAACAGGGTGCTGAGGTTCTTTCACCCCATAGGCCGTATGACTGCGCCATAGACCTTATCCCAGGTTCGGTTCCACCTAAGGGCAGGGTTTACCCTCTGTCAATACCTGAGTCTGAGGCAATGTCAACCTATATAAAAGAGAGTTTAGAGAAGGGGTTCATTCGTAAGTCTATCTCTCCCGCGGGAGCTGGGTTTTTCTTTGTTCGGAAGAAAGAGGGTGATTTGCGTCCCTGTATAGATTACAGGGGTCTCAACGCAATCACATTAAAGAACAAATACTCGTTACCTTTAATTTCGGAGGTCTTTGACAGACTGAGGGGAGCTCGGGTTTTTACGAAGCTGGATCTGCGGGGTGCATATAACTTGGTACAAATTCAAGAGGGTGACGAATGGAAGACCGCTTTTAACACCCGAGACGGTCACTATGAATACCTCGTCATGCCTTTTGGTTTATGTAATGCACCCGCAGTATTTCAGGACTTTATAAATGATGTGTTCAGGGATTTACTGTTATCCTCCATCGTGGTGTATCTGGACGACATCCTGATTTTTTCTCCTGATCTGGAGACTCATCGTCAGGATGTCGTTCGCGTCCTTTTCTGTTTAAGGGAGCACTCCTTGTTTGCTAAACTCGAAAAGTGTGTAATCGAGCAGTCCTCATTGCGTTTTTTGTGTTACATTATCTCACAAGAGGGCCTTGCTATGGATCCTGCGAAGCTCTCTGCTGTCCTGGAATGGTCCGAACCTCGTTCCTTGAAGGCTGTGCAACGCTTCTTAGGATTCATAAATTACTACCGGCAGTTCATACCCCATTTCTCCACTTTGGTGGCTGCTTTGGTGGCCTTGACTAAGAAAGGTGCTAATCCAAAAGTCTGGTCTACTGAGACATCCCAGGCTTTTGAGGCAGTAAAAAGACACTTTTCAGCTGCTCCTGTTTTTCAAAGACCCGATGAGAATAAGCCCTTCCTCTTGGAGGTAGATGCCTCTTCAGTGGTACTTCTCTTGGTGTTACTTCTTTGCTAAAACCTTTTCACCAGCAGAGAGAAACTATACCATTGGGAATAGGGAACTGCTCGCCCTGAGATTAGCCTTGGAGGAGTGGCATCACTTGCTAGAAGGAGCAAAACATCCTTTCCAGGTCTATACAGACCACAAGAATCTGACAAACTTACAAACCGCTCAGCGTCTGAATCCTCGCCAAGCCCACTGGTCCCTGTTTTTCTCCCGCTTTCACTTCTCCATCAACTATCTGTCTGGGAGTAAGAATAACAAGGCAGACGCCCTGTCTTGCTCTATGGTTTCTACCCGGGAGGAGATTGGCGAACCTCGTCTTATCCTTCCCTCCAGGGTTTTTCATACGCTCTCCCCTGTGACTATAGACCAAATCCCACCGGGCAAGACCTTTGTTCCGCCTAATCGACAGAATGATATACTGTCGTGGGCCCACACCTCAAAGGTGGGTGGGCATTTCGGTATTAGACGGACACGAGAGTTACTCGAGAGGTGGTATTAGTGGCCACACTTAGCCAGCCATGTAAAGAGATATGTCAGTTCCTGATACTCGTGTGCTCGCAACCATCCATTACGGCATAGACCGGATGGGCTCTTGCATCCTTTACCAGTGCCAGATAGACCATGGGAGGTGGTAGGCATGGACTTTGTGGGTGATCTTCTGTGTTCACAGGGACATCGATTTGTGTGGGTCATTATGGACCATTTTTCCCGGATTGTTCATCTCGTACCATTATCAAGAATCCCATCTTCCAGGGTACTAGCTAAACTATTCCTCAAGCATGTCTTTAGGCTTCACGGGATGCCAGATCGTATCATTTGTGATAGAGGTACGCAATTCGCTTCCCGTTTCTGGCGAGATCTTTGTAGCCTTCTGCAAATTGAGTTGAATCTCTCTTCAGCATACCATCCAGAGACCAATGGTTTGGTTGAGCGTACCAATCAATCCATGATTATATACCTTCGACACTTTGTTGCTGAGAACCACGATAACTGGTCCTCCCTCCTACCCTGGGCAGAATTTGCCCTTAACAATTCTCTGGCTGAGGCCACTGGGCAGACACCGTTCATACTCAATAATGGGCAACACCCTAGGGTACCAGTACCATTTCCCGCTGCTGCACCTCCTCCTCTTGTGGCCGACTGGGCAACTAAAGCCAGAGAGGTCTGGGATCGGACTCAAGAGTCGATCCAAGCAGCTAAGGACCGTATGAAGACGACGTCCGATCGGTTTCGTCGCCCGGCTCCTATCTTTTCTCTGGGGGACTTTGTGTGGCTCTCTGCAAAACACGTGAAACTTAGAGTGAGCTCTGTAAAATTTGCTCCTCGCTTCCTGGGTCCTTATGAGGTTCTTCGACAGGTAAATCCTGTAGTCTACCAATTGAAGATACCCGTCCATCTTAGGATCCAGGACAAATTCCATGTTTCACTGTTAACCTCAAATTTTACCTCACGTTTGTGAAGTGCACTCTCCTGCCTCTGATTCCTCTCGCTCTAGCTATGAGGTACGAGCCATAGTTGGTTCTAAGATGGTTCGAGGGTGCAGGTTCTTCTTGATAGATTGGGAGGGCTGCGGCCCGGAACATCGCTCTTGGGAGCCTGAGGAGGCTGTCCATGCTCCTGATTTAGTTGCCAATTACCTGCGCCGCCGGGAGGGGGACCTTGAGGGGGAGGTACTGTTATGATTCCCGTTTCTGGGTATCTGCGTGTCTCCTTCCCCTTTGCTGTGGCACTGGAGACTTTGTTCGGATTTCTTGCTACTGCACATGTGCGAGCGCTGGAAACTAAGTCCTATCTTGGAGCCATTGCACTTGTGCGAGTGACATCATCACTGACATGAGGTCACATGTCTCTGACTCCTTATAAGCTGATTGGCCGCTGGTCATGTGCTTTTGACACGAGGTCACATGTCTCTGACACCTTCTAAGCCGATTGGTCACTGGTCATGTGCTTGTGACGCCTTGCTCGGTGATAGGCCAGCGTGACATCATTGCTGTCGTTCTGGCAGCGGATTGGCTCTGGTGTCCTCCATCTTGGATGAGGCACAAAGTCTATATAAGACCCTGAAGCACGCTGTAACCTAGGCAGGTGCCATATCTAGTGGTTCATGTCCTCGCACACTAGTGGAGCGAACGCAAGTAGGAGTCTTGTGCGGCTTACGTTGCTGCCCGTCTCCTGGCACTGCTAGAGGAATGGACCTAGGTAGGTGCCATTTCACACTCACTGCTTTTGTCTCTGTGACCATTAACAGAGACCATACCATACACCCTCCAAGTAAGGGAGGAATTGCTTTATTTCCTAACTATATTCCTCTGTGAGTTTAACAGAGGTATTGCACTCTGCACTTGTGCTACTACTATTTACAGCGGCACACTTATATACTCTTCCTCACTCATTAACATATTCCTTTTACGTTAATGCTAAATACGGTAGTCGCTGTGACTTTAACAGTACACGCCGTGATTGGCTCTAGTGTCACTGAGACGTATCAGTGTCAATACTGCTTTCGTGGTACAAGATACCCCTTATCCTCTGCCATAGTCTGCAGCAGAGACTTTGCATAGTGGACCCTGACTGTCTGATATCTCTTTGGGTTTTATAATCAGACAGCCCCCGTAACAATAGGTAGCTGAAGATCGTCTGAAGAAAGTGACACTCACTCCAGTAAAAGCATACCTTTATTGACACTTCTTCATAAAAACAGTCATGGACTAACCAACATGGCAGGGTAGAAAGAGTAGTGGTAAGTGCTCCATCTGCTTCAGCATGTCCACCTAGGCAGTGACGCATATTATCTAATCATATACCATACACAGGTGAGAGCATCAAACAATCTGGACAGCATATGTCAATATGAATCCTCACAGTGTGCAATGTGCTTGCTGGGAGGATTCACAAGTCTGCAGCCATATATAATGTCTGCAGATTTGAGCCCCAAAGCTGGCCACCCCGTTTAATTGTGTAATTTTTTGTCATTGTCTCTCCCTTAATATTTTTGTTTTTTCTAATTCACACAGATCAGATAACAGTAATAATAATAATAATAATAATAATAATAATAATTATTATTATTATTATTATTAGTATTAGTATTATTATCATAATCATAATATTTTGTATCATGATTTTTTTTTATGTCTGTAGTGCCTATTATCGTTCTCTATTATATTCTGCCATTTTTATGATGTAGAAGGATATCAAAAGAAGCTGAATTTCATTGCTAGAAATCTCTGTGGCATATGTGTGAGTCTAGTTCATTTGTTTTGACCCTAAATCAGAAGCTGAAATAGAATGCCGCAAAGGAAAAAGATCTATGTCCAAATTAATTACGCAATCTGCTTCTGTAAAATCTGTCAACCAAGTACAATAAAAAGCATTATGAACAATATCTCAAGTTCTCATTCACTAGCCTCCTGCAGTATATTTTACATTTAAAGCTCTGAAAGCCACCAGCTGGCTTGCTTGTAGCTACGATCTTGCTGCTAGGCTGACATAAATTCATTTATCTCCACTTGAAAGTTTGTTGGTTTAAAGGGCTGGGAATAATTAAATATACTCTGTTATTTTATATTGTCATTAGAGAATAAAATCTGCAGGGTCTCGTGCGAGGAAAAAGCTGAGTAATAAATAAATGTGCATGTGTATGTTTGTGCAGTGTATTTGCTTGTTTAATGTATTTTTTTAACTGTATTTAATTAATTAGTGAATGTTTTTCCACTGAATATAATAAGAATAGAAAACTGTTATGTTTCTATTGTAAATATGCAATAAAAAACATAGTAAAGTTAATAAAAAAGAATATGATGCATGGATTAATCAGTGCTGATCCAGAGACCTATATTGACCACTTGAGGTGTCTGTATAAGAATTATGTTTGCGCCCCTTTGCTTTTTTATAGCTAAAGATATAAAGCTATTATTTAAACTATAAAGATAAACATGTTGGGAAAAACATTCTAATAATTAATTGAACTCAGTTTTCTAATTTAGTCCTATTGACACAAGCATCTAGCCATATAGTCTTGCTTTCCAAACATTTGTAGCAGAATGGACAGTGGAACATTCTAAAAAGCTTAATGAATTAAATGTCATTATTGTAGAAAGTTACTTCTTGAAATAAACTCCCTCCTAAATATTCCATAATCAGCTGGGATTAGTATTATTGAAAACGTAAAGACAGCCTGGACTACTCAAGGGAGGAGGGCAACATGACTAAGGAGGAATGCTAGGCCTGAGGGATAGCAAAGGGTTAAGGTGTTGTGCATTTTGTGTAGGAAATTGGGAGGTGGAGGTATAGGGGTTGTGGGCCTTGAGATTGGTCACGGGGTGGTCAATTGTAGTGTAGTATATATAGAGAAGGGCTGTGGGGTAGAGTGGTCATTCAGTATCAAGCAGAAGTTCGGAATTGTCCCGCCCTCCTGCCCTATTTTTAGAGACTTCTTGAGATCGACTTGGAGACACGAAGAGGATTTGATTTTGTCGTAGCAGTCGGCGGAAAGGTGGGGAGTATTCGAATTCAGTGGATTGCACAAAGAGCGGGGGAAAACCCATTGCAGCAACAAGTTACCCATGGTGGTGCAATGGTATAGTTAGTTAAGGTGGGTCCCTTCTGGGCTGGGTCCCAGCAGGACATTGGTTGGGCAACACTCGGCTGAGTGTCCTCGAGCCGATGTGGTGCAGATGAGGACATGTGGGGGAGCTGGTGTTGAAATCATGTACAACGGACTCTTCACTTACCCCCCTCCTTTGCTTGTGGTTTTGTCTATGTAGTTATTACTATGTTTATGGATGAAATGTTGTTGATTATTTGTTGTTAATAAATGGGGTTGCTGTGGCATTTTATATCCAATGTCATGCAGTCTTTGTGTCTTATTTTAGGTTAAAAAATGGGTAAAGGTGGTTTTGGGTCAGGGTCAGTACGGCAAGGCAAGGCCGTTAGTCAGACTTTCCTAAGTCAAGCATTTGTGAACAACAGAAACTCAGCCACAAAGTAGTACACTTCGTCTGCCGGCTTGCTGACTCCTGAGGAGCATCATGACAAAAGTTTCCAATGTTCTTCTTATATAATAATTGTAGAGTTCCAAACCTCACCTGGCATTAACATCAGCACAAAAGCTCTGCAACAAGAGTGTGATGGCTTGCATTTCCATTAGAACTTAGCGGATTAATCTAGAGAGAATCAAGTTTGTGTCAAATTTTCCAAAAATTGTGGTTTCACGCGAATGTGATCATTTTAAGATGTGATTTGAGGTTTGAAAAACTTTTTGTGCAGTCATTGTTTTTCTTACTGTTAAATTATCAGAGAGCAGACTGTTATTTTGCATTGCTGTGCTGGCCTGCCTATAATTTCCTGCAGCAATGACATCTTACAGGTTATCATACCTTGTACAAAGGCAGAGTTTGTATGGCAGAGTAATTTTCCCTCTAGAGAATAACTGGGTAAGTCTCTCTATCTCCTGTAGTGTAAGCGCTTATGATCACCAGGGTCCTCTCTGTTTCACTTACAGAGTGTAAGCTCTTGTGGTCACCGGGTCCTCTCTCTTTCTTTTATAGAGTTGACTCTTATAGTCAGCGGGGTCCTCTCTCTTTCACTTGCAAAGTGTAAGCTCTTATTGTCACCAGGGTCCTCTCTCTTTCATTTGCAAAGTGTAAGCTCTTATGGTCAGCAAAGTTCTCTTTCACTTTCTCTCCTGTAGATTATATGATGTCATGATCAGCAGGGTCCTTGCTCATTCCAACCATGTCAACTCATAAAATTAGTAACATCCATTCTCTCTCGACTTGTTTATAGGTATTTCCATCATAAGAGATACAATTAATTAGGCAAAAAATGTGTAAATATTTTTGTAATTTACAGCTATTAAAAATGATGCTTTGTTAAAAAAAATAACCACTTTTCATTTTCCAGAAAAGGCCCCTTGCGTTGTCAGTGAGTATTAACTGACGATCACAGGAGCCATGCTTGCACATTTTGTTCATCCTAAAAAATAATCCCCCTGACATACAAAGCATAAGTGAGATGCTGTCCACACTCCTGTTGTACTCTCAGCGTGCGGAGAATTCATAAGGCTGGAAAGCATGTGAAGTGATTGCAGACTCACTCCCAATGCTAGCACAGCTCTGACAGCACGTGAAGGAGTCCGAATGCTGAGAAGCATGTGTGTGATTGCACACTCCCTGCGCTCACACAGGTCTGACGGCACGTGCAGTTGAAGCAGGACAATTTCACCCAGCTGTTAGTGCAGAGTGAGCACATAGAGTGTGACTGCAATCCCTGCACATGCTCACCAGCATTATGTATCACCACTCACTGTTAGAGCAGAGTGAGCGCAGACTGTGTCTCACTTATGCTTTGCATGTCAGTGGAACTATTTCTTAGGATAAAATGAACTGTACAAGAGTGGCCCCTGAGATTGACAAATAAAACTCACTGACCTAAGGCCAGACAGCCTATTCTAGAAGATGAGGTGGGTATTTTTTTTTTTTTAAATTGTGGCAGCAAAATAGCTGAAATGAATGGAAACAGCATGTGGAAGATGCCTTGACTCCAAGGTTGCTTCTGAGATCGAAATAAATAATGAATTTTAAAAAATGTTGTCAGGTCGTATGCTTCCTAGTTCACTCCCGGTCAGGCTGCGTTCTGCACAGTTGCAGGGTATTGCAAAGCATAACCTGACCAGGAGTGACCTATGAAGTGTTATTCTCAGAACGAGGCTTGATAGGTTGTGCTACAGATTTGGTGGATGTCATTGGGGGACACCATGGATTATGTAGGGATTTTTTTTAATAGTAAATTGGTGACTGTCGCATGTTTTTATTTCTTTAGCTCTCTCTTTTTAGATCTTTCAGGTTCCTTTTTGTGGACTATGTCAGATTCCTTGGACTACTTTTGATATTCATGGCTTTTTTCTAAATTGGTAAACCAGGGCAAAAGTCAGGGAAGGTTTTTCAAAATAAAATATTTTTTGTGTTCGTTCTATGCTCTTTTTACTTTCTGGGTGAGTAATAGACATGCCTGATAGACGCTGTTTCATTAACTTCTTTTACTTGATGCTACTTGACATTATCCAGCTGACATAAACTCCCCAAAAATATTATGCCAATTACCACTGCACCAGGGCAATCGAGAAGAGCAGAGGCGAAGTGCAAGAATTGATGCATCTACAGTAATGTGATGTGCCAATTCTGGGGAGGCTGTGGGCTGCTATTTTTAGGCTGGGAAGAGCCAAATAACAATGGACCATTCCAGCCTGGTAATACCAGCCTGGAGCTGTCTGATTAATTTTGGTTGGCTATCAAAGGGGGACCCCAAATAGTATTTTTATTATTTGCTTATTTGTTTATTAGGTTAAAAAAGGTAAAAGCACATTTTAGGGCCACATGAAAGGCATTAAAGGGTGCATTTGTACAAACTCTGCTCTAATCTAAGCTCTTCCAGTGAGTGACTGGGCAGTGGGCAGAGTTTCACCACTCGTCACAGTCTACCACCTCACGCACTCTCTGCTTCTCTGCAAAGCACTGCAAGAAAGAGCAATGCTAGGCTGTGGTGAGTGGTGAAACTCAGCCCACATCCCTGTCACTCATGGAGACTGGGGCCGGTCTCGGTGATGTTGGGTTAACTGGAAATTGACATGACATCACCGGATCTCAGGGGTCACGGAGCCCGGTGGCCAAGTGATGGGGATGAGCCGACCGATACAGCACCACTCAGAGGCACAATTGACTGCACAGGGTATTTGCAAAAAGCCTTCATGAGCTTTACATTGATGTAGCCATTATTGCTGTGTAGTAAACTACCTCTTTAAGGGTGAAGGAAAACAGTAAACCTCTCTAAAGAGTGTTTCTAGGAGGCTCTGGTTGTTACTGTCTAAAAAGTTGATTGCCAACAAATTGCAAAACCAACAGACTCCATGGATTTAAGGCTTTTGACTGTTATTGAAAGTAAGGGTGTCTATTTTGGTCACTGATAATTTGTTTGAAATGTCAAAAATGTATTTATGTACGTATTGAGTTGTTTGGTTATTATTCTCGCTTTAACAGGTGAATATAAACAAGTGAGGTGAGAAAATTAAAATGTTTAATATATAATAGTTGCATACTAATTCTGCACACTAATAGTTACTTAGTAATTATACACACATAGATATGATGTCCAAAGAAAGAAAGGTTTCTTATACTCTCTTAAATACTCAAGTTCCAGGTTTATTACCATTTGTATTTGGCCATCAAAGGCAATGAGAATCCTAAAGTTTTCTGCACGTTGCTTTTTTTTCCCTTGTAGATTTGGCTCAGAAATAAATCTGCAATATGTAAATTTATTTAATGTTTTTGCAGCATTTGTCCACCTCAGAATTCATAGAAAACGCATGTAAAAAACGCTTCCAAACCAAAGCAAAAACACTGCAAAAATGAGAAATTTTTTCCTGCCAAAAGATGCAGATTTGGTGCAGCAATTCCTGCTACAAATACTCATTGTGCACAGATAACCTTAAAATGTTTAGATCACAGTTATCATTGATAAGTATCCATTATTTATCTTAAAATTTGTTTAGAGGTTTGGGACCATGACAATTTACAAATACAGACAAGGAAACTTCTTTTCCCATGTAAAATGTCCAAATATATTGAAGTAATTATTGATTCTGCCATTGCGGAAAGCAGCAATAGAGACTTTACTGTGTGACAAGGAATTAAGACTTTCAATTAGAACATTTGATTCCTAGTCTGAGAGTACATGTGTATGTAACAAAACCTACAGATTTTCATAAAAAAAAATATAGGAATGTGTTCTTAGACATGTTGAGCATTAGTGGTTATTAGAAGCTGTTGATGAAGTACCAATAAAGTGATGTTGTCAGCACCCCTGATCTAGTTTTGTCACAAATTAAACATAAATGGTGACATGTTTGGCTCTTCCCATGACGTATGAATTTGCAAATTTTACTCCATTATTTAAAGTTTTTTCCCTACCTTTCATCATCTTATAAGTGTTGTATTCCTTAATTTTTAGTATTAAGTAAAACAATAGTCACAAGTTTATACATGGATGTTTAATCGTGTGACAAAAGGCTGTAGCTTTCTTGCGTTGAACAATTGATTTTTAATTGCTACAGCATCACTTTGAAAGAATAAATCTGTTATAGCCTTGGGATTCTAAGAATAATGTTGGAGTATACACAAATAAGTTAGCATTGATCTGCTTGACATTCTGCACATTTTTATTTTAATTTCTTTTGTTTATTAGCCGTGGGCTATTTGAATAAATGTGTGATCACGATGATTCATGATATACACTGATGGATTTTTTCAAGAGTAACTGACGTTGATTAATATATATACTACAAAATGTTGCAGTTATGAATGCATAGCAATGAGTAAGCCTCTTTGAAAAGTAAAGCAGACTCTTGGCAGTTTTATGCTTGACACATAGCTCATTTAATGATACAAATTCTTCTGTAAAAATCTATCAATATGCTCTTTTGGAAATTGTTTTGTTTTCATTTAATTAAATTGATTTTAGAGCAGATTACTAAAGCGCCAGAAGTAAAAGTTGAAAGATGACTCAATTGAAAATACAGTATGATATTTCATTTTTTTTCCCCTGCAGCTATATTTTTTTTTTTTTCAAGAAAAGCTCTGCATTGAAAATCCTAATTATCAATAAACGGTATTGCATCTGTCACTAATCAATTATTGCTGTAAAGGAACTAGCTTAATTCTTTAATATTTCTTCTTGGAATTGGCCAAAACAATTTACCGTAGAAATGAGAAATTGTAAATGCAAAATGCAACTTGGTATTGTAGAACTACTTGTAGTATTTGTCCATAAAAAGTTCAGGTTTAAAAGTATAGCATAAAATTTAGTGTTAATTTTCCAATTATGAAGGTGTTTTTTGTTTTTTTTATTTGTATTTATTTGTACTTATGTATTTAAAATTTAATTCACAAATGTTTCTTCTATAGGTGGAGTTGGCTTCTTTTTGCAAGGTAGAAAGGTGCAGCCCACGGGTCAGTCCTATTTAACACTTTATGGGCCAAATGAAAAGGAATAAATGTTCCAGTCATGTGACATTCTGTACATAATGTGATAAATGGTGTTGAGTATGCAACAGGATTACATATATGTGATAGATCAACACATGCGTGATATTTATGGTATTTTATCAACTTTTACAAGCCAAACCTCTGAAGACAAACCCCCCAAATGCTCCCGAACATCTAAAAAATGACCTATTTCTAGTTTGTTCTTATAGCCCAGTTCACAGAAATATCTGTTTGAGTGACTACTTAACATAGCTAAGTGAGTGCATACAGAGCTGAGTGAGTGGATAGGAAAGCTGAGTGTGTGTAGAAGAGCTGAGTGTGCGAGGCTGAGTTGATGTCATATGGTGTTCAGTTCCAGATGTATTAGGTGTGATCGCAGCATCAGGCTTTGTTCACACTACAGAACCTGACAGGCAACCTGATGTCTCTTAGTTGTTCAGCAAGAGTTTGGCGACAGCTGTTTAATATGCTCAGTCTCAGTCCTGCAGGAGTTAATTCCTGCTGACCTGGGGAACTCTGCTAAGAGCTCAGGTTGCTAATTGCCAATCAGTCATCTACTTATTATATAAGAGCCTGGATCTCATTACTCAATGCAGATGATAGCTTCAGCTTTTGCTCCACGCGATACCGATCTTGTTGGTGAACCTGTTGATTGTGATCTCTGTTGCGATATTGAGTGCTGTGAATGTTCCCCTATTGTACGTTACATCATTCCCTTTTTCTTTATTACAGTGTACACACATTGTCTCTCCTGTGTGTTTTGAATGTAGTGTGTACTATTTTCCATTCTTTCTTGTCCATGTCATTTTGTGGGGTTTTGTTGTTGGGTTTTCCATTCCGCTTTGAGAATGAGGGAGAGGGGGAGTAAGATCAGGGCCCAGTCAGGAGTTAGGGCCACACTGGGGGCTCGGACCTGGCTACCATCAGCCTACCTCCAAGATAAGGGACAGTGCAGAGTCTCAAGTTTGAAGGCCAGTCTAGGGGCCCCTGACCTGTCATTACATACTCCATAATAGTTGAGTGTATGTGTGGAAGAACTGACTTACTGTGTGGCATATCTGAGTGTGTGTGTGGTAGGGTTGAGTGTGTAGGTGGAAGAACTGAGTAAGTGTGTTGCATATCTGAGTGTGTGTGTCTGTGTGTGTGTGTGTGTGGTTGAGTTCAGTGTACTAGTGGAAGAACTGAGTAAGTTGTGTTGCATATCTGGGTGTGTATGTGGTAGAGTCGAGTGTGTGGGTGGATTAACTGCGTGAGTTACATATTTGAGTGTGTGTGTAAGAGCCGAGTGTATGTGTGTAAAAGCTGAGTGTGTGTGGGGGGGGCAGAGTTGAGTGAGTATATCAAAGAGCTGAATGTATAGCAGAGTGTGTGGTAGAGCTGAATATCTATATATATATATATATATATATATATATATATATATATATACCAGAGCTGAGTGCATGTGAAAGACTATGATATTTCCAAGTTGAATAAACAATGAAATATTTTATTAATTTGGTTTTTAAATTAACAACTTTTGGCCCATTGTTTTGACATTTGATACCTTCTATTGTCCCCATGGCTTTTGGCATATGGTATGTACTTATTGGCTCCTTTGGTGCTAAACAATTAATTAACCCAAACCAGACTAGATGACTCCCATACCAACTGCTTGCTCTACTGCTCTTTTGCTTTTGTTATGCCTCGGTTAGACAATCAGTTAATTGACAAAAAAACAAACCATACTTAAAGGGAACCTGATCATTCTAAAAATGCTATTTATGTGTAGTTATAGCAATCTTCAGGTTGGAAGCATTTAAATCATGACCCCCAGGCTTACTAGAAGCACAGTTGCAGGAGAAAATTCTCACCTGATGACTTGCAATGATCTACGTGGCACAAGAAGGTGTTTGAGTCACCAGTTACTCATGGACACATTGATGGCTTACTCCAGAGCATATACTGTATGTGCACAGAGAGTTGTCAATCAATCTGTCAGGGAATGATTATAGCACACTGTTAGTGAGTAGTGAGTGTAACACCTTCCTGCACCACCTCAATAAGTGAAAGTAAAGCGGGCGATTGTACCCGCCCCCGTCGGTTGTGCGACACGGGCAAATCGCTGCCCGTCGCACACAACCTTGCTTACCCCCGTCACATGCACTTAGCTGCCTTGCGACGTCACTCTGGCCGGCGAACAGCCTCCTTTCTAAGGGGGTGGGTCGTGTGGTGTCACAGCAACCTCACACGGCAGTCGTCCAATAGAAGTGGAGGGGCGGAGATGAGCGGGACGTAAACATCCTGCCCACCTCTTCCTTCCGCATTGCCGGTGGAGGCAGGTAAGGAGATGTTCCTCACTCCTGCGGTGTCACACATAGCAATGTGTGCTTCCGCAGGAATGATGAACAACATCGCTAATGAGAGGTAAACGATTTTTTGTTTTAGGACGACCTCTCCGCGGCAAACGATTTTTGCCGCTTTTGCGATCGTTTTAGGTCGTACATAACTGTTACACACTACGATATCGTTAATGACACCGGATGTGCGTCACAAATGACGTGACCCCGACGATAATTCATTAACGATATCATAGCGTGCAAAAGCCCGCTTAAGAACCTGAAGGAAGAATATAACTTAATTTTTTCCCTTTAGCCATGCTACCAGTAGCCTGGTATACATTTTCTGACCACCACTGTATCTGAAAAACAACATTTTTGGAAATATATTCTCTTCAATAGGTTTTCCTAAGTTTAGAATAAAACAGTTTGACTTTGGTCCCTCATCTGCGTTGCTTCTATAAATAAGATTGCACACTTATATACTGCATGTATGACTAATCCACATGTAATTAATATTTGTTGCTCTAAACAGCAATGGAATTTTAGATATAATGGACAGAAGAGAATATGATATTGAATTGAACAATTTGCATTTGGTCTTAATCTCTTTATTTCTGTAAGTTTCTAATTATTTTATGAATTATTGTCTGCTAAAGGATGAAAAAAATATTAGATCTTATGATAAATTTGTCTGGACTGTTTTTTATTATGTCACATGTTCACTGATTGAATAAATAGAAATTAGTTAACAAAATGTTACAGTTTATAATAGCATAATTTTGACCAAAAAAACCAACTGGTGGCACTCCCAACATGCAGTCTGAACAGGTGCAAAACTGAACATGACATATAATAACAAAAAAGACAGTTACACTCTGAAATAGTAATGCATGTAAACCATAAATGTAAGAATATAGACATGCATTGCTGCTAAAGGATATCTATGAAAAATTGAGATATTTATACAAAAATGGCCATTTATATATATGCCCAGTAGCCACGTCAAGGCATATCTCGTATACTGGGTACCTAATTTAACACCTCAGTCTTGGTTAAAAACCTCCATTGTATGGGAAAGATGTCAGAATAACATTTTATTTTAATTTACTGTCTATCTCTCTATATAAAACTTTCGATAAAGCACCATGTTTTTTCAACTACGATGTGAGCATAATGTTTTTGTAAATACCTTATGTCATTTATACGTATAACAGATTTTTACACTTGTAATGCACAAAACTTTAACTTTTACTGAAAATTATATAAAAATATTGCTATATTGCATGCTCAAGTACTGTTATAGCAATATGCCTACATATGTTACATTTTTATGTTAATTCACTAATGTGGAGATAAGATTAATTACAAACTGATGGCATTTGAATTTAGATCAATACACTGGAAAGTAAATAGCAGATAAACAATGTTTAAATATTATTTCCAATTATTAGAATTTTTATTTCAAAGACTGAAATAGGAATCAACTTTTACTAATGTATCTGCAGCATTTTTCTCAGTGGCTAGCATTGCATTCTTACAGCAATTGGATCCTGAATTCAAATCCCACTGAGGAGTTTGTATGTTCTTCCCATGTCTGTAGGGTTTTTCCCATTTTTCTCCCACTCTCCAAAGACCTACTAATAGATAATGTAGATTGTAAGTCCCAATGGGGACAGTGATGATCTTGTCAGTAAAGCATTGTGAAATTAATAGTGTTATATAGGTGAGTAAAATAAATAAATAGTCAGATTTTAACTTAGACGCAACAGGAAAAACAGATGATGGCTTGAATGTAGTAGAGTAGTGATGTTGGCTAGAAACCATTTATTGAGAATGCACTCATGCACTTATTCAGATCAGAGACCTCATTAAGCCTTGAATATTATACCTTGAAGCACCACTCCAGTGTTTTGCTCTTTAAGCGCTGCAGTGGAACTTTAGTTTTAAGCCTCTGCCCCCGTCATATGCTCACCTTTTATCTACTTCCTCTTTCACCATACCACTCGGGTCCCATAGCTCCCTCTTGCCACAGTCACTTCTAACCGGCCAAAAGTCATAAGTTACTCCACCAGCGATCAACGCATCTCTATGAGAGCCAGAACGAGGCCAGAATGAGGCTCTTATGGTGCACGTGAAAAATAACAAATGCCAAACGGGAGCCTGATAACTAATATATGCTGTCCGATCTAAGTGTACCATGTACTAGACACAAGTTGCATGATTTCATCCATATACTGTGTCTTCATTTTTGAAATTATGTAACATTTCAGAGAAAAACATAGTTTAAAAGCAGCCTGGGACAAATCTGTATGGAAAACTAGTTGAGTACGTGGGTCCCTGGTGGCTTCTCTCCACCTGCTTCATTGGAGTGACAGGTTTCTCCATTTGTGCCTGTATAGGAAGAGATCTGTCTGTTATTAGCAGCGGACGGGTTAGACCTACTTGTCCGAAAGTGCCCAGACCAGAGAAACATGCTGATTGGCTCCTCTGAAACCTTTCAACTTGGTTTATTTGGATGAAAAACCTGAACAGAAACCGGACATACAGGTAAAAGTCTGTGTTTGGGTTCGTTTATCCCTACAAATAACATTTGCCAAGTGTCCACTTTACATCAACATGAGTTTTGAAAAATCTTTTTTTTTTGTCAGGAAATTAGAAGAGTAAAAAGTTTATCAGCAATTTCTCATTTTTTCACCAAAATCTACAAACCACTTTTTTAGGTACCGCATCACATTTTAAGTGATTTTTAGGTTCCTAGGTGGCAGAAAACACCCAAAAGTGACACTACTCTAAAACGTGCTCCCTCAAACTGTTGAAAACCACATCCAAGCACTTTAGGTGCTTCACAAGAGCTAAAGCAATATGTAAGGAAAAAATGAAACTTTTACTTTTTCCCATAAAATTTTTACTTTAGCCACAAATTTAGCATTTTCACAAGGATAACAAGAGAAAATGCACCATACAATTTGTTGTGAAATATCTCCCGAGAACACTGATATCCTAAGTGTGGTGGAAGTCTACTGTTTAGGTGCATGTAAGGGCTTCGAATTAACTCAAAATTGTCAGGAGTAGAGATGAGCAGACCCATGGAAGTTCAAGTTCTTCGGGTCCAGCTGAATTTGTTTAACTCTGCTGTTTGGATCTACTATACACTTATAATGTTTTGATCATTTTTGAACTGGCCTATTAAAATCTTGACTTTTAGCTGATTTAAGTGTTCTATTTGAACACCTGATGCATTAATATACTGTATGTGAACATGGATATTCATAAACAAATGAAAAATAAAATCAAAAACTTAATTTTTTTGTGTGAAAAAATGTTACGTGGCCTTCTTGCAATTCATGCATATTGCACATTTGCACATAACAAATATGCTTTATATAACTGTACACTATAATAACATCAAACTGTATGTAAATATATTTTTTTTAAAAAAAAGAACAAAAAATAAAAAGTTCAGTATTTTCTATATAAAATGGTAAATAAGATTCACTGTGCAAAATTTACTGTTTGCATTCAATCCAAGTATAATGTACATGTCTTTTGCATAAGTACTTTTCACAAATGCAACATGAGTTTTCAGAGCTCTGATGTCTATACATGTGCTCTCTCTGTGTTTCCTCTAGCAATACTGAAAGTGAAGTAACTGTATAGACTAGTATGGTAACTGTCTACTGATAAGATCAGAGAAAACATCACCCTTTAACATAAGATAGGCCATAGTAAAATAAACACATTTGTTGGACAGAATTTATTAGTGCTCTTTTCAGGTCAGCATTACATAGCAATAGAACAAGCTAACACAAGGAAAATAAGAAAATCTTTTCATTTAGAATGTAAAATATTGACAACTGAATTGAACTATTTCTATGTGAACAGCAGGGTAAATAAGATACAGAGAAAAAATGTTGCACATAACTATACTGGAAGCGAATTCATCTGCAGTATCGTAATTTGAAAATGTATGTATGTATAAATCTGCACAGACCAAAAGGACATAGATAAATTGATAAACAGTAGTAGATGCAATATATAGTCCAAAAGGAGATTATAACTCCTTTATGTTACTCAAAAAAATGGCTGGAGATTAGTATAAAAAGCTATCGCTCATTTTTGACCGAACAGTACAAGTGTACAAAATAAAATGTGGAGCAAAATGTAAACAAAAAAAAAAACTACCCATAGAAAGAACACCTCAAATGAGGAAAAGTCAAATAACAACTAATTTGAGAACCGCATAATGAAGACTTTAAAAAATATCAAATTTGGTCATTTTTGACCGAACAGACCAGCAGGGTTAAACTTCCGCTATAGACCTGGACTTGACCTGGACGTCATTTGAAATCACCGATTGGCAAATCGGGTCTCCTCCCACATGCAGCTATTCATAAACAGAACACTTTCAGGGGAGGCTGGGTAGGGTTTTACCTTTTTTTTGTTTGTTTGGTGCACACTAAATCTGATTACACCATTCTTACCTCCAGTGCAAGATGATCAAACACTGCAAGAGGCTCACACTGGGCCGATTACTGTTAACTGAGCAAAGCGACTATTAGGGGGGGCTACGCTGGCCCTTTGACTGCCTGACCCTAGAGGTACCCTTGATGGTAGGGAGGTCCAGGTCACCACCCTAAGCCCTGTCTCCTAAAACCAACCCCGGGATGGGCAGGACCCTAGGTAACAAACTTCTAAAAGCACAGACAAGGGGGTAAAACTGAAACACACTCACATCGCAAATGACCACAGATGAGAGAAAATGACATCAGAGGGAATAAACCAAAAGGGTAGGAGTAATTCACATCAGGGAACTCTCAAACCGAGCAGACAATGATTAGATGGTCACCAAATATAGGTATGCAATGGACGCTGGGATTTCCCCACTGCAAGCAGAGACTATCTTCGGCGGTCTCCTACTACACACCTCAACCTTAAATAGAAGGAGACAAGCTATGGAAGGAAATTAGCAACCTAGCTCTCAGCACACTGCTCCACAAAGATTAACTCCTGCATGACTGGGAGCAGTGAAACAACTGAGGTGATGCCCAGCCGAGCTGAGCAGTAAAGAGAAACCAGGTTGTCTGTCGGACTCTGCAATGTGAGCAGAGTCCGATGCAGTAGAAGTAATCTGCGTGTGTGGATATGGACATCACATGACAGAGATGCTTGCTTGAGTGGCATTTATAAAGCCCCTGAACTCCAAACCTGAACTTTGTTTTCTTGGCAAAGTCTGAGTTTGTACCGAAATCTAAACATCAAACTTCAGGTTCACTCATCTCTAGTCAGGAATAATGGTCACAGTTTGGAGAGCTCTTATGTGTCAAAACAGTGGTAAACCTCCACAAGTGACCCCATTGCTGCGTTTTTGTTTTTATTTTTTAACATAAATATACAGATTTATTTTAATTTTTTTTGGTTTTGTAACTGATGTTTTTAATGATTATTTACACAGTATGTTCTTGGTTGGGAACACACTGGCCATCAAAATGTACGGGGTACGTCCAATGGTGGCAGTGGTTTTATAAATTAAAACTGCTTAAATGGAAAGCTGACACGTTTCTGGCATTCTGAAACGCCATTTCTCATAGTAAGTTCAGTGCGGATGTTTAAAAGCAAAATTTAAATCAAAAGGAAAAATATCCAAATAATTGCGCACAATAAATTGAGAACCTATACAATACATATGCAAAAATACATCATAATAGAAAAAAACAAACATTTAACGTAACTAATAAATGTAGAAAAGATCATTCTTAAAATCCATTACTTTAGGGTATTTGTAATCCAGAGTTAGTATCCAAAAGAGTTTACTTAATGTTAATTGTTTCTGCCAATTACCCCCTCTATCAGGGTGTGGTACCTTTTCTATAGTAACAAATTGAAAGCCACTGGTTTCACTCTTTTGTACAGTAAGAAAGTGTTTTGCTGCACCTGAATATGTGGAATTGCTATTATTGATGTAGTTAAAGTGTTCAGAAATCCACTTTGTTAGTTTCCTTATCGTGCAGCCTACATACCCAACATTGCACAGAGAACACATGATACAGTAAACAACATGGTGCATATCGCAATTGACGGAGCAATAAATCTTGCGCTCTACACCATGTGGAAGGAAAAAAAGATTTTTTATAAACAACATATAGACAAACATTACACCTGACTATTATACATTTGCATGTCCTTAACCAACCCGATGTCTCTTTGCATTTCCTAATCAAATAGGGACATTATATGCCAAGGGAGACTTCCTTCCTCGCAATACATTTACAGTTATTACTGATTACTGATGGAGAATAGAATTTTGATTTACACCTGGATGGGATTTCAGAACAATATTTCTAAACTCAGAAACCTGCAGACTAAAAACTATGGAAAAAGTAAAAGGATTATTATCACGTTTGTTTTTAGCTTTGTTAATATTATGATAATGAAGAGACGAGCATGGTTTTCAATTAGTAGAATTCAATATTTTATTTGTTATGGATCTGTACCTTCTATTCTGGAGTTTAATGGTTATCTCATCACTTTCAAGTAAAAAATCTTCATTATCAAAGCAGATACGTGTCGCTCTGATAAACCCCTCATAGGTAATGGCATTTTTAGTGTAAAAAGCATGGCAACTGGTATATTAAAGGATAGTGTTGCCGGCAACTTTTTTTCCCAAACAGGGAGATATTGACATTGCAAGACAAATTAGTCCCTGTCAACACTATGTCCAAAAATAGAACATATATTCTTGGAGTTACTTGGGCGAATTTCAAATTATTTTGATTGGAGTTCACTTACCATAAAAAGTCTAGTATGGTCGACATGACGAAAGACAAAACAAAAAGAAGGTTCTCCACTTATTAGCCATACCAGACCAAATGTGAATAAAATGGATTGGTAGATTTAAAATTGAAGGATTCCTCCCACCATGGAAAAATTAAAGCCCATAGGCACACCTACAAACTCTAAAAAAATTGTTCATCAAACATGAAATAATTATGTTGGAGTAATCTGTCACCATTAGAGATGAGCGAACCGGTCCCGGTTCGGCTCGAGGCGGTTCGCCGAACGGGGGGTCTGGCTCGAGTTCGGCTCGTCGAACGTTCGACGAACCGAACTCGAGCCCATAGGAAACAATGGCAGGCAATCACAAACACAGTAAAACACCTAGAAAACACCCTGAAAGGTGTCCAAAAGGTGACAAACAACTCACAACATAACACAAACACATGGGAAAGTGACAAGGACATATACTCATGTGAAAACAAAACAGCTGGACAAGGAAAAAGAGGGAGACACACAGATATATGAGTATATGCAAAGAAACATCGATTCCATTATTGTGCAACTTGAGCCCTGCTCATTTTAGGCTTCCAATCTGGATAAATTGCCTGAGCTCGCCACGTACGCCTTGAGGATCTTGTCGTGTCCTGCAGCCAGCGTTCTCTCGGAACCTGTCTTCAGTGCTGCTGGGGGTCTGCTGGCAGATAAGCACACGTGTCTGTCCACTGACAATGTGGACCTGGCTCTCAGAGGACTTTTCTTCCCCTGGGTCAGCCAGGGGAGGCGAAAGGCACGCGTATTTTTGAGAGTGCTTCATGCAAAGCATCTTTTTCTTTGTCAAAAGGGGGGCTCAACCGATGCCAGTCAAGTGGGGTGTGTGTGGCCCAGTTAGTGGCAACGAGGGAGACTGTGGTTGGAGTCCCCTCGCTGTGTCTCTAAAAGAACCAAGATGAACAAGTCATGGCTCTCAGAGGACTTTTCTTCCCCTGGGTCAGCCAGGGGACGGGAAAGGCACGCGTATTTTTGAGAGTGCTTCATGCAAAGCATCTTTTTCTTTTTCAAAAGGGGGCTCAACCGATGCCAGTCAAGTGGGGTGTGTGTGGCCCAGTTAGTGGCAACGAGGGAGACTGTGGTTGGAGTCCCCTCGCTGTGTCTCTAAAAGAACCAAGATGAACAAGTCATGGCTCTCAGAGGACTTTTCTTCCCCTGGGTCAGCCAGGGGACGGGAAAGGCACGCGTATTTTTGAGAGTGCTTCATGCAAAGCATCTTTTTCTTTGTCAAAAGGGGGGGTCAACCGATGCCAGTCAAGTGGGGTGTGTGTGGCCCAGTTAGTGGCAACGAGGGAGACTGTGGTTGGAGTCCCCTCGCTGTGTCTCTAAAAGAACCAAGATGAACAAGTCATGGCTCTCAGAGGACTTTTCTTCCCCTGGGTCAGCCAGGGGACGGGAAAGGCACGCGTATTTTTGAGAGTGCTTCATGCAAAGCATCTTTTTCTTTTTCAAAAGGGTGCTCAACCGATGCCAGTCAAGTGGGGTGTGTGTGGCCCAGTTAGTGGCAACGAGGGAGACTGTGGTTGGAGTCCCCTCGCTGTGTCTCTAAAAGAACCAAGATGAACAAGTCATGGCTCTCAGAGGACTTTTCTTCCCCTGGGTCAGCCAGGGGACGGGAAAGGCACGCGTATTTTTGAGAGTGCTTCATGCAAAGCATCTTTTTCTTTTTCAAAAGGGGGCTCAACCGATGCCAGTCAAGTGGGGTGTGTGTGGCCCAGTTAGTGGCAACGAGGGAGACTGTGGTTGGAGTCCCCTCGCTGTGTCTCTAAAAGAACCAAGATGAACAAGTCATGGCTCTCAGAGGACTTTTCTTCCCCTGGGTCAGCCAGGGGACGGGAAAGGCACGCGTATTTTTGAGAGTGCTTCATGCAAAGCATCTTTTTCTTTGTCAAAAGGGGGGGTCAACCGATGCCAGTCAAGTGGGGTGTGTGTGGCCCAGTTAGTGGCAACGAGGGAGACTGTGGTTGGAGTCCCCTCGCTGTGTCTCTAAAAGAACCAAGATGAACAAGTCATGGCTCTCAGAGGACTTTTCTTCCCCTGGGTCAGCCAGGGGACGGGAAAGGCACGCGTATTTTTGAGAGTGCTTCATGCAAAGCATCTTTTTCTTTTTCAAAAGGGTGCTCAACCGATGCCAGTCAAGTGGGGTGTGTGTGGCCCAGTTAGTGGCAACGAGGGAGACTGTGGTTGGAGTCCCCTCGCTGTGTCTCTAAAAGAACCAAGATGAACAAGTCATGGCTCTCAGAGGACTTTTCTTCCCCTGGGTCAGCCAGGGGACGGGAAAGGCACGCGTATTTTTGAGAGTGCTTCATGCAAAGCATCTTTTTCTTTTTCAAAAGGGGGCTCAACCGATGCCAGTCAAGTGGCGTGTGTGTGGCCCAGTTAGTGGCAACGAGGGAGACTGTGGTTGGAGTCCCCTCGCTGTGTCTCTAAAAGAACCAAGATGAACAAGTCATGGCTCTCAGAGGACTTTTCTTCCCCTGGGTCAGCCAGGGGACGGGAAAGGCACGCGTATTTTTGAGAGTGCTTCATGCAAAGCATCTTTTTCTTTGTCAAAAGGGGGGGTCAACCGATGCCAGTCAAGTGGGGTGTGTGTGGCCCAGTTAGTGGCAACGAGGGAGACTGTGGTTGGAGTCCCCTCGCTGTGTCTCTAAAAGAACCAAGATGAACAAGTCATGGCTCTCAGAGGACTTTTCTTCCCCTGGGTCAGCCAGGGGACGGGAAAGGCACGCGTATTTTTGAGAGTGCTTCATGCAAAGCATCTTTTTCTTTTTCAAAAGGGTGCTCAACCGATGCCAGTCAAGTGGGGTGTGTGTGGCCCAGTTAGTGGCAACGAGGGAGACTGTGGTTGGAGTCCCCTCGCTGTGTCTCTAAAAGAACCAAGATGAACAAGTCATGGCTCTCAGAGGACTTTTCTTCCCCTGGGTCAGCCAGGGGACGGGAAAGGCACGCGTATTTTTGAGAGTGCTTCATGCAAAGCATCTTTTTCTTTTTCAAAAGGGGGCTCAACCGATGCCAGTCAAGTGGGGTGTGTGTGGCCCAGTTAGTGGCAACGAGGGAGACTGTGGTTGGAGTCCCCTCGCTGTGTCTCTAAAAGAACCAAGATGAACAAGTCATGGCTCTCAGAGGACTTTTCTTCCCCTGGGTCAGCCAGGGGACGGGAAAGGCACGCGTATTTTTGAGAGTGCTTCATGCAAAGCATCTTTTTCTTTGTCAAAAGGGGGGGTCAACCGATGCCAGTCAAGTGGGGTGTGTGTGGCCCAGTTAGTGGCAACGAGGGAGACTGTGGTTGGAGTCCCCTCGCTGTGTCTCTAAAAGAACCAAGATGAACAAGTCATGGCTCTCAGAGGACTTTTCTTCCCCTGGGTCAGCCAGGGGACGGGAAAGGCACGCGTATTTTTGAGAGTGCTTCATGCAAAGCATCTTTTTCTTTTTCAAAAGGGTGCTCAACCGATGCCAGTCAAGTGGGGTGTGTGTGGCCCAGTTAGTGGCAACGAGGGAGACTGTGGTTGGAGTCCCCTCGCTGTGTCTCTAAAAGAACCAAGATGAACAAGTCATGGCTCTCAGAGGACTTTTCTTCCCCTGGGTCAGCCAGGGGACGGGAAAGGCACGCGTATTTTTGAGAGTGCTTCATGCAAAGCATCTTTTTCTTTTTCAAAAGGGGGCTCAACCGATGCCAGTCAAGTGGGGTGTGTGTGGCCCAGTTAGTGGCAACGAGGGAGACTGTGGTTGGAGTCCCCTCGCTGTGTCTCTAAAAGAACCAAGATGAACAAGTCATGGCTCTCAGAGGACTTTTCTTCCCCTGGGTCAGCCAGGGGACGGGAAAGGCACGCGTATTTTTGAGAGTGCTTCATGCAAAGCATCTTTTTCTTTGTCAAAAGGGGGGGTCAACCGATGCCAGTCAAGTGGGGTGTGTGTGGCCCAGTTAGTGGCAACGAGGGAGACTGTGGTTGGAGTCCCCTCGCTGTGTCTCTAAAAGAACCAAGATGAACAAGTCATGGCTCTCAGAGGACTTTTCTTCCCCTGGGTCAGCCAGGGGACGGGAAAGGCACGCGTATTTTTGAGAGTGCTTCATGCAAAGCATCTTTTTCTTTGTCAAAAGGGGGGGTCAACCGATGCCAGTCAAGTGGGGTGTGTGTGGCCCAGTTAGTGGCAACGAGGGAGACTGTGGTTGGAGTCCCCTCGCTGTGTTTTACATGCTTTTAGAAGGGCATGAAATGGCTTGGAGGTTGACTTTCATCATATGCAAACTGTTGGCTACCAAAATGCTGCCTTTCCAACAACTGTGGTTATAGGCAATGAGGAACATACTGATGAAGATGAGACGCAGATACCCGATTGGGATGACAACTTAAATATTCGGTCAGGGCAAGAAGAAACTCGGTCTGAGGGGTAGGGGAGTGCAAACACAACAATTGATGATTAAGTTCTAGATCACACCTACTGTCAACCCACAGTCAGACACTCGAGGAGGTCAACAGAGGCGGTGGAGGAGGATGCAACCGACGTCGAAGTAACCTGGCGCCTTCCTGGACACAGTCGGAGCACTGGTAGCACGTCAACAACTGCATCCTCAGCCACCACTCTGCCTCTGAGCATTATTCGGGGTGGATCAACAGGTCGCATGGCCTCTAAGCCTTGCCTAGCCAGGTCCTTTTTTGACATAGAAAAAGATCGCCCAAATTATGTGATCTGTAAAATTTGTCATGGTTCTCTTAGTAGAGGTCAAAACCTCAGCAGTTTGACAACTTCTTCCATGAATCGTCACATGAATAAATATCATATGGCCCGATGGGAAGCTCACCGTGCTGCAATGCGGCCTAGCGGAGCGAACCATCCACCGCCTGCCCCTTCCAGTGCATCCGCGCGCTCGTCATCTTCTAGGACTGTGGGGACAGCTGTCACACCTGTTTTTCCACCCACAACTTCCACCACTGTAACCGCAACAGGCAGTTTGCTTGGTAGGTCGTCAGTTGGTTTGGAAGGGGAAACAAGTGAGTGTGTACAGCTCTCTCAGACATCGATAGCACCAACTTTGGATGAAGGCAACATCATGTCTCCGCCTGCACTTTCCTCACAAAGCTGCATTTTTCCAGGGACACCCGACTCAACACCGTCTACACACAGCAGCCAGATCTCTGTCCCTCAGATGTGGTCAAATAAAAGGCCACTTCCTGCGACCCATGACAAAGCGAAGAGGTTGACTCTATCCCTCTGTAAGCTGTTGACTACAGAAATGCTGCCTTTCCGCCTAGTGGACACACAGGATTTTAGAGACCTTATGTCTGTCGCTGTGCCCCTGTACCAGATGCCTAGTCGCCACTACTTCTCTAAGAAAGGTGTGCCCGCGCTACACCAGCATGTCGCACACAACATCACCGCTTCCTTGAGAAACTCTGTGTGTGAACGGGTGCATTTCACCACCGATACTTGGACCAGTAAGCATGGACAGGGACGTTACATGTCGCTGACTGGCCACTGGGTAACTATGGTGATAGATGGTGAAGGGTCTGCTGCACAAGTCTTGCCGTCCCCACGACTTGTGTGTCAATCCTCTGTCTGTCCAAGTTCCGCCACTGCTTCTGCATCCTCCACCTCATCTGGGTCCTCCACCTCCGCCCCAAGCCTGCCTGGTCAGGCCACCAGCGTTCTCACTGCGCAGAAGGAATCACGCACCCCTCATTACTATGCTGGTAGCAGAGCGCAACGGCATCAGGCGGTCTTTAGCTTGACATGTCTTTGAAATAGGAGTCACACAGCGACTGAGTTGTGGGCAGCTCTGGAGACTGATTTTGATAAATGGTTGTCTCCACTCAACCTGCAGCCTGGTAAGGCCGTGTGCGACAATGCTGCAAACCTGGGTGCGGCCCTTCGCCTGGGCAAGGTGACACACGTGCCTTGTATGGCTCACGTGTTTAACCTTGTTGTCCAGCAATTTTTAACACACTATCCCGGCCTAGATGGCCTTCTGACCAGGGCACGGAAACTGTCTGCAGTGCTCACTTCCGCCGTTCAACCGCCGCACCTGAGCGACTTGCATCGCTCCAGAAGTCTTTCGGCCTGCCGGTTCATCGCCTGAAATGCGATGTGGCGACACGCTGGAATTCAACTCTCCACATGTTACAGCGACTGTGGCAGCACCGGCGAGCCCTGGTGCAATACGTCATGATGTATAGCCTGGGCCAACGAGATGCAGAAGTGGGGCAGATCACCCTGATGGAGTGATCTCAGATCAAGGACCTATGCACCCTTCTGCACAGTTTCGACATGGCGACGAATATGTTTAGCGCTGACAATGCCATTATCAGCATGACGATTACAGTCATTTACATGCTGGAGCACACGCTAAACACTATTCGTAGTCAGGGGGTGGGACAACAGGAAGGGGAGGAACTACAGGAGGATTCATATGCGCAAGACACAACAACATCACCAAGGTCCAGACGTTCATCATCACCAACGCGGCAGGCATGGGACCATGGGGGACAGGGATCAACAAGGGCGCATGGTAGCAGGTGAGATGTTGAGGAAGGTGCAGGAGGACATGAAGATATGGAGGACGAACTGTCCATGGACATGGAAGACTCAGCAGATGAGGGGGACCTTGGTCAAATTTCAGTTGAAAGAGGTTGGGGGGAGATGACAGAGGAAGAAAGAACGGTTAGCACCTCTATGCCACAAACACAGCGTGGACTTGGTGCGCATGGCTGCGCAAGACACATGAGTGCCTTCTTGTTGCACTACCTCCAACATGACCCTCGTATTGTCAAAATTAGAAGTGATGATGACTACTGGCTTGCCACACTATTAGATCCCCGGGACAAGTCCAAATTTTGTGACATAATTCCACCCATAGAAAGGGACGCACGTATGCAGGAGTATCAGCAGAAGCTGTTACTCGATCTTAGCTCGGCTTTTCCACCAAACAACCGTGCAGGTGAAGGGAGTGATTCTCCCAGTTGTAACTTGACAAACATGGGACGGCCTCGTCATCTTCAACAGTCTACCCGTACCAGTAGGACCGTATCTGGTGCTGGTAACAGCAATTTTATGGAATCTTTTCATAATTTTTTTAGACCCTCCTTTGCAAGGCCACCAGAGACAACAAGTCTGACACATAGTCAACGGATGGAGAGGATGATACAGGAGTATCTCCAAATGAACATCGATGCAATGACTTTGCAAATGGAGCCTTGCTCCTTTTGTGCTTCAAATCTAGAAAAATGTCAAGAGCTCTCCAGTTACGCCTCGAAGATTTTGTCGTGTCCAGCTGCCAGCGTTGTCTCTGAACGTGTCTTCAGTGCTGCTGGGTGTGTGCTGACAGATAAGCGCACGCGTCTGTCCAGTGACAATGTGGACAGACTGACGTTCATCAAAATGAACAAGTCATGGATCCAGAAGGAATTTACTACCCCTGTGTCATCCTGGGGAGAGTAAATGCTTGTGGATTTGGAATGTGCTTGATGCAAATCAAAACATCCTGTTTGCAACTAGGGCACAAGTGCTGCCACTGATAAGGTGTCTGTGTGGGGCCCAATTTTTGGAAAAAAAGGGAGACTCCGCTTGGAGTAACCCTTGCTTGCTGTGTTTTTTAAAAATGATACAAGATGAACAGATCTGAAGGCAAGATGAAGCCAACATCATGTCTCCGCCTGCACTTTTCTCACAAACCTGCATTTTTCCAGGGACACCCTACTCAACACCGTCTACAGACAGCAGCCAGATCTCTGTCCCTCAGATGTGGTCAAATAAAAGGCCACTTACTGCGACCCATGACAAAGCTAAGTGGTTGACTCTATCCCTCTGTAAGCTGTTGGCTACCGAAATGCTGCCTTTACGCGTAGTGGACACACAGGATTTTACAGACCTTATGTCTGTCGCTGTGCCCCAGTACCAGATGCCCAATCACCACTGCTTCTCCAAGAAAAGCATGCCCGCGCTACACCGGCATGTCGCACACAACATCACCACTTCCTTGAGAAAATCTGTGTGCGACAGGGTGCATTTCAACACAGATACTTGGACCAGTAAGCATAGACAGGGTCATTACATGTCACTGACTGGGCACTAGCAAACTATGGTGAGAGATGGAGAAGGGTCTGCTGTACAAGTCTTGCCGTCCCCACGAGTTGTTTCAATCCTTGTTCTGTATGTAGAAGTTAATACACTGCTTCTGCCTCTTCAACCTCGTGTGGGTCCTCTACCTTTGCGCAAACCCTGTGTGGTCAGGCCACCCTTCCTTGCAACTGCGCACAAGGACTACCACACACCTCCTTACTATGCTGGCAGCAGAGCTCAATGCCATCAGGCGGTCAAAGTTTTACTTTGAAATGTATGGGAAATGTGAGTCACACCGCTATTACAGAGAATAGTAGTCAGGCAGGGTCAAAACATTAATTGAGGAACAGGAACAGAATGGGACGGCCAGGACTTAATCAGAAAACAAGCAGAGGTGAAATGCGTATCGGCCAACAAGGTACATAAACAGCAAGCAGGAAAAGTAGTCAGGTAACAAGCACACAAAATCATAAAACTGAACTGGGGGTAAAATTAACCAGAGGTTCATAGCTATGTCTGGCAGTGGTCTGCAGACAGGATGGGCATAAAAAAGGGTGTGGTGTCTTCCCATTGGTTGTAGCTGAATGATGGTATTTCATCTGTGAGATACCCACCAGCTACATTCAGCCAGAGATTCTGCATCTGTCAAGGTAATGCAGCCCAGTGGGTGAGCATAACCTGCGTCCACCTGCGCCGCTGGCATCGACTACTCTCCCATCATCAGCACTATTCATGAAAGGAACACGTTGTCACCTGGCGACCGGAGTACAAATTGACGGAGCGGACTCCGTTGGTGACTTAACAGCCGTGTGCGGCAATGATGCAAACCTGGCTGCGGGCCATCCTCAGGGCAATGTGACACACGTGCCTTTTATGGCTCACGTGTTGATCCGAATTCTCCAGCAATTTTTAAAACACCATCACGGCCTACATGTCCTTGTGCAGCGGGCACGCTCGCTATGTGCTCACTTCCATCGTGCGCACACAGCAGCTCAACAACTTTCATCACTCCGGAAGTCTTAGGGTCTGGCAGTTAAACGCCGGAAATGCGATGTTCCGACACGCAGGAATTGGAATCTGCACATGTTGCAGCGTGTGTGGCAGCACCGCAGAGCCCTGCTGAAATACGGTAAGACATATAGCCTGGGATAAGTTGATCCAGAGGTGGTGCAGATCACGCTGCTGGAGTGGTGTCAGATCAAGGACCTATGCACCCTGCTACACAGTTTTGAAATGTCGACGAAGATGTTTAGCACTGGCAATGTCATTCTCAGCGTGACAATTCTGGTCATCTACATGATGGAGCACACTGTAATTATTATTCGGAGTCAGGTGTTGGGACAAGAGGAAGGGGAGGAAGTACAGGAGGAGTCATATGCGGAAGGGATAACAAGATCTACGAGGTCCAGATGGTCAGCGGCACCTATGCGGCAGTCATGGTGAGGGAGAGGGATTAACAAGGGCGCATAGTATCAGCAAAAAGTGTTGATGAAAGTGCAGGAGCCCATGAAGAAATGGAGGACGAACTGGCGATGGGCATGGAAGACTCAGCAGATGAGTGAGAGCTTGCTCACATTTCGGTTGTGCGAGGTTGTGGGTAGAGGGCAGAGGAAGGATGCACGATTCTCACCTCTCTGCCACCAACACACCAAGGACTTGGTCCTCCTGGATGCACAAGACACATGAGCGCCTTCTTGCTGCACTACCTACATGACCCTCGGATTGTATGAATTTGAAGTAATCCTGAATACTGGGTTGCCACACTGTTAGATCCCCGGTACAAGACAAAATTTGGCGAACTAATTCCTGCCATAGAAATAGACGCACGTATACAGGAGTATCTGCAGAATGTGGTACGCAATCTTAGATCTACTTTTCCACTAAACACCAGTGCTGCACAGAGTGAATCTCAACACTTTGTCATGGATAGGAGGAAATGGTCTTTTACTTGTCCACATCGGAGGGACCGAGGGATGGCTGCTGTGCTGAGATGGCGTTGAGTACGGTGTCCCTGCACAGTTGCACTTTTGGTCATATCCCAAAATGAGTTGAAAAAGGACAGATGCTGTTGGAAAGGGGAACAGGTGTGTTGGAAAGGGGAAAAAAATTTGGGTCCGTGGATTTGGTGGTTAAACAACTGTAACATTTGCTGAAGAAACAACATCTGTTACAGTGGGACTGGCAGATTTGGATAAAGTGGTATATAATCTGTGACCGCTATATAACAAAAATTAATAAGAAAAGAAAGAGAAAGGTATATATCACCTTCAGCAGTCAGTGTCCACCGTGCTCCCAGTTGGAAAAGGAGAGGTTGGCAACTTGAAGGTTTGGTG
Organism: Anomaloglossus baeobatrachus; assembly: GCF_048569485.1. NCBI lineage: Eukaryota > Metazoa > Chordata > Amphibia > Anura > Aromobatidae > Anomaloglossus > Anomaloglossus baeobatrachus. Next base: position 154,544,179 of record NC_134354.1, on the reverse strand, counting down.
GAGGATACAGAGCTGTGTGGCTATGAAACTAATAGTAGCCTGAACCGAGTTAGACGCCATTCGGATCTGGAGACTGTGAGCCCTGTTAGCGTCACAGGGTCCACATGCCCACCCAGCCCAGGAACTCCCTGTTAACAACACAGGGGCCATTGAGTACGCTGACCGTGTGCGTAGGGGCCACACCTGTGGACAGCAGGCGCATCAGCAGCAGCAGGCCTGTTAATGCCACTGGGCTGCACAAGCAGGACTGTTAGGACAGGAGCTGGTCTTAACCGTTCTGCGTTACCAACTGTGGTGGTGGCCTGCATCCACCACCCTATCCCTGCCTACCTCTGGCCTAAAGCCGCAATGGGTTCAACACATGGAGGTGTGCTCTTTCGGAGCATAATAGAAGACTGCGCACCTCCTTGTTGGCTCCAGCCCCTTTTATAACCTGGGTCCGCCCCAAACCAGGGTGAACCACAATGCACCTCCTGGAGACAAAAGCAGAGTGACACGTCATGAGTGGCATAACTAGCGTCCTATTTGGAAACGCAACTTCAATGATGACCTCATGGCTGCCATGACCCAAACACCTCACCAGTCATCGTCTGACCATCAATAATGCGGTGACAAGTCATAGGTGTGGGCCTCTGCAAGCCATTTGGGAGGACACCTGATGCCCTGTGGTCTATATGGGACCCCCACATCAGGGCCAGGGCCAAAGAGTTCATTACCGGACCTAGTCTCTGATGCAGGAAGTGCCTGAGCATGCTCAGTAGCATGAAATACAGTCTCTGAAAAAAGACTATCAGCTTTAGCATGGTGTCTAGGCACAAAACAGGACTTAGACCCGGCACAGAATGCAAGCACCTGTGCAAAGAGGCTTTTCACACTTAGTGTGGGAGCATGCGCTGTATCCCGAAATGAAGACTTAGCGTCAGGAATGGCACAGTCAGGCTGAGCATACTCACTAGGCGAAACACTGTAATTATGCTGCAGCTGGGGTACATCGGCACACGCATGCGCACTAGCTGCCTCTCCACACTTAGACGTGGAGGGGAAATTTGTCTTGGAGATGCTGTCTATGAACAGAAGGAAAAGCTAAAGGAAGCCTGACTTTCTATCCCTCCGAATTATGAAATGCAGCAATGAATTCCATGAGTTTGCTATAACATTAGCGTAGCTAAATGTGCATGAGGGTGTGATGTAGAGGTGCTAGAAATAGCTTGTCACCAGTGGGGCACTAATGGAATACAACAGCCAGTTCTATGATGCCACAAAATGGCAGTATTTTGTGCTATCATTATAGCTTATTAAAAACAGAGCACGAGGTTGTCATGCAGAGGTGCTGCACATAGATTTGCAGTAGTGTGAATAGACAAAAGTACAATAGCCACGTTTAGGATACAACTAGGTACACTGAGTGTTTGCTACTATAAATGGCTGAGTTTAAAAAAGTTTGAGTGTGCAATGCAGGCAGACGTGCTGCAAATATCGTTCCAATACTGTGAATAGACAAAAGTACAATAGCCACGTTTAGGATACAACTAGGTACACTGAGTGTTTGCTACTATAAATGGCTGAGTTTAAAAAAGTTTGAGTGTGCAATGCAGGCAGACGTGCTGCAAATAACGTTCCAATACTGTGAATTGACAAAAGTACAATAGCCACGTTTAGGATACAACTAGGTACACTGAGTGTTTGCTAGTATAATGGCTGAGTTTAAAAAAGTTAGAGTGTGCAATGCAGGCAGACGTGCTGCAAATATCGTTCCAATACTGTGAATAGACAAAAGTACAATAGCCACGTTTAGGATACAACTAGGTACACTGAGTGTTTGCTACTATAAATGGCTGAGTTTAAAAAAGTTTGAGTGTGCAATGCAGGCAGACGTGCTGCAAATAACGTTCCAATACTGTGAATTGACAAAAGTACAATAGCCACGTTTAGGATACAACTAGGTACAGTGAGTGTTTGCTAGTATAATGGCTGAGTTTAAAAAAGTTTGAGTGTGCAATGCAGGCAGACGTGCTGCAAATAACGTTCCAATACTGTGAATTGACAAAAGTACAATAGCCACGTTTAGGATACAACTAGGTACAGTGAGTGTTTGCTAGTATAATGGCTGAGTTTAAAAAAGTTAGAGTGTGCAATGCAGGCAGACGTGCTGCAAATAACGTTCCAATACTGTGAATAGACAAAAGTACAATAGCCACGTTTAGGATACAACTAGGTACACTGAGTGTTTGCTACTATAAATGGCTGAGTTTAAAAAAGTTTGAGTGTGCAATGCAGGCAGACGTGCTGCAAATAACGTTCCAATACTGTGAATTGACAAAAGTACAATAGCCACGTTTAGGATACAACTAGGTACACTGAGTGTTTGCTACTATAAATGGCTGAGTTTAAAAAAGTTTGAGTGTGCAATGCAGGCAGACGTGCTGCAAATAACGTTCCAATACTGTGAATTGACAAAAGTACAATAGCCACGTTTAGGATACAACTAGGTACACTGAGTGTTTGCTACTATAAATGGCTGAGTTTAAAAAAGTTAGAGTGTGCAATGCAGGCAGACGTGCTGCAAATATCGTTCCAATACTGTGAATAGACAAAAGTACAATAGCCACGTTTAGGATACAACTAGGTACACTGAGTGTTTGCTACTATAAATGGCTGAGTTTAAAAAAGTTTGAGTGTGCAATGCAGGCAGACGTGCTGCAAATAACGTTCCAATACTGTGAATTGACAAAAGTACAATAGCCACGTTTACGATACAACTAGGTACACTGAGTGTTTGCTACTATAAATGGCTGAGTTTAAAAAAGTTAGAGTGTGCAATGCAGGCAGACGTGCTGCAAATATCGTTCCAATACTGTGAATAGACAAAAGTACAATAGCCACGTTTAGGATACAACTAGGTACACTGAGTGTTTGCTAGTATAATGGCTTAGTAACAATGAGTTGTAGTGTGCAATGCAGGCAGACGTGCTCTGCAAATGTCTTTGCACTAGTGGGACTATAGCAAAGTCCAATAGCCACGTTTAGGATGCCACTAGGTACACTGAGTGTTTGCTAGTAAAATTGCTTAGTTTAAAAAAGTTTGAGTGTGCAATGCAGGCAGATGTGCTCTGCTAATATCTTTGCACTAGTGGGACTATAGCAAAGTCCAATAGCCACGTATAGGATGCCACTAGGTACACTGAGTGTTTGCTAGTATAATGGCTTAGTTAAAATGAGTTTGAGTGTGCAATGCAGGCAGACGCGCTATGCAAATGTCTTTGCACTAGTGGGACTATAGCAAAGTCCAATAGCCACGTATAGGATGCCACTAGGTACACTGAGTGTTTGCTAGTATAATGGCTTGGTTTTAATGAGTTGGAGTGTGCAATGCAGGCAGACGCGCTCTGCAAATGTCTTTGCACTAGTGGGACTATAGCAAAGTCCAATAGCCACGTATAGGATGCCACTAGGTACACTGAGTGTTTGCTAGTATAATGGCTTGGTTAGAATGAGTTGTAGTGTGCAATGCAGGCAGATGTGCTCTGCTAATGTCTTTGCACTAGTGGGACTATAGCAAAGTCCAATAGCCACGTATAGGATGCCACTAGGTACACTGAGTGTTTGCTAGTATAATGGCTTAGTTAAAATGAGTTTGAGTGTGCAATGCAGGCAGACGCGCTATGCAAATGTCTTTGCACTAGTGGGACTATAGCAAAGTCCAATAGCCACGTATAGGATGCCACTAGGTACACTGAGTGTTTGCTAGTATAATGGCTTGGTTTTAATGAGTTGGAGTGTGCAATGCAGGCAGACGCGCTCTGCAAATGTCTTTGCACTAGTGGGACTATAGCAAAGTCCAATAGCCACGTATAGGATGCCACTAGGTACACTGAGTGTTTGCTAGTATAATGGCTTGGTTAGAATGAGTTGTAGTGTGCAATGCAGGCAGATGTGCTCTGCTAATGTCTTTGCACTAGTGGGACTATAGCAAAGTCCAATAGCCACGTATAGGATGCCACTAGGTACACTGAGTGTTTGCTAGTATAATGGCTTAGTTAAAATGAGTTTGAGTGTGCAATGCAGGCAGACGCGCTATGCAAATGTCTTTGCACTAGTGGGACTATAGCAAAGTCCAATAGCCACGTATAGGATGCCACTAGGTACACTGAGTGTTTGCTAGTATAATGGCTTGGTTAGAATGAGTTGTAGTGTGCAATGCAGGCAGATGTGCTCTGCTAATGTCTTTGCACTAGTGGGACTATAGCAAAGTCCAATAGCCACGTATAGGATGCCACTAGGTACACTGAGTGTTTGCTAGTATAATGGCTTGGTTTTAATGAGTTGGAGTGTGCAATGCAGGCAGACGCGCTCTGCAAATGTCTTTGCACTAGTGGGACTATAGCAAAGTCCAATAGCCACGTATAGGATGCCACTAGGTACACTGAGTGTTTGCTAGTATAATGGCTTGGTTAGAATGAGTTGTAGTGTGCAATGCAGGCAGACGCGCTCTGCAAATGTCTTTGCACTAGTGGGACTATAGCAAAGTCCAATAGCCACGTATAGGATGCCACTAGGTACACTGAGTGTTTGCTAGTATAATGGCTTGGTTAGAATGAGTTGTAGTGTGCAATGCAGGCAGACGCGCTCTGCAAATGTCTTTGCACTAGTGGGACTATAGCAAAGTCCAATAGCCACGTATAGGATGCCACTAGGTACACTGAGTGTTTGCTAGTATAATGGCTTGTTTAGAATGAGTTGTAGTGTGCAATGCAGGCAGACGCGCTCTGCAAATGTCTTTGCACTAGTGGGACTATAGCAAAGTCCAATAGCCACGTATAGGATGCCACTAGGTACACTGAGTGTTTGCTAGTATAATGGCTTAGTTATCAGTTGGAGTGTGCAGAGGACAAGAGGGTACAGTGGCAGGATTGTGGTGCTCTGGGTAGAGGAATGGAAGCCTGCCTTTCTATTCCCTCCTAATGGTGAAATGCAGGTAGGAAATCCCTGACCTGGGCTACACAGACGCTGTTGCTGTTTGCAGGACCTGTCACCTATGGCTCTCTGACCCTGCCGGTTGGAGCCCTTAAAAGGACTGCTATAAAGTGCTCTCCCTAAGCTGTCTAACGCTGTGTATGCAGCGCATACAGCTGTATCGGCTATAGGACTCAGGAAGACGGAGCTGCGACAGTGATGTCTGACACCAAAGACGCAGAAGGCAGATAATGGCGTCCGTGAAGAAAATGTCCGGTTTTATAATGCAGGGACATGTGACATGCAGATCCTATCACACATGCCGTTGCTTCTCTGGCTCAAAGTCCACTTAGCTGTGTGTGTGTCTGGGATTGGCTGACATGCTGGCCCGCCCCACAAGACGCGCGCACTTAGGGAAGGATTACAAGAAAAAAAAAAAAAAAAAATGGCGATCGCCATTATAGAAACAGCAGTGATCTGAAGGCGCTGTTCACGCACACTATACACTGAAATGTGATAATAGTTTGATTCACAGAGTGACTTACACTATTACAGCAGAAACCAAGCTATGATTTAGCTGTTTTTTGGCTGCTAGAACCGTTCTCGAACGTTTCTAGAACTACCGAGCTTTTGCAAAAAGCTCGAGTTCTAGTTCGATCTAGAACATGCCCCAAAATCACTCGAGCCGCGAACTGGAGAACCACGAACCACGAACCGCGCTCAACTCTAGTCACCATCAGTATAAACCACTTAAAATCCCCTGAAAAATGACTATATAGATTGAGTTGATGTTGCATAGCAGAGAGTGCTAAAGAGTGGGAAATCACAGAATACAGATTTACTATGTCAGAGGTTAAAAAGGAAAATTCCATTTTTCCACCCAAAAATATAAAAAACCTCTAACACATGGGTAGTATCATTAAGGTAACTCTCAGTAGTAAGAAGGCGTAGGTGGTTGTCTATCTATTCACTAGTGCCACTGTTTAGGGACCCTATACTTGAATATGGGTAGCAGGGAGGTGGAAAATTATCTTGGGTCTTGGGAAGTCCATGAAAAAGAGTAGTAATAGGGTAATCAGGAAGTTGATATTTTTTAGATTTAATATTAAAAAATACAAGGCTATACCCTGATCCAATAATTGGGACAAATTATTTTTAAATGTCAACACATGGTCACTAGGCAGAGTTCTATATGTATTGGTGTTACTGAGAATGGATAACGCCAATCTACGCTATAACGGTATATCAAAAACCACCATGCATCCTGCCTTATCTGATTGCTGGATTGTAAAAGTAAAATTGTAATGGAGCTCTTTGATGGCAATAAACTCCTAGAAACTGAGATTTTTTTATGATCGGTTAAGAACTCACAATCATTGTATAATAACTTTAAATCCCTTACCACTAGAGATTGAAAAAGATCAAGAGATGGAACCCTGCACGATAGTGGATAATATAATGTGCTCTTCTGAGAATTTACAATATCAGTATCTGTAATATTGTTAGATGTACATGTTTTACCCTGTAATTATTGTAGCATAAAGATGGCATATTGTTGTATAAAAGACTTTGAAGGGAGGATATTTGTCACCAGAAATATCAATGATTCATTTTATGAGCATAATTCAGAGTTAGAAACAATTGTATATTGACTGTCGATAGACTAGTACCTTTTTAAAAATCTTAAATAGTATAAAAATGATCAAAAGTCATGCACGGAATAAAGTTGAAACCCATAGCTAGAACTTCTAATAAGTTTTCAATTAATATTAAGGCACTTTGCAAGTCAGATTCTAACGATGAAAAGCTATACTGTTTCTCTGTTGACATTGCTTGCATTTATCTCCTCTTGATCCTCTTGTCTCCCCTCCTCCTGTGTTATTTTTTGGTAGAATTTGTAAAGCATTATTGACTTGTCCAAGACTAGATGTGGTGGTGTCTGTGCCAACATCACTTAAATAAACATCCAATGAGGAAAAGGAAACTCTTTTGTCACTGGCTTTACTGATGTAATTTTAAGGATATATTTTCTATGAGGAAAGGAATTCTTCTCCCTTTTCCACATATAGATTGTATCATAATTAAAATCAGAGAAATCTCAGTTGAATTTACTTTTCTTAAACTCATCTATTTAATCCTCAAGTTTGTTTAAGCTTTCCTTCATCTTCTTGCTGTACAGATCAAATCCAGTTGTATCATTGAAAGAGGTTACAGAATAATTAAGTTGTTTTATGTCAAATTTCAGTTTGGATAATCTGATTTCCTTTTGCAATATACTGTAATAAGTTTCATCAATTCCACAAACAATATGTGAGAATGTTGTTACACTTAGCTAAATAGTCTTAAGAAAAAATAAATGTGGGTATTTTCTTAAGCCTCAAGGGTGCTTTACACGCTACGACATCGCTAACAATATATCGTCTGGGTCACGTCGTTAGTGACGCACATCCAGCACCGTTAGCGACATTGCAGCGTGTGACACCAAGGAGCAACAATCAACGATCGCAAAAACGTCAAAAATCATTGATGGTTGACACGTCGCTCCTTTTGATAATATTATTGGTGGTGCATGTGGTGTATGTGATGTGTGACGCCGCAGGAACGACGAATATCTCCTTACCTGCGTCCACCGGCAATGAGGAAGGAAGGAAGGAAGTGGGTGGCATATTCCAGCCGCTCATCTCCGCCCCTCCTAAGCTATTTTGCGGCCGCTTATTGACACCACAGTTACATTGCTATGACTAGAGATGAGCGAACCGGTCCCGGTTCGGCTCGAGGCGGTTCGCCGAACGGGGGGTCTGGCTCGAGTTCGGCTCGTCGAACGTTCGACGAACCGAACTCGAACGTATAGGCTATAATGGGAGGCAATCACAAACATATAAAAATGCATTATAAATGTACACAAACAGTTAATAAACATTGCCATAACACTTACCGGTCCTCGCGATCCCTTCTGCACTCTGTCTCCTGCCGCTATTCCATCCGATGATCGCTGAATCCTCCCGGTGACCTGCACTGCCAGCAGAGAAGCAGGACCTATCGTGACGTCAAAATAGCCATGTGACCAGTCACGTGGCTATTATCTCATTGGCTACAGACTGGTCACATGACTATGACACGTCATGTAGGACCTGCGAGTGCATCTCTCCGGTACACGGTGCACATATGTGTATCGCCGTGTACCGACGACATGCTCTAGCACACGGTCGACTCCCCGTTCCGTTAGGGACCGGCTGACACAGCCGGTCATTAACGGAGATCACCGTTGCCATAGCAACGCAGTTAGCGGTGACGTCACCGCTAACCGCGGCTCCGAGAGCACCGTTGCTATGGTAACGCGTCTGTCAGCGTTACCGCTAGCAGCCAGCAGTGATCACTCACGGAGTGAAGGCTGCACGCTGCTTCCCGATTGTAGTGAGCATTGTAGTTAGGATGGAGGTTCCCCAGCCCCAAGTGATGAGCTGGTGAATCTCATCCTTCCTCACTACAATCGTCACTACTACTACACTAGAAAGAAAGAAGACAGAAGAGCAGGATCGTGGAGGGCTGACAGGGGTAATAAAGATGGAGTCTCTAATGTGTCTGTGTATTTATTTCTATTAAAGTATTTTTTCTCTGTGTGGTGTCTTTTTTTAACCCTTTATTGGAGATTCTTAATGGCCGGGTCAAACGTGCCTGACATTAAGAATCTCTGGCTTAATACTGGCTGGTAAAACAAAGCCAGTATTAACTCATGATTACCCAACAAGCCACCCGGCTCCAGGGCTGTTGGAAGAGTTGGATACAGCGCCAGATGATGGCGCTTCTATGAGAGCGCCATTTTCTGGGACGGCTGCGGACTGAAATCCGCAGCAGAGGCGCCCACAAACCTCGGGCTAACCTGTGCTGCGGATTCCAATCCCCAGCTGCCTAGTTGTACCCGGCTGGACACAAAAATAGGGCGAAGCCCACGTCATTTGTTTTTTAATTATTTCATGAAATAAGTGAAATAATTAAAAAAAACGGGCTTCCCTATATTTTTGGTTCCCAGCCGGGTACAAATAGGCAACTGGGGGTTGGAGGCAGCCCGTGGCTGCCAGCTGTACCTGGCTAGCATACAAAAATATGGCGAAGCCCACGTCATTTTTTTGGTGGGCAAAAAACTTCTGCATACAGTCCTGGATGGAGTATGCTGAGCCTTGTAGTTCTGCAGCTGCTGTCTGCTCTTCTCCATACAGACAGACAGCAGCTGCAGAACTATAAGGCTCAGCATACTCCATCCAGGACTGTATGCAGAAGTTTTTTGCCCCCTGAAAAAATTATGTGGCTTCGCCATATTTTTGTATGCTAGCCAGGTACAGCAGGCAGGTACGGCTGCCCCCAACCCCCAGTTGCCTATTTGTACCCGGCTGGGAACCAAAAATAAAGGGAAGCCCTTTTTTTATTATTTCATGAATTTCATGAAATAATTAGAAAACAAATGACGTAGGCTTTGCCCCATTTTTGTGTCCAGCCAGGTACAACTAGGCAGCTGGGGATTGGAATCCGCACCACCGGTTGGCCTGAGCTTTCTGGGCCCCACTGCTGCGAATTGCAGTCTGCAGCCACCTCAGAAAATGGCATTTTCATAGAAGCGCCATCTTCTGGCGCTGTATCCAACTCTTCCAGCACCTGCCTGCTATACCTGGCTAGCATACAAAAATATGGCGAAGCTCACGTCCTTTTTTTGTAGCTTTTTGGCAAAAAAAAAAAAAAAAAAATGCTTCCCTGGATTTTCCATTGCCAGTGAAGGTAACACCAAGCAGTGGGGGTTAGCAGCCAGTAGCTGCTTGGATTACCCTTAGCTAGCAATACAAAAAATGCAGTGGGAGCTAACATATATTTTTTTTAATTATTTATTTAAATAACTAAAAATAAAATGGGCTTCCCTGTATTTTGATTGCTGGACATCACAGTGCTGTAAAAATAAATCTTTAAAAAAATGACGTAGCGCTCCGCGGTATTTTTGATTCTCAGCGCAGATAAAGCAGACAGCTATGGGTTGCCACCCCCATCTGCCTGCCGTTACCTTGGTTGGCAATCAAAATACAGGGAAGCCCATTAATTTTTTCTATTTAAAAAATAGTTAAAAAAAAAAAATTACGTTGGGTCCCCCCATTTTTGATAGCCAGCTAGGGTAAAGCAGACGGCTGTAGCCTGAAAACCACAGCTGGCAGCTTTACCGTGGTTGGGGATCCAATGTGGAGGTCCCCTCATGCTCTTTTTTATAATTATTTTATAAATATTAATAATTACACAATAAAAGTAGGGGACCCCCCAAATTGGATCACCAGCCAAGGTAAAGCGGACAGCTGTGGTCTGGTATTCTCAGGGTGGGAAGGTCCATAGTTATTGGGCCTTCACAGCCTAAAAATAGCAGGCCGCAGGCACCCCAGACGTGGCGCATCCACTAGATGCGCCAATCCTGGCGCTTCACCCCAGCTCATCCCGTGCCCTGGTGCAGTGGCAAACGGGGTAATAAATCGGGTTGATACTAGCTGTAAAGTCACCTGAGATCAAGCCCAGCAGTTTGTGATGTCATGGCGTCTATTAGATACCCAACATCATAAACTGTCAGTACTAACAAAAACAAAAAATCGACAAAAGAAATTTATTTGAAAAAACAGTCCCCAAAACATTTCCTCTTTCACCAATTTATTGTAAGAAAAAAAATAAAGGGGTCCCACGACGACTCTGGACCGTCTAGAATATGGGGGGGAGACACTCAGGGAACGTATCCCCCATTTTCTAGGAGTGCGGACCCTTCATGTGAGGAGTGTGGGTGCAATGAATCTGCACTCACTCTCCCCGGGTCCACAGCAGCAGAGTCCATGTCGTAATGGTTGCTACCAAAGCTGCAATGCCCTGCTCATGAGGTAAGGGCATGCCTAATCAGGAGAACTACTGTAGAGGAAGCTCTGCTCACTGGTATATAGGTGCTCAGAGGTAATAATAGATAAAATTAGTGAGTAACCTCGGCACTCTATATCTCCCAGACTAAGTCAGTAAGTCACAATGGATAGTAATGCAAAATCACTCTTTATTGGTCCGTATTAAGAAAATTTTTTTTTCATAAGCATATATGTTTTTGTCCAAAACAAGTTACAAATGACGTTTCGGCCTGAGCCTTCGTCAGATTGGACTTATCTGCATGTAATCATGAAAAATGACAATAATCAGTATCACATAAGAGTGAGAGAACAATAACATAAACTCGAACAATGTAGAGGTACAATTGGGATGCAGCAAAAAAATTGCAACACAGCAAGAAATGAAACACATGATACAAATGTCATAATACAGTACAAGGACAATATAGTAATGACAAATATGGGGTCAGAGTAGGCTTAGACAGCTCTGGTACGAAAGAGATGTCAATCATAAAGTAACATGTGCAGTAGGTGTAGAGCTACACTATGCATGGCAGAGCTAATGGGTAGACCGACCATAGAAAAAGTAGAGAAAAAGTGGAGAAAAAGTGGAGAATAAGTGGAACATAAGAGGAGAAAAAGTGGAGAAAAAGTGGAGCATAAGAGGAGAAAAAGTGGAGAAAAAGTGGAGAAAAAGTGGAGAAAAAGTGGAGAAAAAGTGGAGCATAAGAGGAGAAAAAGTGGAGAAAAAAGTGGAGAAAACGTGGAGAAAAAGTGGAGAAAAAGTGGAGAAAAAGTGGAGCATAAGAGGAGAAAAAGTGGAGAAAAAGTGGAGAAAAAGTGGAGAAAAAGTGGAGCATAAGAGGAGAAAAAGTGGAGAAAAAAGTGGAGAAAAAGTGGAGAAAAAGTGGAGAAAAAGTGGAGCATAAGAGGAGAAAAAGTGGAGAAAAAGTGGAGAAAAAGTGGAGAAAAAGTGGAGAAAAAGTGGAGCATAAGAGGAGAAAAAGTGGAGAAAAAAGTGGAGAAAACGTGGAGAAAAAGTGGAGAAAAAGTGGAGAAAAAGTGGAGCATAAGAGGAGAAAAAGTGGAGAAAAAGTGGAGAAAAAGTGGAGAAAAAGTGGAGCATAAGAGGAGAAAAAGTGGAGAAAAAAGTGGAGAAAACGTGGAGAAAAAGTGGAGAAAAAGTGGAGAAAAAGTGGAGCATAAGAGGAGAAAAAGTGGAGAAAAAGTGGAGAAAAAGTGGAGAAAAAGTGGAGCATAAGAGGAGAAAAAGTGGAGAAAAAAGTGGAGAAAACGTGGAGAAAAAGTGGAGAAAAAGTGGAGAAAAAGTGGAGCATAAGAGGAGAAAAAATGGAGAAAAAGTGGAGAAAAAGTGGAGCATAAGAGGAGAAAAAGTGGAGAAAAAAGTGGAGAAAAAGTGGAGAAAAAGTGGAGAAAAAGTGGAGCATAAGTGGAGAAAAAGTGGAGAAAAAGTGGAGAAAAAGTGGAGAAAAAGTGGAGCATAAGAGGAGAAAAAGTGGAGAAAAAAGTGGAGAAAAAGTGGAGAAAAAGTGGAGAAAAAGTGGAGCATAAGAGGAGAAAAAGTGGAGAAAAAGTGGAGAAAAAGTGGAGAAAAAGTGGAGAAAAAGTGGAGCATAAGAGGAGAAAAAGTGGAGAAAAAAGTGGAGAAAACGTGGAGAAAAAGTGGAGAAAAAGTGGAGAAAAAGTGGAGAAAAAGTGGAGCATAAGAGGAGAAAAAGTGGAGAAAAAAGTGAAGAAAAAGTGGAGCATAAGAGGAGAAAAAGTGGAGAAAAAGTGGAGAAAAAGTGGAGAAAAAGTGGAGCATAAGAGGAGAAAAAGTGGAGAAAAAAGTGGAGAAAAAGTGGAGAAAAAGTGGAGAAAAAGTGGAGCATAAGAGGAGAAAAAGTGGAGAAAAAGTGGAGAAAAAAGTGGAGAAAACGTGGAGAAAAAGTGGAGAAAAAGTGGAGAAAAAGTGGAGCATAAGAGGAGAAAAAGTGGAGAAAAAGTGGAGAAAAAGTGGAGAAAAAGTGGAGCATAAGAGGAGAAAAAGTGGAGAAAAAAGTGGAGAAAACGTGGAGAAAAAGTGGAGAAAAAGTGGAGAAAAAGTGGAGCATAAGAGGAGAAAAAGTGGAGAAAAAGTGGAGAAAAAGTGGAGCATAAGAGGAGAAAAAGTGGAGAAAAAAGTGGAGAAAAAGTGGAGAAAAAGTGGAGAAAAAGTGGAGCATAAGTGGAGAAAAAGTGGAGAAAAAGTGGAGAAAAAGTGGAGAAAAAGTGGAGCATAAGAGGAGAAAAAGTGGAGAAAAAAGTGGAGAGAACGTGGAGAAAAAGTGGAGAAAAAGTGGAGCATAAGAGGAGAAAAAGTGGAGAAAAAGTGGAGAAAAAGTGGAGCATAAGAGGAGAAAAAGTGGAGAAAAAAGTGGAGAGAACGTGGAGAAAAAGTGGAGAAAAAGTGGAGCATAAGAGGAGAAAAAGTGGAGAAAAAGTGGAGAAAAAGTGGAGCATAAGAGGAGAAAAAGTGGAGAAAAAAGTGGAGAAAAAGTGGAGAAAAAGTGGAGAAAAAGTGGAGCATAAGAGGAGAAAAAGTGGAGATTAAGAGGAGAAAAAGTGGAGAAAAAGTGGAGAAAAAGTGGAGAAAAAGTGGAGAAAAAGTGGAGAAAAAGTGGAGAAAAAGTGGAGAAAAAAATGGAGAAAAAGTGGAGAAAAAGTGGAGAGAAAGTGGAGAAAAAAATGGAGAAAAAGTGGAACACCCTTTGGTACCTTTCATGTGGCACTAAGGGGTGCTTAGCTTTGTATTTAGCCAAAAAAATGAAAAAAAAATGACATAGGGTTCCCCCTAGTTTTGTAGCCAGCTAGGGTAAAGCAGACGGCTGCAGCCTGCAGACCACAGCTGGCAACCTCACCTTGGCTGGTAATCCAAAACTGAGGGCACCCCACGCTGTTATTTTAAATTAAATAAATAATTAAAAAAAAAAACACGTAGGGGTCCCCCAAAATTGGATCACCAGCCAAGGTAAAGCAGACAGCTGGGGCCTGATATTCTCAGACTAGGGAGGTCCATGGTTATTGGAATCTCCCCAGCCTAAAAATAGCAGGCCGCAGCCGCCCCAGAAGTGGCGCATCCATTAGATGCGCCAATCCTGGTGCTTCGCCCCAGCTCATCCCGCGCCCTGGTGCGGTGGCAAACGGGGTAATATTTGGGGTTAATACCAGATGTGTAATGTCATCTGGCATCAAGCCCTGGGGTTGGTGAGGTCAGGCGTCTATCAGATACCCGACATCACCAACCCAGTCAGTAATAAAAAAAAATAGACGACAAACACATTTTTATTTGAAAAAACACTCCCCAAAACATTCCCTCTTTAACCAATTTATTAGATTGAAAAACAAATCCAGGTCTGGTGTAATCCAAGGGGTTGCCATGACGATCCACACTGTCCCAGTCAATGAAGAGCAGGATGTTCCCCATTGTCTGGGAGAGCAGTGCAGTGACCTGAGCTAACATCAATGGGTCAGCCCAGGTCACTGCAGGGGGGTGACAAGTGCTGCTGTCAGCGAGGTACATTACCTGCGCTGATCTCCAGCACACTGACAGCCCCTGTCACTGAGGTCAATGACCGGCGCCTTCACAGCAAGTATCGCGAGAGGTCCGTGACGTCACCGCTAGTCAGTCTCGGGTCGGAAGCGATAGGTGATGTGACAAGCGGCGGCCATGGAGGACAGTGACAGCGCTGAGGTCGGGATGGCGGGACTTCATCACCGCAGGTAAGCCGAGCGAGCGAGCGAGCGAGCGCGGGCGGGCGGGGGGGGATGGGGGGGATGGGGGGGGGGGATGTGTGTGTGTGTGTGTGTTTGTGTATGTATGTGTACATGCCGCGGGCAGGAGGGGGCGGAGCGAGCTGAGCGGGAAAGTGTGGGCTTCCTGCACGTAACTAAGATAAACATCGGGTTACTAACCAAAGCGCTTTGCTTGGATACCCGATGTTTATCTTGGTTACCAGCTTGTGGCAGGCTGCCAGCGATGGCTCCTGCACACTGTAGCTGTAAAAAGCCCTGCTTTTTGCTGCTAGAACCGTTCTCGAACGTATCTAGAACTATCGAGCTTTTGCAAAAAGCTCGAGTTCTAGTTCGATCTAGAACATGCCCCAAAATCACTCGAGCCGCGAACTGGAGAACCACGAACCACGAACCGCGCTCAACTCTAGCTATGACGCCGAACGCACCTCCCCTATGAAGGAGGGATTGTTCGGCGGTCACAGTGACGTCGCTGAAAAGGTATGTGCGTGTGACGCTGCTGTAGCGATAATGTTCGCTACGGCAGCGAACACCAAATGTCGCACGAACGACGGGGGCGGGTGCTATCGCGCATGACTTCGCTAGCTATCGCTAGCGATGACGCAGCATGAAAAGCACCCATTGGGCTCTGTGGCACAATGATTCTTTCAACATACTTGTTTAGATTATTAAAATCTGACAATGTGTACACTTGCTGAAGGTCCAATTTTTTAAAACAACAATTTTAAAAATAATTGGTAAAATAACTCTATTTCAGTTCTAGTGCTTATATTGAATCCCCATCAGTGATAGAAAAAAGCTGTGCAAGTTTCTCAAGTCTGGAATCCAAGGGCTCAATGCAATAAAAGACAAACAAAGGAATGGCGCTCACCACGCTGATAAAATGATCCACATGCCATGCAGTCTAGGGCAAGTGCTAATGTCACTGGTGTAGCACTACCAGTATAAGAAACTTGAAGGAAGGCCATTCAGTCACATCCAGTTCAAAATAGATGAGTTAAAAACAAGATATTTTAACTCAAAAAAAGGCTCGGGACGCAGAGTATGCATGAAGGAAGTGGGTAACGTCACCCCTGAGTATGGTGGCCGGTGTCTTGCTGAGTTGCTGGAGACATCGACTGAGATGTTCCAGCAGCAGCATTGCAACTACGAAATAGGGACTTTCACTGCTGTGCTTGGATAGACCCTCACAGTACCCTGCACATGGCACTTCTTCTGGGCTCTCCACCACCCAGGACCATTCTCTCTGCAGAGGATTAATCTCCTTGTGGATTCCCTTGTGACCCACTTCCTTTACCCAAGGATGGAGTCTGCTGTATCACAATCCTATCACAATCTTCACTAGCCACCTGGGTCCACTAACTACTCTATCTGCCATACCCCATCAGGTCATGTGAGGTAACAGTGAGTGGTTGGATCTTATCATTTATGGTATTTTTACCTTGCTATCAAATTCATCATTTGGTTTATCACCTTTATTAATCGTGGGTGATTGCGTGAGTGGTGTGGACCACCTCCTCCTTCCTTGTTTGGCTTAATATTCACACAGTTTTTGTGTGCAATGTACCTATAGATATAGACCATCTGCACAGCTGCACAGCAGGATTTCTATTTTATACTGCTACCAACTTTGCCAAAGGTGGAAGAGCTGCTGCTAACAGCAAACATATTTTTATCCATAATATTAAGTTCTTTTTTTTATCACTCTTCAATATTATCTCCTGTGCCTTTTTTATGTTTAGCATATATTTTAGCCAAAGGTGTAAAATGTAATTTGTTTATATATTTTTTTTTTTTTTTAACAAATGTAACCACTTTTTAGTTTAAACATTTCCCACTCTTGAAAAAAAAGCTTAATCCTAACTAAAAATTTTGAGGGTAGGCTGGGGAAGCAGTACTGCAACCAATCACAGACATTGTAATAGTGGGTGGGCAGGGGAGCCAGGACTGCAACCAATCCCAGACAATGTTACAGTGGGTGGGCAGGGGAGCCAGGACTGCAACCAATCCCAGACATTGTTACAGTGGGTGGGCAGGGGAGCCAGGACTGCAACCAATCCCAGACATTGTTACAATGGGTGGGCAGGGGAACCAGGACTGCAACCAATCACAGACATTGTTACAGTGGGTGGGCACAGGGGAAGCAGGACTGCAACCAATCACAGACATTGTTACAGCGGGTGGGCAGGGAAAGCAGGACTGCAACCAATCACAGACATTGTTACAGTGGGTGGGCACAGGGGAAGCAGGACTGCAACCAATCACAGACATTGTTACAGCGGGTGGGCAGGGGAAGCAGGACTGCAACCAATCACAGACATTGTTACAGTGGGTGGGCAGGAGAAGCAGGACTGCAAACAATCACAGACACTGTTACAGAGAGTGGGTAGGGTAAACAATGAAAATTCATAAGGATTAATGAGCGGACCCGGAAGCAGCATTACAGGCACGAGGAAACTCAGTATTTTTATTTTCTTTGCAGCTCCCAATCACAGTAAGGCCAGTTGTAAATATAGCTATGGCATTACTGTGAGTGGCAGATAATTCCAGCATGTTTAGTGGCTTAAAATCAAGCACCAATCATATAGGGAGGAGACTAGAAAATTAACGAGTATGCCGAATATCTTAATATTTGTGTAAGTAATAAATAGTGCAGAATATATTTGCTCATCACTAGTAATAATGACTTTGTATACTGTCTTTATTTATAACAGGGAAAAGGGAAAGTGGAAACATAAAATGAGGTGTAGCAAGCATTGAAATTACTTATTTTACAATTTTTGTCATTTTTTAACAAACAATAGGCATTAGATATAATTTGAAAGGCAACATTAAAAAAATAAATAAATAAGTAAAAATATACAACTCCAGGATTCCTAGCAACTATTACTATGCAAAAGAAACATACTGCAAATATAAGGCACATTTTGCAAACAGTAAGAACATTCAAACAACTAATATAAGTAGAAAAAAAAACAAACAAACAAGAGAATAACATCAAAGGTCGTATATCTTAAGGGTTGGGTTAAATTTAAGAGACCACAGATACCACCTCTCAGCATATCTAGAAAAGTTACCTTCCTTCAGGGCTACTTTGAAGACCCACTGTCTACCTGCATAAAACTATTATATTCTCTAGGCAACAAATTTGCCTATGCTTCTATATAATAATAATACATCACATAATTTGATAAATGATGAGATGCTGCCTTTGTCTGTACAAAGTAAATCAAGTATATTGAGCCAACTACTGGTCATGTTGGAATTTAAGAGGCTTATTCCTGCAAAAGACCCTATTGGGGTATTTGTTTCCCTGGGGGCCACCCTGAGCTTACTGCTTATGAGGACCCCTCCAATCGGCTATGCTACACCATGTGATTGAATTGCTGCAGGACATTATTGGAAAGCACATCCTGCCACACCTAACATTTTTATAGGGGCTGTACACTACTTTAACATTGATGGCCTATCCTTAGGATAGATCATTAATATCTGATTGTCTGGGGTCCGACACCCGGCACCCCACTGATCAGCTGTTATTGGTGCCAGTGGGGGTAGCAAGCAGCTGGAAATGTTAATTTGCAGAGCTGCCCTGTCTTCTATTAGTGGCCACTTTTGGGTACTGCACATCCACCTCCTATTGATTTGAATAAGAGGCAAATGTGCAGTGCTCAACCATGGTCACCAACAGAGAATGGGGCAGCTCTGGAACTGAACATTTATGGCCACCTGCTTCTGGTTAGCGGTACTGTTGGGTTTTAGACCCCAGAGTACCAGACATTAGTTATCAATTCTAAGGCTAGGCTATTCATGTTAAAGTTGTGGACAACCTTTATAACCTTCTCACTGAGTGTGCAGTATGTGTGAAATGGCATCAGGCATTCTTATTTGTTGATGATCCTCATGAATGGAATTGACTTGAATTTGATCCTCCATGGATCAATTCGCTCATCTCTACTATCTATCTATCTATCTATCTATGGAATTCATGTACCATGTCTTCAAATGTGCACATTTTAAAGTGATTGTCATACATTGACTGCATTATTTAAATAAATTTCACTTGAATGTTTCAAGAACTTACTCATTTTAAATGATCTTTACATTTAAGCAAATTAGACAAAATCTTATCGTAGAGTTAGACAATTTAAATGCTAGAATTTCTACTAATACATCAAATATATTGTTATCTTCATAAGTCAAGCGATCAAGTGTGTAGGTGTTATTGTGTGGGTGCATCACTAAGGTTTGCAAAGATTTCTCCCACGTCAAGAATATACAAATACAAAAGAAATGTTCTACTTTACTCTAATCTTGTATCTTTATTATTTAACTTAATCTACAAAACTTTCAGAAAATTTTGTATTTCTTTGCTTGTTATTAAGGTAGCACTTAAAATAAAGTTCCCATGTTTATTATGCTCCATTGTCTCTCCAGACTCCAAATCATAATAAACAGAAAGAATGCATAAAATTAAAATGTAGCTAAATATTTTATATTCCCCTATCCTAGACCACATGTCTTCTAGTGTCTTAGCTTTATGCTGATCTTATGCTCTTTCACTCTTCTTTACGGACATATACATCAATCCTTTTTCTCATCTCTTTAAATATTCGAGTGACACAAATAAGTCATGAAAGATGTATAAAACCTTTTTTTGATAAAAAAAAAGCATGAGTTTGTAATAAGCGGTTAAGCAATGTTTATTTTATATGTGGCCAAACAATGGTGGTTCTGAGAGCTGGACACTGTAGAGGGGGTTTGCTAGCATGTTGGAATATTTTGTTCTTGTCTACTGCATTGGTGAAAGTTAGAAGACTAAATTTTT
Organism: Anomaloglossus baeobatrachus; assembly: GCF_048569485.1. Lineage (NCBI taxonomy): Eukaryota > Metazoa > Chordata > Amphibia > Anura > Aromobatidae > Anomaloglossus > Anomaloglossus baeobatrachus. The sequence continues at coordinate 154,524,718 of NC_134354.1, read as the reverse complement.
TAGGGTTTATCTTAGAAATGTCCAAATGCCTTCCGTCTATAAAGTATCCTTTACACCGTAATGTACTTCATATATATGAATATAAAGATATTAACTGAGTAAATGGCTCATGCAGATTTATGTGATCCTTGTAGCTACCAATTTAGTTAGCTGTGTTATAAAAATGATGACAGTACCATTGTACTAAACAAATAATTTTATCTTGATTTCCTTATTAATTTCAAGCCCTCACTAACAAGACACTTGTTTCTTTGCTAGGATGTAATTGTTACTCTTTAATGACTGGGTTTGCTTAATAATAATAATAATAATAATAATAATAATAATAATAATAACAATTCTATTAATTAAATAGCGCCAACATATTCTGCATCACTTTACAATTCAGAGAGAACATGTACAGACAATAAAGACATCACAGAGCGACACAATTCAAGAAATACCAAGAGGAGTGAAGGCCCTGCTTGCAAGCTTAAAATTTATGATGAAAAAGGGAAGGCACAAAAAGTAAAAATAAAATGCTTGTCATATGTGGTCAGCTATCAATATAATAAATTAAGTATTCAAATAATGATGCATGAACTAGTCACCAGTAAGTGTCTGCAAAAGTACATAGATGGTGTAAACAGGTGATACAAGGGACCAAATTTAGGAAAAAAAATTTGCAAAGGCAAAACAGGAATAGTTAGATATGTGAGGTGATAGGCCAGTCTAAAGAAATTAGTGTTTAAGTCAAGCTTAAAACTGTGGGTATTGGGAATTAATCATATTGTCATGGGTAGTGTATTCCAGAGAATTGGTGGGGCACGTGTGAAGCCCACCTGCAGTAGTCGCCCCTGGGACATCACTCCACCTTCAGGGACGCCACAGGGTCTTCTTTTGGGTATATATGGCAACAGGTATGTCATTTTTGTATATATATGAGTCGTGACGCCACTCATGGTTTGCGGTCTGGGGATATGGGTGACCGCCACTGCAGGTTTAATGAGCGCCTGGGGCTGATGGAGTCTGCAGTCGGATGGTGTGGCCTCCCGTGAGTGAGGCTGGCCTCAGGGGCTCGGGTGTGTGGAACAACAGGTTCCAGAATAACTCAGGCTCAGTCCGGAAAGTCTTTAAACTTGTTTTTACTCACTTTCGCTGTTTTCGTGAGGTAACCTGGGCGATGCTGAGATAAACAAGGTGGAACCAAGAACTCCTTCAGGCCAATCTGAGGGTAACCATTAACTCGCCTTCCTAGCACTTCTTTGTTCGGATAACCCCTGACTTGAAGTACCGTGGGCTCTATCCAGGGAGTCAATGCTGCCTTTTCTCCCTTTTTGGCCCGTTTGCCGGCAGCGTGGACCAGGTGAGATGGCTTTAAGCTCTGTCTCCTTATGGGCTCTTTTGTTGCTGCTGAGGCTCGGACTCTGGATGGTTGGTGAGGTACTTCTAGTCCTCTCACCAGCAAGTTTAGCTGATCAATAAATTAATGTCTACTCTACGGATCTGTTCCCCGTGTGTGCCTAGTCACCAGCAGACCCTGTGCTCAACCGCCTTTCTTCAGGTGTCTTTCTGACTGACTCACTGGTAACCGTTCTCCCCCGCTAACGGCTACTTCACGTGCAGGGTCTAACTAGCGTGTGCACGCGACTGCGTCTCCTAGCAACCGCCGATCACCACTACCAGACTGGCTCACTCCACCTCTTTCCTGACAGCCTCTGCAGCTTAGCTTCAAGCCCCTCCACTACACCCCTTGACAAGAATTGAAGGCTAGCCTCCTCCAGAGGCTACCCAAGGGTCCCGACTAATGGTGTGGGAGACCTGGTTGCTATGTGTCTGTGCGTAAACACCTCATTCTGACCTTTAGAATTACCTGGAAGCACTGTCCCAGCATGGGTGCAGTACTCAGTGGTGCCTGACCAGGAATAGAGCAGAGCATATTAACTAGAGATGAGCAAACCTCTAGAGGTTCGAGTTCGACTCGGTTCGCCGATCGGAGGCCGCGTTCCAGTTCGGTTCGGCAAACCTCTAAAACCCCATTGAAAACAATGGGAGGCAAACAGAAACACATAAAAACACATTATACAGTTAGGTCCAGAAATATTTGGACAGTGACACAATTTTCGCGAGTTGGGCTCTGCATGCCACCACATTGGATTTGAAATGAAACCTCTACAACAGAATTCAAGTGCAGATTGTAACGTTTAATTTGAAGGTTTGAACAAAAATATCTGATAGAAATTGTAGGAATTGTACACATTTCTTTACAAACACTCCACATTTTAGGAGATCAAAAGTAATTGGACAAATAAACCAAACCCAAACAAAATATTTTTATTTTCAATATTTTGTTGCGAATCCTTTGGAGGCAATCACTGTCTTAAGTCTGGAACCCATGGACATCACCAAACGCTGGGTTTCCTCCTTCTTAATGCTTTGCCAGGCCTTTACAGCCACAGCCTTCAGGTCTTGCTTGTTTGTGGGTCTTTCCGTCTTAAGTCTGGATTTGAGCAAGTGAAATGCATGCTTAGTTGGGTTAAGATCTGGTGATTGACTTGGCCATTGCAGAATGTTCCACTTTTTTGCACTCATGAACTCCTGGGTAGCTTTGGCTGTATGCTTGGGGTCATTGTCCATCTGTACTATGAAGTGCCGTCCGATCAACTTTGCGGCATTTGGCTGAATCTGGGCTGAAAGTATATTCCGGTACACTTCAGAATTCATCTGGCTACTCTTGTCTGCTGTTATGTCATCAATAAACACAAGTGACCCAGTGCCATTGAAAGCCATGCATGCCCATGCCATCACGTTGCCTCCACCATGTTTTACAGAGGATGTGGTGGGCCTTGGATCATGTGCCGTTCCCTTTCTTCTACAAACTTTTTTCTTCCCATCATTCTGGTACAGGTTGATCTTTGTCTCATCTGTCCATAGAATACTTTTCCAGAACTGAGCTGGCTTCATGAGGTGTTTTTCAGCAAATTTAACTCTGGCCTGTCTATTTTTGGAATTGATGAATGGTTTGCATCTAGATGTGAACCCTTTGTATTTACTTTCATGGAGTCTTCTCTTTACTGTTGACTTAGAGACAGATACACCTACTTCACTGAGAGTGTTCTGGACTTCAGTTGATGTTGTGAACGGGTTCTTCTTCACCAAAGAAAGTATGAGGTGATCATCCACCACTGTTGCCATCCGTGGACACCCAGGCCTTTTTGAGTTCCCAAGCTCACCAGTCAATTCCTTTTTTCTCAGAATGTACCCGACTGTTGATTTTGCTACTCCAAGCATATCTGCTATCTCTCTGATGGATTTTTTCTTTTTTGTCAGCCTCAGGATGTTCTGCTTCACCTCAATTGAGAGTTCCTTAGACCGCATGTTGTCTGGTCACAGCAACAGCTTCCAAATGCAAAACCACACACCTGTAATCAACCCCAGACCTTTTAACTACTTCATTGATTACAGGTTAACGAGGGAGATGCCTTCAGAGTTAATTGCAGCCCTTAGAGTCCCTTGTCCAATTACTTTTGGTCCCTTGAAAAAAGAGGAGGCTATGCATTACAGAGCTATGATTCCTAAACCCTTTCTCCGATTTGGATGTGAAAACTCTCATATTGCAGCTGGGAGTGTGCACTTTCAGCCCATATTAAATATATAATTGTATTTCTGAACATGTTTTTGTAAACAGCTAAAATAACAAAACTTGTGTCACTGTCCAAATATTTCTGGACCTAACTGTAAATGTACACATACAGTTAATAAACATTGCCATAACACTTACCTGTCCCCGCGATCCATCCATGCACTCTGTCTCCAGCCGCTTTTCCTTCCTGATAATCGCTGCCTCCTGGTAACCAGCACTGATGATAGGACCTATCGTGACGTCAAAATAGCATGTGACCAGTCACGTGTCGATTATCTCATTGGCTAAAGACTGGTCACATGGCTTTGACGTCACGCTAGGACCTGTCAGTGCATCTCTCCAGTACGCGGTGATCGTTTGTGTATCTCCGTGTACCGGCGACATGCTCTGGCACACGGTCGACTCGCCGTTCTGCTTCAACGTTCCGTTATTCACCGGCTGCCACAGCCAGTTAATAACGGAGATCACCGTTGCTATAGCAACGCGCCTGTGAGGGGTGATGTCACCGCTTACAGCAAGAAGCACTGCTCTCTCACGGAGTGAATTCTGCACGGGGAACAGCAGCGTCTTTCTCCCATGCAGTGCTGCTGATGTAGCAGAGCTGCATGGGTTGAAGGAGAAAGAAGACAGAAGACCATGGATCGTTCAGGGATAAGAGGAAGTAATAAACATGGAGTCTCTAACTGTGTCTGTGTATTTATTTCTATTAAAGTATTTTTTCTCTGTTTGGTGTCTTTTTTTAACCCTTTATTGGAGATTCTTAATGGCTGGGTCAAACTTGCCTGACATTAAGAATCTGTAACGCCTGCCTAGATCCACAGACTCAGATGGGCTGTAAAGGGGAGACTAGAGGGAAGCCACTCACCAAGTAGGACCCCCAGAACCCTGAAACCCTTTAACCCCTATACAGGGATTTGGAATTACACAGGGAACTGGAGATCACTACCTGTGGAAGGCTGCAGTCCGATGAGAGTAATAGTCAGGCAGGGTCAAACCAGGAATTGCGGAACAGGGACAGAATCGGCACGCAGTGACGTAGTCAGCAAATGTAGCAGAGGTCAGATCCGGGTCGGGCAGCAAGGTACAAAAACAGTAGGCAGAAGGTTAGTCAAAAACATTCAGAAGTCAACACACAGGAATCACCAACGGAATAGGACGTAACAGGAGCCAGGAAAATCAGAACTATATCTGGCAGTAATCATGTGACAGGAGGGGAAATAAGAAGGGTGTGGTGTCTTCCCATTGGCTGTAGCTGAACGCTGGCAACTTCAGCTGGAAGACACATGCCACCCACAGTCAGCCAGCGGTACTGCAGATCCCAAGCTAACGCAGCCCAGTGGATGATCGGAGCCTGCGCCCACTGGTGCCGCTGGCATCGACTTCTCTCCCATCACCAGCACCATCCACGGCAGGAACACGGCGTCGCCTGGCGATCGGAGCAGAAGTCGCTGGAGCAGACTCCGGCGGTGACATAACAGAATCTCTGACTTAATACTAGCTAGTAAAACAAAGCTAGTATTAACTCATTATTACCCAGCGAGCCACCGGCATCAGGGCAGCTGGAAGAGTTGGATACAGCGCCAGATGATGGCGCTTCTATGAAAGCGCCATTTTCTGGGCTGGCTGCTGACTGCAATTCGCAACAGGGGTGCCCAGAAAGCTCCGGCTAACCTGTGCTGCGGATTCCAATCCCCAGCTGCCTAGTTGTACCCGGCTGGACACAAAAATGGGGCGAAGCCCACATGTTTTTTTTTTTTACTTATTTCATGAAATTCATGACATAATTAAAAAAAGGGCTTCCCTATATTCGTAGTTCCCAGCCAGGTACAAATAGGCAGCTGGGGGTTGGGGGCAGCCGTACCTGCCTGCTGTACCTGGCTAGCATACAAAAATATGCCGAAGCTCACATCATATTTTTTGTAGTTTTTTGGCAAAAAAAAATAAAAAATGCTTCCCTGGATTATCCATTGCCAGTGAAGGTAACACCAAGCAGTGGGGGTTAGCAGCCAGTAGCTGCTTGAATTATTCTTAGCTAGCAATACAAAAATGCAGCGGGAGCCCATATATTTTTTTTAATTGTTTACTTAAATAACTAAAAAAATGGGCTTCCCTGTATTTTGATTGCCTGACATCACAGTGCTGTAAAAATAAATCTTTAAAAAAAATGACGTAGCGCTCCGTGGTATTTTTGATTCTCAGTGCAAATAAAGCAGACAGCTACAGGTTGCCACCCACATCTGCCTGGCGTTACCTTGGCTGGCAATCAAAATACAGGGAAGCCCATACATTTTTTTTATTTAAAAAAATAGTTAAAAAAAAATGACTTGGGGTCCTCCCATTTTTGATAGCCAGCTAGGGTAAAGCAGATGGCTGTAGCCTGAAAACCACAGCTGGCAGCTTTACCGTGATTGTTGATTCAATGTGGAGATCACCCCAGGCTCTTTTTTATAATTATTTTATAAATATTAATAATTACAAAAAAAAAAGTAGGGTCCCCCCAAATTGGATCACCAGCCAAGGTAAAGTGGACAGCTGTGGTCTGGTATTCTCAGGGTGGGAAGATCCATAGTTATTGTCCCTTCACAGCCTAAAAATAGCAGGCCACAGGCGCCGCAGAAGTGGCGCATCCACTAGATGCGCCAATCCTGGCGCTTAAACCCAGCTCATCCTGTTCCCTGGTGCGGTGGCAAACGGGGTAATAAATGGGGTTGATACTAGCTGTAAGGTCACCTGACATCAAGCCCAGCAGTTTGTGATGTCATGGCGTCTATCAGATACGAGACATCACAAACTGTCAGTACTAACAAAAAAAATAGACAACAAAAAATGTATTTGAAAAAACACTCCCCAAAACATTCCCTCTTTCACCAATTTATTGTAAGGAAAAGAAATAAGGGGGTCCCATGATGACTCTGGACCATCTAGAATATGGGGGGACACGCTCAGGGAATGTATGCCCCATTTTCTAGGAGTGCAGACCCTCCATGTGAGGAGTGTGGGTGCAATGAATCTGCACCCATTCTCCCTGGGTCCACAGCAGCAGAGTTCATGTCGTAACTGTTACTACCAATGCCCTGCTCATGAGGTAAGGGCATGCCTAACCAGTAGAACTATTCTACTTCTCCAAATATTGGTATTTGCTGATATGATTGCTATTCCACCTACTATATATTGGGGATAGGATCTTGGAGATGGAATACCCCTTTAAGTCCAGTTATCCAGCTGAATGAATACTAAACAACAGAGCTCGCTATTTAGACATGTTTTCTTGTGGCGTATAACGGACACTCATGTTTGGCAGTCGTTCAGCAGGGCAACTATAAAATCAAATACCTCCATTTGGAAATATAGTATAGCTCTCCTGATCAACTATGTTCCTTATTTCATGAGCAGGGCATTGCAGTTGCTTAAAGATGCATGGTTACCGCCACTCACTGTGTCTGAACACAGGAAGCTGAGCTGACAGCTACTCTGTGCATGCGGCAGCATCTATTGTGAAGGAAGGATCACAGAGGATCAATGCTGCACAGGTACAGGGGTCACCAGGGAACACCGGTGGGGTTATAGGGGATGACCTGGCATGGTCTTGCGAAGAGTTTTCTGTCGCATGTGTCATGGCACATGCGACAGAAATCAGAGGAGTAGGGTGAATGCGGCCGGCGCGCTGCTGTGCGCGTGGTCATCTTGGATTTCCGGGAGGGGGTCGGGGGGGAACTTTGGCAACACCGGGGGACCGGAGGGGACCAGGGAGGATATTTATCTCCCATCTGACATGTTTGTTCATGCCAGATGGGAGATAAATAATTTTTTACCGGCGCTGTCATTTACTGTAACGTGATCATCGGTATACGGTGTATACCGGTGATCACGTGAGCGGGGACCGGAAAAAACAGCCTGAATCATGATCTCCAGGGTCTCAGCAACCCCCTGAAACCCCGGAGATTTTCTGACGCTGGGGGGGGCGCTATTCACTTATTTCTGCCTGCTGTTTATAAACGGCAGATCAGAATAAGGCTACATTCACACGACCGATCCGTTTTTGCGGTCCGCAAAAAACGGTCCTTTTTTTTCACGGGTGCATCCGTGTGGCATCCGTTTCCGTTCCGTATACAGTCCGTATGTCATATGTTTGTCATCTGTGTGCCTTCCGTTTTTTTTTGCATACTGCAAAAAAACTGATGGAGGGAAAATACATAAATTTACCCAGGATCCATAGCTTCAACCTACATGAGACGGTCACATGGTCACTCCAGTGCCATTTTCTACTGCTTTTCACAGCGTAGAGCGCTCTGGTTATTTTCTTGTGCTTGTACACTTCATAACAGTCTTTTCTGTCATTATGATGGCAGAAAGACACATAATCTCCCACTCTCCTGCATTTTGTAATTTTGCACCCTTTGGTGCCTTTCATGTGGCACTAAGGGGTGCTTAGCCTTGTATTTACCAAAAAAACAAATACATTTAAAAAAAATGACGTGGGGTTCTCCCTATTTTTGTAGCCAACCAGAGTAAAGCAGACAGCTGCAGCCTGCAGACCACAGCTGGCAGCTTCACCTTGGCTGGTAATCCAAAACTGAGGGCACACCACGCTGTTATTTTAAATTAAATAAATATTTAAAATTAACAAAACATGTGGAGGTCCCCCCCAAAGTTTGATCACCAGCCAAGGTAAAGTGGACAGCTGGGGTCTAATATTCTCAGACTAGGAGGTCCATGGTTATTGGACTCTCCCCAGCCTAAAAATAGCAGGCGCAGCCGCCCCAGAAGTGGCACATCCATTAGACGTGCCAATACTGGTGCTTCACCCCAGCTCATGCCGTGCCCTGGTGCGGTGGCAAACGGGGTAATATATGGGGTTAATACCAGATGTGTAATGTCACCTGGCATTAAGCCCTGGGGTTGGTGATGTCAGGCGTCTATCAGATACCCGACATCACCAACCCAGTCAGTAATAAATAAAAATAGACCACAAACACATTTTTATTTGAAAAAACACTGCCCAAAACATTTTCTCTTTCACCAATTTATTAGAAAGAAAAACAAATCCAGGTCTGCTGTAATCCAAGGGGTTCCCATGACGATCCATACCATAGTCAATGTCCCAGTCAATGAATAACAGAATGTTCCCCATTGGCTGGGAGAGCAATGCAGTGACCTGAGCTAACATCAATGGGTCAGCCCAGGTCACTGCAGAGCATGACAAGTGCTGCTGTCAGGAGCGAGGTACATTACCTGCGGTGACGATCTCCTGCACTGCTGATAACAGAGCTGTCACTGACTTCAATGACCGCCGCCTTAGCAGCCAAGTATCGCAGGAGCCTGAGACGTCACCGCTAGTCACAGTCTCGGGTCGACAGCGAGAGGAAATGTGAAGCGGCGGCCATGGAAGACAGTGACAGCGCTGAGGTAGAGAGGGCGGGTGTTGTGAATGTTAATTATGTTTTGGCTTCTGGGAGGCTCCCTCTGGTGGCCAGGAATGGTTTGGACTTGGACCAGGAGTGTTGTGCAATGGGCGTTTCCTTTGCTAACTCTCTCCTTATTTAAATCCTGGCCACCATCAGTCCCTTTCCTGTCCTTTCCTATTTTAGTCAGTGGGGGCCTCACCGTTTGCTAATCCTGTCATCTATCTGTGTATTGTGTTTTTCCTATATCACCGCAGTCTTTGAATGTGGGAGGTTTGCTATTCTTGTCTATTTTCTGAGGCAGAGAGTTATTCATCTTTCCTTCCTTTAGGATAAAAAAATTTTTTTTTTTGGTGTTTTTCCTCTTCTTCTTTGGGTTCTATGGAAGATTTCTTTTTTCTAGCATGGATGAATTGGGTGAGCGTGTTGCTCATCTTGATGCTAAGGTTCGTCGTATAGAGTCTTATCTTGCACAGACTCCCCTTGCAGAGCCTAAGATTCCCGTCCTGAATTTTTTTCGGGAGATAGGTTGAGATTTTTGAGCTTCAAAAATAATTGTAAATTATTTTTTGACCTGCGCCCTAAGTCCTCAGGGAATCCCATACAGCAGGTTAAGATTGTCATCTCCTTACTGCGTGGTGACCCTCAGGACTGGGCCTTCTCTTTAGCGTCTGATGATCCGATTCTCAGTGATGTGGACTCCTTTTTTCAGGCCTTGGGTTTATTATATGACGAACCCAATATTGTGGACCAAGTAGAAAAATTGTTGTTGTCCTTAACTCAGGGTTTGGATTCTGCAGAAACATTTTGTCAGAAATTTTGAAAGTGGGCGGTCCTTACCAAATGGAATGATGATGCGCTTGCGGCTCTTTTTCGGAAGGGTGTTGCTGATTCATTGAAGGATGTAATGGTAGGATTTCCCATCCCTTCTGGTCTTGATGCCTCTATAACCTTGGCCATTCAGATTGATTGACGGTTACATGAGCGCAGGAAGATACCTGCTAGTTTTGTGCCTGTGGAACAGCCTTTGGAGCCTATGGAGTGTGATAGGGTCCTTTCTAATGCTAGTCGGCAGGGGTTCAGATGGAAGAATAGACTGTGCTTCTATTGTGGAGACGCTTCTCATAACATCTTTGTCTGCCCTAAACATGAAAGGAGATTGGTTACTTCTGTTACTGTGGGTTCTTTGCAACCAACGTTTCTTTTGTCTGTCCCATTGATTTGCTCATTGTTTTCCTTTTCTGCATTTGCCGGTGCCTAAGAAACCTTGGACGCACATCTCTATGGATTTTATTTCAGAGCTTCCCGTCTCTCAGAAAATGACTGTGATTTGGGTGATCTGTGATAGATTCTCCAAGATGGTCCACTTGGTTCCCCTATCTAAGTTGCTGTCTTCATCAGAGTTGGTGCCTTTGTTTTTCCAACATGTTGTTCGTTTGCATGGTATTCCCGAAAACATTGTTTCTGACAGAGGGGTGCAGTTTGTATCCAGATTTTGGAGGATTTTTTGTTCCAAATTGGGTGTTCAGCTGTCTTTCTCCTCGGCGTTTCATCCTCAGACCAACGGTCAGACTGAAAGGGCTAACCAGACCCTGGAGAGCTATTTACGGTGTTTTGTTTCTGCGGATCAGGATGACTGGTTTTCGTTTTTGCCTTTGGCTGAATTTGCCCTTTACATTAGAGCTAGCTCTACCACATTGGTGTCCCCCTTTTTCTGCAATTTTGGGTATCACCCTAGGTTCCTCTCAGGGCAGCTTGAGGCGTCTGACTGTCCAGGGGTGGATTCGGTGGTCAACAGAATGCAACAGATTTGGGGGCAGGTAGTGGATAAATTGTTTCAGTCCCAAGAAACTGCCCAAAAGTTTGCCAACCGGCGTGGGACTGATGGTCCCCGGTTTAAAGTAGGGTACATGGTGTGGTTGTCCTCTAAAAATGTTCCTATGAGAGTTCCATCTGCTAAATTTAAGCCCAGATTTATTGGATCTTATCAGATTTCGGAGATTATCAACCCTGTATCTTTCCGTTTGACTCTGCCTGCGTCATTTAAGATTCACAATGTCTTTCATAAGTCCTTGATGAAGAAACATGTGGAGCCAACAGTTCCTGCAGCAGCGCCTCCTTACCCTGTTTTGGTACAAGAGGATCTGGAGTATGAGGTTGAAAAAAATCTGGATTCCCATCGCAGTAGGCGTCAGCTTCAGTACCTTGTGAAATGGAAGGGTTATGGGCAGGAGGATAACTCTTGGGTTGTGGCATCTGACATTCATGCAGACAGGTTGGTTCACGCCTTCCATCATGCTCATCCCGAGCGACCGGGTGGCGTTGGTGAGTGTTCGGTGACCCCTCCTCAAGGGGAGGGGGACTGTTGTGAATGTTAGTTATATTTTGGCTGCTGGGAGGCTCCCTCTGGTGGCCAGGAAGGGTTTGGACTTGGACCAGGTGTGTTGTGCAATGGGCGTTTCCTTTGCTAACTCTCTGCTTATTTAAATCCTGGTCTGATAGCAGGCTATGCCAGATGGCAGTTGTTCTTTGTATCACCAGCCTGCTTCATTCTGCTCCACACCACATCTACCCCAAATAAGTTCTTGCTCTTTATTTATTGTTTGGTTCTTTTGCTCTTTTCTGGGTTTGTCATTTCCTGTGGTTGTTTTCAGTTTATTTGCATGCAAGGATTTTCCCCCTCAGTTGCTTGGCTGGGGAACTCCCTGCAGTTCTATTTGGAGTATAGCTCCTTTGGGTCCATATGTTTGTGGCTTGTTGAATTTGTTATGATTCTTGTTTTCTATTCATTGGTATGACCAAAGCACCTGGTATAGGACAGAGTTCAGATCGTGCGATCTGAGGGCCTTTTTGTACTATCAGGAATTTGGAATTTTGCAGGGTTTTTCTCTAGCCACCATCAGTCCCTTTCCTGTCCTTTCCTATTTTAGTCGGTGGGGGTCTCACCTTTTGCTAATCCTGTCATCTATCTGTGTATTGTGTTTTTCCTATATCACCGCAGTCTTTGAATGTGGGAGGCTTGCTATTCTTGTCTATTTTCTGAGGCAGAGAGTTATTCATCTTTCCTTCCTTTAGGATAGTTAATTCTCCGGCTGGGTTCGCGGTGCACAGGATGTTAGTTCACGCCTCGGCTACTTCTAGTGTTGATGGTTAGTAAGGGGATGGCGTCCAGATTAGTTGCCAATGCTCTTGTCACCTTTTACCAATGATTTGTGGTGGTCTTCCATGGTTCTGGATCATAACAGGTGGGACTTCATCTCTGCAGGTAAGCCGAGCAGGGCCATGTGTGCGGATTGCAAGGTGGGTGGAGCTAAGCGGGGTAATGTGTGTGGAGTGCGAGGTGGGTGGAGCCAAGTGTGGTAATGTGTGCAGAGTGTGAAGTGGGTGGAGCCTAGTGGGGCCATGTGGTGCTGAGGACGTCAGTGCCAGGGACTGCATGGCTAAGGAAAGGTGAGTGTGTGTGTGTGTGTACATGCTGAGTGCAGGAGGGGGCAGAGCCCAGCGGGGAAATGTCGGCTCCCTGCACACGTAACTAGGGTAAATATCGGGTTACCAAGCAAAGCGCATTGCTTGGATACCTGATATTTATCTTGGTTACCTGCTTACCGCAGGCTGCCAGCGATGGCTCCCTGCATACTGTAGCTGTAAAAAGCCCTGCTTTTGGTGATAGAACCGTTCTCGAACGTAACTCGAACTGTTAAGCTTTTAGCAAAAAGCTCGAGTTCGATCTTGAGCACCCCAAAAATCACTCAAACATGAAATTGGCAAACCTCAAACCTCGAACATCGCTCAACTCTAGTTATATGCACATGTTGAGTATTTGGATGCAGAATTGCAGATTACCTATTTCTGCATCTTTTGGTTTGAAAAACACAGTGGCAAAAATGTGTGTTGTACTGCTTTTTTGCCATGTTTTTGCATGCTCTTTTCACTAGTGATGAGCTAGTATGCTTGTTACTACTCGGTACTCGCACGAGTATCACTGTACTCGGGCTACTCGGCGGGGACCGAGTAATCTCGCGATACTCGTGCTGTACTCGTGGTCTTCATCCCTGCATGTTGGCGCTCTTTTGAGAGCCAGCCCTCATGCAGGGATTGGCTGACAGACCACTGCAATGCCACAGCCCTGTTAGTTGTGGAATTGCAGTGATTGGCCGGCCTGCACAGCGTGACCGAGCCTTTATACCGGCGGGCGCGCTGTGCTCTGCACACAGCCATCCAGACAGTCAGTGCAGGGAGAGTGTTGCTGCTTCAGGGAAAGGTTTGCGGCCCTTTATAGTTATTTCTGTAGCAGGGCTGCAAACAGTGTGACCAGAAGTCCTTCTCAGGACTATTATAGTTGTATACAGGCAGGCAGGGTATAGCCAGGTCGGAGTACAGTAGCAGAGTCCTTCTCAGGACTATTGTTTCTGTATACAGGCAGGGTATAGCCAGGTCGGAATACAGGCTAGTGACCAGAAGAGTCCTTGTCAGGACTATTGTAGCAGTATACAGGCAGGCAGGCAGGAAGGCAGGGTATATAGCCATTCCTAGTGGTGACCGTATACCAGCCTTCATCATATCTGGGGCTGGTGTACACAGTCTAAAACAGTCCTGATAGTGTCAGACTTCTCAGCAATTGTCGCTCCTAAAAACCTGTTAGGTTCTTAGTGCGTCCGTACTTGCATTTAAAAACCGCACGTGTGTGCCTGTCGGTGGCAGCATACAGGTGCACGTTTTGCACAAACTATTATATAACGCACAAGTCTAGTGTATAATACACGTCAGTCAGCAGTGTCTGATAGTGTCAGACTTCTCAGTAATTGTCGCTCCTAAAAACCTGTTAGGTTCTTAGTGCGTCCGTGCTTGCATTTAAAAACCGCACGTGTGTGCCTGTCGGTGGCAGCGTACAGATGCACGTTTTGCACAAACTATTATATAACGCACAAGTCTAGTGTATAATACACGTCAGTCAGCAGTGTCTGATAGTGTCAGACTTCTCAGTAATTGTCGCTCCTAAAAACCTGTTAGGTTCTTAGTGCGTCCGTGCTTGCATTTAAAAACCACACGTGTGTGCCTGTCGGTGGCAGCGTACAGGTGCACGTTTTGCACAAACTATTATATAACGCACAAGTCTAGTGTATAATACACGTCAGTCAGCAGTGTCTGATAGTGTCAGACTTCTCAGTAATTGTCGCTCCTAAAAACCTGTTAGGTTCTTAGTGCGTCCGTGCTTGCATTTAAAAACCGCACGTGTGTGCCTGTCGGTGGCAGCGTACAGGTGCATGTTTTGCACAAACTATTATATAACGCACAAGTCTAGTGTATAATACACGTCAGTCAGCAGTGTCTGATAGTGTCAGACTTCTCAGTAATTGTCGCCCCTAAAAACCTGTTAGGTTCTTAGTGCGTCCGTGCTTGCATTTAAAAACCACACGTGTGTGCCTGTCGGTGGCAGCGTACAGGTGCACGTTTTGCACAAACTATTATATAACGCACAAGTCTAGTGTATAATACACGTCAGTCAGCAGTGTCTAATAGTGTCAGACTTCTCAGTAATTGTCGCTCCTAAAAACCTGTTAGGTTCTTAGTGCGTCCGTGCTTGCATTTAAAAACCGCACGTGTGTGCCTGTCGGTGGCAGCGTACAGGTGCACGTTTTGCACAAACTATTATATAACGCACAAGTCTAGTGTATAATACACGTCAGTCAGCAGTGTCTGATAGTGTCAGACTTCTCAGTAATTGTCGCTCCTAAAAACCTGTTAGGTTCTTAGTGCGTTCGTGCTTGCATTTAAAAACCGCACGTGTGTGCCTGTCGGTGGCAGCGTACAGGTGCACGTTTTGCACAAACTATTATATAACGCACAAGTCTAGTGTATAATACACGTCAGTCAGCAGTGTCTGATATTGTCAGACTTCTCAGTAATTGTCGCTCCTAAAAACCTGTTAGGTTCTTAGTGCGTCCGTGCTTGCATTTAAAAAACGCACGTGTGTGCCTGTCGGTGGCAGCGTACAGGTGCACGTTTTGCACAAACTATTATATAACGCACAAGTCTAGTGAATAATACACGTCAGTCAGCAGTGTCTGATAGTGTCAGACTTCTCAGTAATTGTCACTCCAAAAAACCTGTTAGGTTCTTAGTGCGTCCGTGCTTGCATTTAAAAACCACACGTGTGTGCCTGTCGGTGGCAGCGTACAGGTGCACTTGTGTGCGTTTTGCACAAACTTGGATATAACGCACAAGTCTAGTGAATACACGTCAGCACAGCATTGCAAAATGCGCAAGGGCGTTGGCAACGAACAAGGAAGTGGACGTGATGGTGGTGCAGGCAGAGGCCGAGGTCGTGGGCAAGCTCTAATTTCGCCACAACAAAGGGCCACATCTAGTCGCTCACACGTCCTGTCCCAAATTCTTGGGGACCGCAGCAGTACACCGCTCTTGAACCAAGACCAGTGTCAACAGGTTGTTAGTTGGATAGCGGATAATGCTTCCAGTCAGATTGGCACCACCACAAACACTCTGTCTTCCACATGGTCAAGTGTCAGTAGCGGTGATACTGCACCACACATTTCAAAACCTGATCCTCCTTCCTACCACAAGGCTGAGTACACGTCCTCGGACATTACTGATCCCACACTTGGACACTCGGAAGAGCTGTTCACGTTTCCATTCGCACATTCTGGCCTCTCGCCAGCTCATGTTGAAGTGGGTCATGAGGAGATCGTATGTACAGATGCCCAAATATTTGAGCAGCCACGTTCTCACGAAGTTGGCAACGTGTCTCAACAAGGGGTGGACGATGATGAGACACAATTGTCAGGAACTCAGGAGGAGGAGCAGGGTGCGGAAGAGGAAGACGACGTGGTGGATGATCCAGTAACTGACCCAACTTGGCAGGAGGATATGTAGAGCGAGGACAGCAGTGCACAGGGGGAGGGAGGCGTAGCATCCCAACAGGCAGTAAGAAGCAGGGTGGTGGCTCCAGGCAGAAGTCAGGCAACCGTTCCCCGGAACAACAACACGACACAAGGTGCCTGTACAAATGTTAGGTCTTCCCGAGTCTGGCAGTTTTTTAAGTTGGCTCCAGATGATTCTAAAAAGGCCATTTGCAACACCTGCCATGCCAGCATCAGCAGGGGTACCAAAACTAGCAGCCTGACCACCACCAGCATGATCAGGCACATGTCAGCCAAGCACCCGACTTTGTGGGAAGTACAACAGAGTCGAGAAGCAGTGCTTGCTGATGTCACTGCTACGTCTTCACTTGTTGTGCATGCAAGCCAATCCCCTGTCCATGCTGCCTGCGAACAAGCCTCCTCCGGTCCTGCACCTGCAGTTGCCTACGCAGAAATAACACCATCATCAAGCACGTCCTTGTCCCAGCGCAGCGTTCAGTTATCCATTCAGCAAACCTTTGAACGCAGGTGCAAATACACTGCCAACGCCCCACATGTCACAGTTCTAAATGCTAACATTTCGCGACTGCTTGCACTGGAAATGTTGCCTTTTAGGCTGGTGGAGACAGAAGCATTCCGCGACCTGATGGCGGCAGCTGTCCCACGTTACTCGGTCCCCAGCCGCCACTATTTCTCCCGGTGTGCCGTCACCGCATTGCATAACCACGTGTCACAAAACATCACACATGCCCTGAACAACGCTGTTTCACCCAAAGTCTACCTAACCACAGACACGTGGACAAGTGCTTGTGGGCAAGGCCGCTACATCTCGTTGACAGCACACTGGGTTAATATTGTGGAAGCTGGGACCCAGTCTGAGCAAGGGACGGAACACGTCCTTCCCACACCAAGGTTTGCAGGCCCTACCTCAGTCAGGGTTTCACCCACACTCTACAGCTCCGGAATGTCATGTTTTTCACTTCAGCCTCCTCCTCCTCCTGCGCATCCTCATCCACTTTACCCTGCACACCAGTCCCAAGCTGGAAGCACTGCAGCACTGCCTCGGCGAAGCGGCAACAGGCTGTGCTGAAGCTAATCTGCATAGGTGACAAACCCCACAATGCAGAAGAGGTGTGGACAGCTCTGAAACAGCAGGCAGATCACTGGCTCACACCTCTGAACCTAAAGCCAGGAAAGGTCGTGTGTGACAATGGCCGGAACCTGGTGGCGGCTTTGAGGCGAGGCCAGCTGACACATGTTCCATGCGTGGCCCATGTGCTCCACCTCGTGGTTCAGCGGTTTCTAAAGTCATACCCAGAGCTGTCTGATCTGCTGGTAAAAGTTTGCCGCCTGTCTGCACATTTTCGAAAGTCACCTACTGCTTCAGCCGGCCTTGCCGGCTTTCAGCGCCGTTTGCATCTTCCGGCTCACAGACTGGTGTGTGATGTCCCCACGCATTGGAATTCAACTCTGCACATGTTGGTCAGGATATGTGAGCAGAAGAGGGCAGTTGTTGAGTACCTGCATCACCTAAGCCGTCGGGAAATGGGTCAAACTCCACACATAACACCTGAGGAGTGGAGATGGATGTCCGACCTATGTACCATCCTCCAAAACTTTAAGGACTCCACCAAGATGGTGAGTGGTGATGACGCCATTATTAGCGTCACCATACCGCTTCTCTGCCTTCTAAAATGGTCTCTGCTCAAAAACAAACATGATGCATTGCAGGCGGAGCCTGATGAGTTGGAGCAAGAAACAGTAGTGGGTGTGGGTGATAACACACAGCCCAGCCTCGTCTCATCACAACGTGCAGTGGAGGACTATGACGAGGAGGAGGATGAAGGCATGGAGCAACTCTCCGGCCAAATTGAGGATATGACATGCACACCAGTCATATCCTCGGTTCAGCGTGGCTGGCCAGAGGACAGGGTAGATGAGGAGGAGGAGGAGGAGGAGGAGGACAGCATGTTCAGTCATCGTGTTGGTCAGGATACTGAAGTACTGGCTGTTAAGAGTCTGGCGCACATGGCTGACTTTATGGTAAGCTGCCTGTCTCGTGACCCTCGCGTTAAGAACATCTTGGCCGACAATCATTACTGGTTGGTAACACTGTTAGACCCACGCTACAAGGAGAACTTTATGTCTCTTATTCCCGAGTCGGAGAGGTAAGCCAAAATGCAGCAGTTCCGGAAGGCCATAGTCACGGAAGTAGGCAAAGCATTCCCCTCACAAAACGCTAGCGGCATAGGTCAGGAATCAGTGGACAACCAAGGCGTACAGCCGAGAGGGGCACAAGTTCAATCCGCCAGAGGTAGGGGAACAGTCTTTAAGATGTGGGACAGTTTTCTCAGCCCCTCACGTACCACAGCCCCTGAGGTGCGGGGTAGTGCCACAAGAAATCCTAAGTTTGCCCAGACGCTCAAGGAGTACCTTGCAGATCGAACAACTGTACTCCGACATTCCTCTGTGCCTTACAATTATTGGGTATCCAAGCTGGACACGTGGCATGAATTGGGTCTCTACGCCTTGGAAGTCCTGGCCTGCCCTGCCGCTAGCGTTTTGTCAGAGCGTGTTTTTAGTGCCGCAGGTGGAATCATTACAGACAAACGAACCCGCCTGTCAACTGAAAATGCTGACAGGCTGACTCTGATCAAGATGAACAAGGGTTGGATTGGGCCAGACTTCACCACACCACCAGCAAATGAGAGCGGAATTTAAAGTTTGTAACGGGAATTTGCCATGTACCTCCACTCACCCATGGGTACACACTTCTGGACTTTGGATAATCGCTGGACTGCTCCTCCTTCTCCTCATGCGCCACCATGATGACCGTTATAATAGTTAGGCCTTTGTTTCAGGTATACCCCCAGTGGTACATTTTTTCGCCCATTCTTTCAGAATGGACATTACAACGACAGGAGACCCGCTCCTTTGCAATGGGAACAATGTTTTGAGGCCCTCATGCACGTCTCTATCCAGGGACAATGTGGAGCTTCCCAATTTTTGGCTGCCCTGCCTAAGGGCTATACTACAATAGACCCACTTCCTGACAATGGACAATTCAGGTTTACAGGCCCTCATGCACATCTCTATCCAGGGACAATGTGGAGCCTCCCAATTTTTGGCTGCCCTGCCAAAGGGCTATACTACAATAGACCCACTTCCTCAAAATGGGCACATTAGACTCAAGAGGCCTTCATGTACGTCTCTTCTCAGGGACATCGAAGTGCCACACAATATTTTCACGTAAAATCTTTCATGTAATCTCCAAAAGTAGCATACACCAGCACTATGTCACTATTGGGTATGTGCCCTTTACATTTCCGCCATGAAAATTCATTTTGGTGTCATTTTGGAAGGTTTTCTGGTGAGTCCGTAAAAATGGCGTAAAACGTGGACAAAATTGTTCACAGCTGTGACTTTTGAGTGATAAATGCTTCAAGGGGTCTTCCCCATGCTGTTGCCATGTCATTTGAGCACTCTTCTGAGACTTTTGTGACATTTTTAGGGTTTCTACATGCTGCCGGGGGTCATTTCATAAAAATACTCGGGTCTCCCATTGGGCTCGGTGCTCGGGCCGAGTACACAAGTATCTTGGGATGCTCGGCCCGAGCCTCGAGCACCCGAGCTTTTTAGTACTCGCTCATCACTACTTTTCACCTATATTTTTGAACACCAATGAATGATATATAGATAGGTAATATTGTAGGTATGTAGATATTAGATATAGATGGAAAGACATACAGAGAGACAGACAGATACAGATTTATAGTCATACAGACATATAGACTGACAGACATATAATTGCACAACCTCTGACATATAATAAAATTGTATCCTGTGGTGGGTATTAGACAACTTTTTATGTTTTAATAAATACTGTAAATAAATTAAAAAATAAATAAATGAAAAAAGATGTGGGGTCCTCCAATTTTTACTAAACAGCCAAGGTAAAGCAAACAGCTGCGAGCTGATATAATTAGGATGGGAAGATCCTTGGTTATTGGGCCCTTCCCAGTCAATTCTGATGCTTTGCCTTGGCTCTTCCTGATTGAACTAGTGCATTGGCAATAATTTAAAGGTAGCTAGGGTTGATGTCAGCTGTGTAATGTTAGCTGGCAAAAAGCCCTGGTCTTAGTTATGGAGAAGCATCTATCAGACATCCCCATTACTAACCCAGTAAGTTAAAAGGAAAAAAAACACATAAATACTTTATTTTAAAAAACACACTCTGATTCAAGTCCCGATTCACCAATTAATAAAGGGAAAAAAAATAAGCCATGCAGATCTGGAGTAGTTTACCAAATCCAATGTAGTGCACAAATGGAAACCTGAAAGACAAAATGATTGAAAGAAAGGCAAGATACTGTCCCTCGTTCAGCAATTGATTATTAAAAAATAATTCTCGCAGGTCCGACGTAGTCCATGGCGTTCCTACGATGTTCACCAATTCTGTAGCACAGCATATAGTGCCTCGTTCTGACAATGACACTTCATAGGTCACTCCCTGTGAGGCTGTGCTTTACAATACCCAGTGACTGTGATGAGTGGTGATGACGTCAGTAATGTTATAGTTCATCATCACTCGCCAGGTCACACAGAGGGCAGCACAAAACTTGTGAGGTCTGATGAGCGGTGACGTTACTGAGTAACTGACGTCACCACCCGTGAGACATTATGGGTTTTGTACTGCCCATTGTGTATAAATTGGTGAAGGACAATATCTTGTATTTCTTTCTCTCTCTTTATGTCTTTCAGGTTTCCATTTGTGGACTTCGTCAGTTTCGGTGGACTACTTCAGATGTACTTGAATTTTGTTTTTAATAAACCAGGGCTAGATTCAGAGAGTGTTTCTAAAAGAAATATCTTTCTGTATTTTGTTCTTTTAACTTACTAGGTTTTTAATAAGGGTGTCTGATAGATGTGTCTCTACTAGGGCTTAATGGCAGCTGACACTTCACAGCTGATATCAACCCCAATTACCATTAACCCAATTGTAACTGCAAAGGCAAACGTGACGAGCAGAGGCAAAGCGCCAGAATTGTCTCATCTAATGTAGTGGTATTTTTTGGCTGGGAAAGGCCCAATAACCATGAACATTACCAGTCTAATAATATCTACCTCCAGCTGTCTGCTTTACCATGGTTGGTTATCAAAAATAGGGAGACCCACTCATCATTTTTTTAAACTATTTATTTATTATCTTAAACCAGGCTAAACACCCTTTGAAAGGCACTAAGGAGTGCAAGTGTATAATATGTAGAGGGGTGGGGCATTACTTTAGTCAACTTCTAATCTAAAGTTTCCTTCCTAGATCATATCTCCTTGAACTGCATCCAGAGGAGGGTTTGCTAGCATTGCACCCCTGGGTCTCATATAAGACCCAATGATGCAATGCAGCTGGCCAATCACAGTATTGTCAGTAGCCATCATGGCTATAGCATTATCGTGTATGTCAGTCAAATCCCGCATGCTGATTGGCTGTCTTACAGACTAAAAACATTCAGAGCATTGACTCATGCTCAAGCATCTACGATATTCGATCAAGTAACAAGCATGTGCGAGAACCCTGATGCTCTATCTAGCATCAAGCATTTGTTAGCACACTTGCTCATCACTATATCTAAGTAATCAGCCATAGATGTCTGTGTGTTACATATTGTAGATGAGTCTTGGTAGGAAGAAGTCAGAGTAGTCTGTGTTAAAGTAGAAAAGAGAAAATTACGTCAATTGGAGATGGTAATTGTCAGTATGTGGAGTTATCTGAACTGTATTTAATATCTTCCATTATGTGATCAATGACTTTGTTCAGCAATATACAGTGGCATGTAAAAGTTTGTGCACCCCTGGTCAAAATTAGTGTTATTGTTAACAGTTAAGCAAGTTGAAGATGAAATGATCTCTAAATGGCATAAAGTTAAAGATCCCACATTTCCTTTGCATTTTAAGCAAAAAAAAAAAATGTATTTTACTCTTTTACATTTTAAAAATTACAAAAAGGAAAATGGGCCGATGCAAAAGTTTGGGCACCCATGGAGATTTGTGTGCTCAGATAACTTTGACCAAGATTTCAGACCTTATTTAGCCTGTTAAGGTTATAGCTTGTTCACTATCATCATTAGGGAATGCCAGGTGATGCAAATTTCATAGCTTTATAAAAACCAAGCCTCCTTTAATCTTGTGCCAAAAAACAGCAGCCATGGCTTCTTCTAAGCAGCTGCCTAGCACTCTGAAAATGAAAATGGTGGAGGCCCACAAAGCAGGAGAAAGCTATAAGAAGATAGCAAAGTGTTTTCAAGTTGCCCTTTCCTCAGTTTGAAATGTAATTAAGATATGTCAGTTACGAGGAAGAGTAGAGGTCAAGATAAGGTCTGGAAAACCAAGCAAAATTTCTGTGAGAGCTACTCGTAGGATTGCTAGAGAGGCAAATCAGAACCCCTGATTGACTGCAAAAGACCTTCAGGAAGATTTAGCAAACTCTAGAGTTGTGGTACATTGTTCTACTGTTCAGAGACATCTGCACAAATATAGCCTTCATGGAAGAGTCATCAGAAGAAAACCTCTCCTGGATTTTTACCATAAAATTCAGCGTCAGAAGTATGCAAAAGAACATCTAAAGAAGATGATGTATTTTTGAAACAAGTCCTGTGAAGGGATAAGGTTAAAAAAGAACTCTTTGGCCCCAATGATTGATGTGGAAAAAAAGGACACAGAATTTCAAGAAAAGAGTACCTCATCAACCATTAACCATGGGGGTGGATCAATCATGTGGTGGGGTTCTGCTGCAGCCAATGGCATGGAGAACATTTTACGGGTAGAAGAAAGAATGGATTCAATGAAATTTCAACTAATTCTTGATGCAAACATAATGCTATATGTAAAAAAGCTAAAGTTGAAAAGAGGATGGCTTCCACAAATGGATATTATCCTAAACACATGTGAAAATCCATAATAGATGACCTCAAAAGGTGCAAGCTGAATGTTTTACAATGGCCCCTGATCTGAACATCATTGAAAATCTGTGGCTAAACCTCAAAAGAGCAGTGCATGCAAGACGATTCAGGAATCTCACAGAACTGGAAGACTTTTCCAAGTAAGAATGGATGAAAATCTCTCAAATAAGAATTCAAACACTCTTGGTTGGCTACAAAAAGCGTTTATAAGCTATGATACTTTGCCAAAGGGGGTGCTACTAGGTACTAACTGTTTACGGTGCCCAAACTTTTGAATCGACCCGTTTTCCATTTTTGTTAGTTTAAAAATGCAAAACATGAAAAACAAAATAAAAAAAAAATATATATATATATATATATATATATATATATATATATATATATATATATATATATATTCCCCTAAAATACAAAGGAAAGGTGTCATCATTAACTTCATGCCTTTCAGAGATCATTTCATCTTCAACTTGCTTAGCTGTTCACAATAACAGTAATTTTGACTAGGGGTGCCCAAACCTTTTCATGCCACTGTACAATTATCTTATTCCCATGTTTTTCTTAGATTTATATGTTGTACTTGTCTTAGTTTTTGAATGAGAGGCTAATATACTCTCTATCAATGCTACTAGGGGCAATGAGTAATATGCTAGAGTAGGGGGAAGGCAGGTCAAATTTAAACCCTGTTATGCCATTGCTCTGTATTTTCATTGGCTTGCATCCAATATTGTGAGGCGTTTTCTTTCATTTTTTTTAAAATCAGCTAACTTAACATATCAGACTCTCTCAAAGCCATCTGAATTTGCAGTAATAGCATGGAAACCTTCCATTTCCAGAAGAGCTTACATGCTGGCAGCCCCAGTTCCTAGTACGCAACAATAGAATCAGCTTTTTCTTTCAACTATTGTCTTTTATTTCCTTCATTGACGATAAGCCCTTGCAGGTCAGACCCTCTTTTTATCTGTGTCAGTTAGTGAGTTTATGTTTATTGAATTTGCAGTTTTTCATTGCTAGTTTGTGTGTTCTGTATTTTAAACATTTCTGTATTTCATAAGTGCAGTGCCTTTATAGTTATTTATGCTACAAAATAAATGTACTAAAAACATAAGCACAGCAGATAAAGATTTTTTTTGTCTAGTTTAAAAGAATGAGATGTTAGAACTGTTTGAAAGAAAATAATGTCTATACATATGAAGACATTAAAATTGATTTGAATTTGAAGGGTATTTTAAGTTAAACTGGGAGTTGGCTACATAGGTAAGGATGGTTGACCTTGGGGAGATCAACATCCAACACCGCGGAGACACCATCACGTGTTTCTCAAAGCAGTGACAATAGAACAAGGCCCCTGGGAAAATATTCAAAACAAGAATGCTGCAGAGGCACCATCACGTTTCTCAACGCTGGCAGGAGACTAGCCAGGTCTTTCACCGGGATGGAACAACCACGGGAAGAGCAGTCTCCAGTCAAGGAGACCACCTATGCCAAACATGGTATCTGTGAAGCCCCACAGGTGTTGTGTCGGTGCATTACCTTCAGGGACTCCACGTGGATGGAACAGTTCGGTCACAGGTTAGGAACCTTCTCTTTAGGATTTTCGTGACGCCACTCTCGGTATTGCGGTCAGGGGACCGCCACTGCAGGTTAAGGGATGCCTGGGGTTGTTGGTAGGTGCAGTTAGATGGTGTGGCCCCCCGAGAGTAGGGCTGGCTCCAGGGCCCGTTTTGAGTTGGTGGAACCAAAAGGCACAGAATGACTCAAACACAGTCCAGGCAGTCTTTCAGGGTTTTTACTCACAGTTGATGGCAGGGTGAGTAACCCGGGCGTAGCTGGGATGAACCAGGCTGGAATCAGGTATCCGTCCGGCTGGCTGATGAGGGTGACTACCAACTTGCCTTCCTAGCCCTGTGTGTTTTGGGGTGACCCCTACTTGAAGCCCTGCTGGGGTCGCCCAGGGAAGTTACTGATGCCTCTTTCCCCTTCTTTTGGCCCATTTGCTTGTAGCCTGGACCAGGTCACTCCGACTGCTTGCCTCCTGTGAACTATGGGGCCTCTCTTTTCTACATGGCAGTGGACTCTGTGGTGGTATGGCGTGGGTCTGAAGTGCCCCCACCGGCAGGTTTG
This sequence comes from Anomaloglossus baeobatrachus, assembly GCF_048569485.1. Lineage (NCBI taxonomy): Eukaryota > Metazoa > Chordata > Amphibia > Anura > Aromobatidae > Anomaloglossus > Anomaloglossus baeobatrachus. Next base: position 154,499,739 of record NC_134354.1, on the reverse strand, counting down.
GCAGGAGAAAATTGAATAAATCTCTGCACTGGGACCTGTTACCCCTACGGGCCTGGTACCTCTCTGGCAGTCCCCTTACTCTGCCACCCCTTTGCTCTCTCTAGCCTTGGGTGGATTTTGGGTGGCTCTACCAGGTAACCGATCTCCCCCGTTGGTAGTCACTGCGCGTACGTTGTCTGACCAGTGGCAGCTTCAGGTCTCCTCTTTGCGTCTGCTCTTCCTGAGCTCCACTTCAGACTGGTTCACTACTCCCTCCCCACTGTGCTTGCCTACGCAACCTAGCAACCAGGCTCTCTACCACACCCCTTGAGTGGAGATGGAGGCTCGCCCCCTCCTGGATTCCCCAGGGGTCTCACTAGATGTGTGAGACCTGATTACTATGCGCCTGTGTAGTCACACCTCGGTCAGCCTTCTGGATTACCTGTATTGCACTGCCCCCAGCATGGGTGCAGTACTCAGTGGTGCCTGACCAGGTCAGGGGCGCCACATTCCCCTTTAGTTATCATCAGCACGTCCTCGGGCTGCAAGACAACATTTTGAAATGCATAAAACAGTAAAAAATTTTAAAACCACCAGGTACCATACATCACCACCCTCCATCCACAAGTCTGTTAATCCACCCAAAACCCTCTCAGGAGGCAGGTCACCAGTCCTTTTAACAACCAGGTCTGGGCCATCCGCTTCCACAGACCTTTCCTCCAATCTTCCTCTCCCGTCGAGCCACGCCTTCGGCCACTTCTGGCAGGATGTAGAGGCAGCCTCCACAGTTGGTGCTGACCAGGTATCCTCTTTGTGGTGGAGAGCCAGGTCCCATAAACAGGCATGCTCCCTGGTCACAGGCGAGCCAGGGCCCTAAATAGGATGGATTTGGTGGTGGTACCATTCAAAGTAGCTATGTACACTGTGAGAGTTTGTGGCTATAGCCAATTCATAGCCTATGGTCCGTATTTAAAGTGCAAAGGGTTTCTCACATAAGTTCATGTGGGTACATACTTGAACTTTTCAACGTTGCGAACTGTAAACTGGTAACCTTGCTGTGTTTCTTACTTCACTTTACATGGACTTCTCCTCCTCTTCTTTTTCACCAGGGCTTGGGCCTGTAGGGCTGCGGCACCTGGTGTCATCATCTGTGGTTGTATCTTCTGTTGGTTCTTTGCCTTTATTGGTGTCTCTTTCTAGTTCTTTATCTTATTCTTCTGTTTCTGTTTCTTTTTCTCTGTCTTGTTCTATTGTTTCTTTTGACTTTTTCTCTTGCGCTGTTGTTATTGTTGTTTCTTTTAACTTTAGGGTTTGTGTAGAGGCAGCTGGGCCACAATCAGGCTCCTTAGGACATGGCGTAACGTCTAGCGCATACCAACCACGCTCTCCTCGATGTTTTGTGAACTCTACTAAGTCTCCCATGTACAGATTTCTGCCAGGATGACCTCTAGGCAAGTGGGCTCTGACATCTCGTCTGCTGGAAAAAATGCCCTACTTCATGCCAGGTGCAACGATAAAGCCATACCCTGATTTTAAGCTGAAGTCTTCTACCACCCCACGGCAAAGGGATCCCCTTTCCTGGTAGCGAACCTTCCTTAGGTGTTGCTTATCTTTAAGATCTCTAGCTGTAACATCATACCGATCTGGGGACTGCTTTGTTGTGGCACGGCGCTGGGCTCTGGTTGTGGGGCTCCTCTGCACCGCAGGCTCCCAGGTTACATACATGCTTGATATCGTGATGGCCAGAGGTTCATCTTCTGAGGGTGTCGGGCTCTCCTCATACCAGCGGGAGTACGGCAGCATCATTGGCTCTGGGCCTCTCCTCCCCCTTAGTGCTCTTGAGCACTCCTCTCGTTGTAGTGCTGGGGATGGGTCCTCATCAGCAGGCCAGGGCGGTGGGCTTTTTATTGTGGATGTTATTGGAGCCTTCTTGTGGGAATACGGAGGGGGCAGATATCGGTCCACCACCTCCTTTGGGAAATGGGCCTCCAGATCCACCTTGAACCTCATGTATTTGGGGTCTTCTCCCGGTGGGGACGGGAGGTCCAATTTCTTGGGCTGGAGAGCGGTGTCTGCTCTGGCCTTACAGGCCAGGGTAGATGGCCTTGCAGCCTTGTCTTGGCAGGCCGCGCCCTGCGTGGCGGCGGCCTGGTCTTGGCGGGCCGAGCCTAGCATGGCGGCGGCCTGGTCTTGGCGGGCCGAGCCTGGCGTAGCTGCGGCCTGGTCTTGGCAGGCCGAGCCTGGTGTGGCTGCGGCCTGGTCTTGGCAGGCCGAGCCTAGAAAGGCGGCGGCCTGGGTCAGCGTCGCCCCTGCGGCGTGGATGAGTGTGCGCGGCCGAGGCGGGATCTTGGCGGGCCGAGCCTAGCATGGCGGTGGCCTGGTATTGGCGGGCCGAACCTGGCGAGGCTGCGGCCTGGTCTTGACGGGCCGAGCCTGGCGCGGCTGCGGCCTGGGTCAGCGTCGACGCACCAGGCGTCTCTTCGGGGACCGTGGGCTTCACAGCGGGGATCGGTGCACTCGCACGGGCAGGGGTAACACAGGACTCACCAAGGCTTGGCATCATTGGAGTCCGAGTAGTCACCACTCGGCGCGTCGCTTGCCTCTCCGTCCACTTTTTGTGGGCCCAGGCGACTCCAGCCATCTCTCTGAGCTCTGCGCGTCCTTCCCAGATCTGCTGCATCACCTTCGCCTCCAGCCTTTCACACCACTGGTCCAGCTCCCAGTCCCACCAACAAGTGGAGCCTAGCTCTGGGTCGCTGTGTATGAACACCATTTTCTCTGCACGATCTTCTCTCAGCAGCAGATTTGGGGCTTCTTCTCTTTCACGCCATCTCTGCACACCTCCGCTTTCATCACTTTCGAGGTCAGGACTCTCCAGGAATTCTCTCCGTAGCCACACCTCTTCGTGGGCGGTAAATTCTTATAGCGCGGGCTCCTGTTGTTCTTTGGTGCGCTTTTCATGATGGCAATATGGCGGCGCTTCCAATTTTTCAAGCGGACCGCCCAGGCACATGGTCACCTGTCTGTACAGGTCTAGTTCTTATCCTGTTCATGATGCCAGATGTAAAGCCCCACAGGTGTTGTGTCGGTGCATTACCTTCAAACAGTTCGGTCACAGGTAGGGAACCTTCTCTTTAGGATTTTCGTGATGCCACTCCCGGTATTGCGGTCAGGGGACCGCCACTGCAGGTTAAGGGACACCTGGGGTTGTTGGTAGGTGCAGTTAGATGGTGTGGACCCCCGAGAGTAGGGCTGGCCCCAGGGCCCATTTTGAGTGGGTGGAACCAAAAGGCGCAGAATGACTCAAACACAGTCCAGGCAGTCTTTCAGGGTTTTTACTCACAGTTAATGGCAGGGTGAGTAACCCGGGCCTAGATGGGATGAACCAGGTTGGAACCAGGTATCCATCCGGCTGGCTGATGAGGGTGACTACCAACTCGCCTTCCTAGCCCTGTGTGTTTTGGGGTGACCCCTACTTGAAGCCCTGCTGGGGTCGCCCAGGGAAGTTGCTGATGCCTTTCTCCCCTTCTTTTGGCCCGTTTGCTTATAGCCTGGACCAGGTCACTCTGGCTGCTTGCCTCCTGTGAACTATGGGCCCTCTCTTTGCTACATGGCTGCGGACTCTGTGGTGGTATGGCGTGGGTCTGAAGTGCCCCCACCGGCAGGTTTGGCAGGAGAAAATTGAATAAATCTCTGCACTGGGACCTGTTACCCTTGTGGGCCTGGTACCTCCCTGGCAGTCCCCTTACTCTGCCACCCCTTTGCTCTCTCTAGCCTTGGGTGGATTTCGGGTGGCACTACCAGGTGACCGATCTCCCCCGTCGGTAGTCACTGCGTGTACGTTGTCTGACTAATGGCAGCCTCAGGTCACCTCTTTGCGTCTGCTCTCCCTGAGCTCCACTTCAGACTGGCTCACTACTCCCTCCCCACTGTGCTTGCTTACGCAACCTAGCAACCAGGCTCTCTACCACACCCCTTGAGTGGAGATGGAGGCTCACCCCCTCCTGGATTCCCCAGGGGTCCACTCAAAGGTAGATGTGTGAGACCTGATTACTATGCGCCTGTGTAGTCACACCTCGGTCAACCTTCTGGATTACCTGTATTGCACTGCCCCCAGCATGGGTGCAGTACTCAGTGGTGCCTGACCAGGTCAGGGGCGCTACATATCGATCCACAGACAGCTGTTTTGGGGTATTTCCCCCTCATCAGTGTGGAATAGGAAACTGGCTAGTGGGAGCAATGCCTAGTAAAAGACTACATAGGTAACGATGGTTGACCTCAGGGAGATCAACATCCAACACCGCGTAGACACCATCACGTGTTTCTGATGTCTATAATAATGTCTATACATATGAAGACATTAAAGTTTATTTGAATTTGAATGGTATTTTAAGTTAAACTGGTAGTTGGGGCAATTCTACTGCTGTTTAGACCAAAGGTTTTTTGGGATAAACACTTGGATCTCAGATGAAAATCCCTTAGAGGGAATCTGTCTCTAGGTTTTTGTTACCTCACCTGAGAGAAGCAGAGTGTAGAGAAAGAGACTCTGAATCCAGTGATGTATCATTTAGTTTTCTTGGTGCAGCATTTGTGAAACTATCATAGTATTTAGATGTAGCAAAAAACAGAGGGCAGAAAGCTAATCTCATCCCCATGATTTCCAGGTTTCTGTATAAATTGTATATTGCCACTAAGATGCTAATCAATGCATTGGCAGGACCGTAATGCATAAAGGCAGGTAGTCCTGCAGTGATAATTTCCTCCTGACAAAATGCTAGTTCTGCTGAAACAACATCCCACAGTCTAAAAAATAACACAATAACGCAACACTGAAATCAGTGTCTCAGCCCTCCTGCTGACCTCAGATTACATAGCAAAAACATGCTGACAGATTTGCTTTAACCCATTCACTGCTGCCTCTGACATATTGATACCTCAAAGGTTGGATCCCTGCCATTCATGCGGGCTGCATCATGGCTGGCCTAATATCTGACAGCAGCATTTAACATAAAAGGGGAGCAAAATTCCCTGCTTACATTGGCATGCTCATGATGTGATTGCAGGGTGCTAAGTGAATGCCATGACAGACAGGGGTCAAATGATGAACCCCTGGGTCTGCCATTATGATCCTCCAGTAAATGCCTACTGCGAGCTGACATTCATAGGAGATTGTGATTCCTGCAAACAGAGCAGTGCTGATGCACTGCTCTATATAGCACAAGCAATAACCTCATCACAGCTTCAAGACTTTTAAATACAATAAAAACTGAAAAACGGTTTTAAAAATATAAAAAATAAAAAAACAATATAAAGTTATTAAAAATATAAAAAAATTAAAAAAAACAAAAGTTCAAATTAACCCCCTTACACCCCAGTAAAATAAAAAAAATGAAAATACACAAATTTCATATCTCTGCATTCGTAAAACTCCAGTCTAGCAAAATATAAAATAAATTAATTAGATTGGTAACCAGAATATCAAGCAAAAATTATCAATTAGAGTTGAGCGCGGTTCGTGGTTCTCCAGTTCGCGGTTCGAGTGATTTTGAGGGCTGTTCTAGATCGAACTAGAACTCGAGATTTTTGCTAAAGCTCGATAGTTCTAGTTACGTTTGAGAATGGTTCTAGCAGCAAAAAGCCAAGCTAATTACTAGCTGGCTTTCCGCTGTAATAGTGTAAGTCACTCTGTAACTCACACTATTATGAAATTTCAGCGTATAGTGTGCGGGAACAGCGCATTCAGATGACTACTGCTGGGATAATGGCGATCGCCATTTTTTTTTTTTCCTTGTCTTCCTTCCCTAAGCGCGCGCGTGTAGTGGGGCGGGCCAGCATGTCAGCCAATCCCAGACACACAAACAGCTAAGTGGACTTTTAGCCAGAGAAGCAACGGTATGTGTGATAGGATGTCCATGTCACATGTCACTGCATTATAAAAACGGGTATCTGCCCATCCGGACGCCATTATCTCTTCTGCGTCTGGGTGTCAGTCACCGCTGGCATAGCTCCCGTCTCCGATACTGCTGTGTACGCTCTACACACAGTGCTATACAGAATAGGGATAGAAGTTTCTTTTAGCACTTGTAAGGGCTAATAACAGCAGGCTCAGAAACATAGGTGACAGTCAGGTCCGTGGAAAGAGATTTTAACAGCTACAGAAGATAACAGCGTCTGTGTAGCTAAGCTCAGGGACTTCCTCGCTGCATTTCCCCATTAGGAGGGATAGAAAGGGAGGCTTCCTTTCCTGTACACTGACCCACAACCCTGCCACTGTACCCTCCTGCCCTTTGCACACTCAAGCTCATTGTTACTAAGCCATTATACTAGCAAACACTGAGGATACTTAGTGGCATCCTAAAAGTGGCTGTTGGACTTCCATTAGTGTCCCACTAGTGCAAATCTATTTGCAGCACCACTGCATTGCACACTCAAACCCATTTTTACTAAGCCATTATACTAGCAAACACTGAGGAAACTTAGTGGTCCCCTAAAAGTGGATGTTGGACTTCTATTATTGTCCCACTGGTGCAAAGCTATTTGCAGCACCACTGCATTGCACACTCAAGTTCATTGTTACTAAGCCATTATACTAGCAAACACTGAGGAAACTTAGTGGCATCCTAAAAGTGGCTGTTGGACTTCCATTATTGTCCCACTGGTGCAAAGCTATTTGTGGCAACACTGCATTGCACACTCAAACTCATTTTTACTAAGCCATTATACTAGCAAACACTGAGGATACTTAGTGGCATCCTAAAAGTGGCTGTTGGACTTCCATTAGTGTCCTACTAGTGCAAATCTATTTGCAGCATCACTGCATTGCACACTCAAACTCATTTTTACTAAGCCATTATACTAGCAAACACTGAGGAAACTTAGTGGCATCCTAAAAGTGGCTGTTGGACTTCCATTATTGTCCCTCTGGTGCAAAGCTATTTGCAGCACCACTGCATTGCACACTCAAGCTCATTGTTACTAAGCGACTATACTAGCAAACACTGAGTAAACTTAGTGGCATCCTAAAAGTGGCTGTTGGACTTCCATTATTGTCCCTCTGGTGCAAAGCTATTTGCAGCACCACTGCATTGCACACTCAAACTCACTGTTACTAAGCCATTATACTAGCAAACACTGAGTAAACAGTGGCATCCTAAAAGTGGCTGTTGGACTTCCATTATTGTCCCACTGGTACAAAGCTATTTGCAGCACCACTGCATTGCACACTCAAACTCATTGTTACTAAGCCATTATACTAGCAAACACTGAGGAAACTTAGTGGCATCCTAAAAGTGGCTGTTGGACTTCCATTATTGTCCCACTGGTGCAAAGCTATTTGTGGCAACACTGCATTGCACACTCAAACTCATTTTTACTAAGCCATTATACTAGCAAACACTGAGGATACTTAGTGGCATCCTAAAAGTGGCTGTTGGACTTCCATTAGTGTCCTACTAGTGCAAATCTATTTGCAGCATCACTGCATTGCACACTCAAACTCATTTTTACTAAGCCATTATACTAGCAAACACTAAGGAAACTTAGTGGCATCCTAAAAGTGGCTGTTGGACATCCATTATTGTCCCTCTGGTGCAAAGCTATTTGCAGCACCACTGCATTGCACACTCAAGCTCATTGTTACTAAGCGACTATACTAGCAAACACTGAGTAAACTTAGTGGCATCCTAAAAGTGGCTGTTGGACTTCCATTATTGTCCCTCTGGTGCAAAGCTATTTGCAGCACCACTGCATTGCACACTCAAACTCACTGTTACTAAGCCATTATACTAGCAAACACTGAGTAAACAGTGGCATCCTAAAAGTGGCTGTTGGACTTCCATTATTGTCCCACTGGTACAAAGCTATTTGCAGCACCACTGCATTGCACACTCAAACTCATTGTTACTAAGCCATTATACTAGCAAACACTGAGTAAACTTAGTGGCATCCTAAAAGTGGCTGTTGTAGTTACATTATTGTCCCACTGGTGCAAAGCTATTTGCGGCAAAACTGCATTGCACACTCAAACTCATTTTTACTAAGCCATTATACTAGCAAATACTGAGTAAACTTAGTGACATCCTAAAAGTGGCTGTTGAACTTCCATTATTGTCCCACTGGTGCAAAGCTATTTGCAGCACCACTGCATTGCACACTCAAACTCATTGTTACTAAGCCATTATACTAGCAAACACTGAGTAAACTTAGTGGCATCCTAAAAGTGGCTGTTGGACTTCCATTATTGTCCCACTGGTGCAAAGCTATTTGCAGCACCACTGCATTGCACACTCAAGCTCATTGTTACTAAGCCATTATACTAGCAAACACTGAGTAAACTTAGTGGCATCCTAAAAGTAGCTGTTGGACTTCCATTATTGTCCCTCTGGTGCAAAACTATTTGCAGCACCACTGCATTGCACACTCAAACTCATTGTTACTAAGCCATTATACTAGCAAACACTGAGTAAACTTAGTGGCATCCTAAAAGTGGCTGTTGGACTTCCATTATTGTCCCACTGGTGCAAAGCTATTTGCGGCAACACTGCGTTGCACACTCAAACTCATTGTTACTAAGCCATTATACTAGCAAACACTGAGTAAACTTAGTGGCATCCTAAAAGTGGCTGTTGGACTTCCATTAGTGTCCCACTAGTGCAAATCTATTTGCAGCACCACTGCATTGCACACTCAAGCTCATTTTTACTAAGCCCTTATACTAGCAAACACTGAGGAAACTTAGTGGCATCCTAAAAGTGGCTGTTGGACTTCCATTATTATCCCAATGGTGCAAAGCTATTTGTGGCAACACTGCATTGCACACTCAAACTCATTTTTACTAGGCATTTATACTAGCAAACACTGAGTAAACTTAGTGGCATCCTAAAAGTGGCTGTTGGACTTCCATTATTGTCCCACTGGTGCAAAGCTATTTGCAGCACCACTGCATTGCACACTCAAACTCATTTTTATTAAGCCATTATACTAGCAAATACTGAGGATACTTAGTGGCATCCTAAAAGTGGCTGTTGGACTTCCATTAGTGTCCCACTAGTGCAAATCTATTTGCAGCACCACTGTATTGCACACTCATACTCATTTTTACTAAACCATTATACTAGCAAACACTGAGGAAACTTAGTGGCATCCTAAAAGTGGCTGTTGGACTTCCATTATTGTCCCACTGGTGCAAAGCTATTTGCAGCACCACTGCATTGCACACTCAAATTCATTGTTACTAAGCCATTATACTAGCAAACACTGGGTAAACTTAGTGGCATCCTAAAAGTGGCTGTTGGACTTCCATTATTGGCCCACTTGTGCAAAGCTATTTGCAGCACCACTGCATTGCACACTAAAACTCATTGTTACTAAGCCATTATACTAGCAAACACTGAGTAAACTTAGTGGCATCCTAAAAGTTGCTGTTGGACTTCCATTATTGTCCCACTGGTGCAAAGCTATTTGCAGCACCACTGCATTGCACACTCAAACTCATTGTTACTAAGCCATTATACTAGCAAACTATGCTGCCAGTTTAAGGGCCGTAGTTGCATTGTCAGGGATAGTTATTGTTGGTAATTCTGCTGTTAATAAAGATAGACCACCGCTGCAATCTACACCACCTCTCAATTTTTATTATCACATTTTAAGTTCACAATCTTGTCGCAATCAAAATGAGTGGCAAAATGACAGATGCTGGAGGAAAGGGGAAGAGGCGTGTTGAAAAAGGAAAAAAAGGGTATGTCCGTGGGGAAGGTGGCAAAGTTTCATTAACATCTGCTGAAGATAGACCATCTTCCAGTAAAAGAAAATGTCTACTACTTACCGTGGACAATCCGATGGGCTCCATTTTTTATGGACACGAACAACTGGAAGAAAGGTAGATGATGGCCAAAAAAAGAAAATGCTTGAATGGATCTCAAGTTGTCCAACAAGTGCCCTCTCCGCCACCTCAACTACCGCATCCAAAAAACACCAGTCCTCTGAGTTGTCATCCCAATCACACTTGCTTTCTCCCAGCTCTGAAGTCTCCATCCGCCCTGCACAGTATGGTGGAACTGAGATGGCTGAGTCTGCAGAGCTGTTCAGTCACACTATAGCCTGGGAATCAGAAGTCTTCTCCCAAGCTACAGTGAGTACAAACCAGGAAATGGTCTGCAGTGATGCCCAGAACCTTTGTGACCGCATGGCTGGGCAAGACACATGAGCGCCTTCTTGCTTCACTACCTCCAACGTGACCCTCGTATTGTCAAAATTAGAAGTGATGATGACTACTGGCTTGCCACACTATTAGATCCCCGGTACAAGTCCAAATTTTGTGACATAATTCCAGCCATAGAAAGGGACGCACGTATGCAGGAGTATCAGCAGAAGCCGTTACTCAATCTTATCTTGGCTTTTCCACCAAACAACCCTGGTGCAGGGAGTGAATCTCCCAGTTGTAACTTGACAAACATGGGACGGTCTCGTCATCTTCAACAGTCTACCCATACCAGCAGCATCGTATATGGTGCTGGTAACAGCAATTTTATTGAATCTTTTCATAATTTTTTTAGACCATCCTTTGCAAGGCTACCAGAGATAACAAGTCTGACACATAGTCAATGGCTGGAGAGGATGATACAGGAGTATCTCCAAATGAACATCAATGCCATGACTTTGCAACTGAAGCCTTGCTCATTTTGGGCTTCAAATCTTGAAAAATGGCCTGAGCTCTCCACTTATGCCTTGGAGATCTTGTCGTGTCCAGCTGCCAGCGATGTCTCTGAACGTGTCTTCAGTGCTGCTGGGTGTGTGCTGACAGATAAGCGCACGCGTCTTTCCAGTGACAATGTGGACAGACTAACGTTCATCAAAATGAACAAGTCATGGATCCACAAGGAATTTACTACCCCTGTGTCATCCTGGGGAGAGAAAATGTTTGTGGATTTGGAATGTCCTTGATGCAAATCTACCTGTGAAGTGTACAACTGGGGCACAAGTGCTGCCACTGAATGGGTTGGAGTGTGTGGGGCTTAATTTTTGGAAAAAAGGGAGACTCGGCTTGGAGTAACTCTTGCTTACAGTGTTTTTAAAAATGATCCAAGATGAACAGAGCTGGGATCAGGAAAGACTTAGCTACATACCCCGGGTTCATCCTATAGACGGTTAAGTATGGCGTAATTTTGAATGTGCTTGATGCAAATCTAGCTGTGAAGTGTACAACTGGGACACAAGTGCTGCCATTGAAGGGGTGGGTGTGTGTGGGGCCCAATTTTTTGGAAAAAAGGGAGACTCCGCTGTGAGTAATCCTTGCTTGCTGTGTTTTTTAAAAGGAGCCAAGATGAACAAGTCAGGGTTCAGCAAAGACTTTGCTACTGTGAGATGCCGAGGGGAGAAGTACTAGAAAACAGGTATGTTTCCCCTCAGTTCATTTCATATGTCTCCATGTATTGATTGTGGAGCGGTTTGGCCCATGCAAATGGGCTGTGAAAAGCTGGGAACATTATATCTGGCTCAGCAATAAGTTAGTCACTGAAGCATGTTTATTTCATTGTAATTTTGGGCTCGGTCTTTCCTGGAGCAATCAGTAGGAATGGCCGTAGGACTGGTTACTCCCTTCTCCACATTCAATCCATGGTTTTGATTCCTCACTGGATCAGCTGAAATAATCAGGAGGCATTCAGAACAGGGAAGCTGCTGAGGACAGCAGGACAGGCTTCTGGGGCTGAGACTCCATACCTCCACTGGCTGTGCTGAATAACCCACACAGTAAGAGAATACTGTTTTGTTTGTTACATAGGTTTATTTTGTAGTTAGCATTCTGTTGTTAGTTAGTGGCCAGACGGCCTTAGACATTTATTTTTCTGTTTTTGCATGTGTAACACTGAAGGATAAGTGTACACAATAAACACGGCAGTGGCCGTATCTGTTTGGAACCTGCCAGTCTGCCGCTGTCATCTGTGAATCCAGAGCCACTCGCTTGGACCAAAGCAAAGATCCCAGCTGAGCTATATCCCCTGTCTCACACTACCTACCCCGGGGTCATCCTGGGAACGGTTAAGTATGGCGTATTTTTGAATGTGCCTGATGCAAATCTACCTGTGAAGTGTACAACTGGGGCACAAGTGCTGCCACTGAAGGGGTGGGTGTGTGTGGGGCCCAATTTTTGGAAAAAAGGGAGACTCCGCTTGGAGTAACCCTTGCTTACAGTGTTTTTAAAAATGATCCAAGATGAACAGAGCTGGGATCAGGAAAGACTTAGCTACATACCCTGGTGTCATCCTGGGGATGGTTAAGTATGGCGTATTTTTTAATGTGCTTGATGCAAATCTAGCTGTGAAGTGTACAACTGGGGCACAAGTGCTGCCACTGAAGGGGTGGGTGTGTGTGGGGCCCAATTTTTGGAAAAAAGGGAGACTCCACTTGGAGTAACCCTTGCTTACTGTGTTTTTTAAAAGGAGCCAAGATGAGCAAGTCATGGTTCAGCAAAGACTTTGCTACCTACCCCGGGTTCATCCTGGGAACGGTTAAGTATGGCGTATTTTTGAATGTGCTTGATGCAAATCTAGCTGTGAAGTGTACAACTGGGGCACAAGTGCTGCCACTGAAGGGGTGGGTGTGTGTGGCCCAATTTTTGGAAAAAAGGGAGACTCCGCTGGGAGTAACCCTTGCTTGCTGTGTTTTTTAAAAGGAGCCAAGATGAACAAGTCATGGTTTAGCCAAGACTTTGCTACCTACCCCGGGTTCATCCTGGGGACGGTTAAGTATAGCGTAATTTTGAATGTGCTTAATGCAAATCTAGCTGTGAAGTGTACAACTGGGGCACAAGTGCTGCCACTGAAGGGGTGGGTGTGTGTGTGGCTCAATTTTTGGAAAAAAGGGAGACTCCGCTGGGAGTAACCTTGCGGTGTTTTACATGATTTTAGAAGGGCATGCCATGCCTATATCTGTGTCTCTTCCTCTTTTTCTTTGTCCTGCTCTTTTGTTTTCGCATGAGTATATGTCCTTGTCACTTTCCCATGTGTTTGTGTTGTGTTGTGAGTTGTTTGTCACCTTTTGGACACCTTTGAGGGTGTTCTCTACGTGTTTTTATGTGTTTGTGATTGCCTCCCACTGTTTCCTATGGGGTTCGAGCGGTTCACTGAACCGAACTCGAACGAGACCTCTGTTTGGCGAACCGAACTCGAGCCGAACCGCGACCGGTTCGCTCATCTCTAATTACAATAAACTGCAATTTTTGTTTCTTCAGATATTTTGTCGTACCAAGCCTGATGAAGGGACCTGAGATGTCTCGAAAGCTTGCTTTGTAACACCATTTTATTTTATTTTAGTTAGCCATTAAAAGGTATCACAGCTACAAAATTATGAGAACAATCAATAAATTGCAATAAGAAGCGATCGTATGATCATATCTCCACCAAAATGATATCAGTAAAAACATTAGCTAAGGAGAAAATGTTATGGGTCACAGAAAATGGTGACAAAAGCAAAATTTTTATTTTTTAAGTTTTTGAATTTGTTTTCTGCACTGAATTAAAAAAAATAAATAAAAAAAACTATACATGTTTAGTATCTGTGTACTCGTACTGACCTGGACAATCATATTTCTTAGTCAGTTTTACCATATAGTAAATAAAAGAACCCCAAAAGCAATTGTGGAATTGCATTTTTTTTAAATTTTCAAATTACTTGGAATTCTTTTCCGCTTCCCACTGCATCACATGATAAAATAAATAATGTAGTTCAAAAGTATAATTCAGCATACACAAAACATGCCCTCATATGCTTATGGGGATGATGGAAAATTAGGATAGTTTTGGCTCTTCGAAGAAGTGGAGAAATATTAAGCAAAAAAATGGAAAATCGCAAGGTCGTGAAGGGGATAAACACTGGTCTAGCGTGTATAAAACCACAACCCAAGTGTTGCCTGCATCAAAACCAAAATGCATACTACTCAGAGTAAATTTCCTACTCTAGAATGTAAAACTAATAATATAAGTTACTGTTTTCCCACAATGTACCCAAAATTATTTCTTTTCTCTGTTGCATTTCAAGGTACTATGTTAACGTTTGGAAAATCACAGACATTTCCCAGCATAGGAGAATAGTAATCTAAAACTGATTTATACTTAGACATTCCAGATCTTGTTTGCATTGAAAGTATAGCATTTTCTTGTCATATATCATTTTTCCAAACTGTCTTAAAAAATATGTACATTGTACAGACAAAACATCTCACCAGCTGTTTATGCAAAAATTCTTTGAAGAGAAACATGGCTAGCCATATGGCATCCTCACAATGTCGTGGGAGCATGAAGGATATACCATGCAAAATGTTGTAGATAATGACCATGCTAAGTGGGATGTCAAATATTGAAGACACATTACATTAATTGTTTATCTGTCCTTTTATCTCTTTCAAAGTAAACATTACTTAGCAGCTTGTATTTTATAGTATGTTAATAATTCATTTTAAAATTAAATTGCTCATTAAAGGAAATTATGGGTCATTTTTTTGTTCATTCCTGATAAAAATAGCAGACATTCATATATTCAATATAAAATAGTTTAGACTATGAAACTAAAGCAAAATCAAGCATTCAACAGATGTTTTGTATAATTGCCTAAACGAATACCTTTTTAACTCCTTCCTGGCATCATACACTTGTTAATGTGAGTATGAAGCATGCTCAGGAGTTATTCATCTGGCACCTGTCCGTAAAAGCAGCAAATGGAGCTAGCTCTGATCGCTGCTCTTTTATGACCTTCACACCACTGATATGCCTCATTCAGATGTCCATGTAGCACATAGATGTTTTGTATGTCTCCTAATGGATACAGCACATATCTATTATAATGTATGTTATATGTCCTTTTTTCCAGCAACACAGATAAAGAAAGTCAATATAAGTCTACGGGTCAGTGCCAAACAGATACAGCACATGGATGGCATCCATGTGCCATTTGCATGCTGTATGGGTTTAACATTGAAAAGAATAGGAGAGGCTTTGTAATTTATTTATTGATCCATCTGCGAAAAATGCTTATACACTGATGATAAAAATAGACATACGGATGACACAATGGTGCAAAACACTCATTGACACCAGTACTGCTTTTCACTTACGTGTATAAATACAAACTTGTTAATGAGGCTTAAAACTCAGAAAGCTGCATGTAAAGAGTAACAAAAAGTTTAATTTATTTCATAAGTTAATAGTCCATGTAAAAACAAGGAGTTTTGTATTAAAATCTCCTGAAAGAAATGTGCATCTTTATTCTCCTGAATTATCTCCTGATTAATAATTTTTAAATTCTCCATTCACAGACAAAATCTGTCTTCAGTGAATACATATATTACTATTTCTGAGGTAGGACATGACATTTGGTGCCCATAAAGTTCTATGGAAGATGATAACTGTCAGATCAGGAGAACTTGCAGCAGAATATCTATGTCTAGTTCCTTCTTCCATATAATTTTAAAAGCACCAACTGCCGTTTCATATCTTAGTAATGGTAAAATCTGTCCTCCCAACATACAGATATACAGATTTTACCTTTTGCTTGAGAGTGAAAAATCCATCCAGGAGGAGAAAAGAGAAAGTAGCTCTCTCTGTCTGTCCGTCAGTTTCTTTCTCTCTCTCTCTCTCTCTCTCTCTCTCTCTCTCTCTCCACCCCTCTCTCATACTCAACGATCACTGACCGATCACCGGCATGGCGCTGCATGGCTGTTACACTGCTCTGGTGGCTTCTCCAGATTATGAAAATGCCGGCCGCTCATTATTCCATCTCGTATTCACTTCTTCCCCCGACCACCGGCGCCTATGATTGCTTGCATTCAGACGAGCCCCCACACTATGTGACAGTTGTCTCACTGCAACCAATCACAGCCGCTGGTGGATGGGTCTATGTAATGCAGTAAAATAAATAAATAAATAATTTTAAAAAACGACGTGCGATCCCCCCAATTTTGATACCAGCCAAGGTAAAGCCACACGGCTGAAGGCTGGTATTCTCAGGATGGGGAGCCCCACGTTATGGGGAGACCCCAGTCTAAAAATATCAGCCAGCAGCTGCCCGGAATTGCCGCATCCATTAGATGTGACAGTCCCGGGACTCTACCCGGCTCATCCCGAATTGCCCTGACGCGGTGGCAATCGGGGTAATAAGGAGTTAATGGCAGCCCATAGCTGCCACTAAGTCCTAGGTTAATCATGGCAGGCGTCTATTAGACACACCCCATGATTAACCAGAAAGGTAAATAAATTAAACAGATATACCCAAAAAATCCTTTATTTGGAATAAAAGACGAAAAAAAACCACCCTCTTTCACCACTTTATAAAAATCCCCAAATACCCCTCCAGGTCTGGTGTAATCCACACGAGGTCACATGACGCATCCAGCTCTGCTACATGAAGCTGACTGGAGCATCCGTAGAATACCACCGCTCTCTGTGAACTCCTCGGAGCAACTGAAATGAGTCGCGCTATCAGCGATGACATCACTCAGGTTACCTGCGGCCACCGCTCTCAGGAGGAGGACTCAAGCTGGCCAGACTGATGGCACCACTGATCACGCAGCTCACTTCAGTCACTCATGTGATTTGCGGTCACCGGTGAGTCCTTCACCTGTCATCGCAAACCAGGCGGCGGCACACAGACAGAGCCGTGCGATGACAATGAAGTTTGGTGAAGTTCATCTGAGTTCATTCTGATCACGTGGCTCTGTCTGGC
Organism: Anomaloglossus baeobatrachus; assembly: GCF_048569485.1. Lineage (NCBI taxonomy): Eukaryota > Metazoa > Chordata > Amphibia > Anura > Aromobatidae > Anomaloglossus > Anomaloglossus baeobatrachus. The sequence continues at coordinate 154,483,047 of NC_134354.1, read as the reverse complement.
AGCTAGCCATGCTCTATGGGGATGTAGCAGGACCGAGTAGGACTGCACTGTCAAATATGCATCCAAAATGCATCCAAAATGCCACATTTTGGATGCTTTTTAAAACACACATGCAGTGTAAAGTATGAGGAAGGGAACATGAATGAGCAGAGCTGCAGTGTAAGGCATGAGGAAGGAAACGTGAATGAGCAGAGCTGCAGTGTAAAGCATGAGGAAGGGAATGTGAATGAGCCGCAGTGTGAAGTTTTAGGAAGGAAATGTGAATGAGGAAAAAGAGAGAGAGACCAGGCATGATTCCAGACGATTTCCAACCTTCCACAGGCTGTGCCCCCATACTGTTTCTTATCAATTTCCGCTCTTTTACTTTGGTTTGATAGCTATTCTGGCGACTACATAAAAGGCGCGTGCTTCTCTGAGAACGTTAGTCCAATGCACAAGAATTGCAGTCAGGCATCTTCTACAGGCTGTACCCATACTGTTTCTGCCTTTTCCCATCCTTTTCAGCCTTTTCCTCAGTCACCTCAGCTCGCCATTAGATCCAACGTCAAATTATTCGGGTTTCCAATAGACTTACATTGCGCATCGAAATTTCGCGAACAGTCGAATGGTGGCGACCTATTCGTCGGATATTCGTGAAGTCGGATATTTTGATATTCGATCATCCCTACTCATTACATATATAATAATGTTGCTTACTTTTAAATGTACTATTGGTTTACAAAATTAAAATTAAACATTCGTTACTCTTTAAGATGTCCTATACATTTTGATACCTAACAGTATCCCCACAACGCAATTATAGGGTGCCTATTGTGCTGAAAAAATCTACCCAAATTTGACTTTGGTAGTTTGCTTAAAAGTGTACAAAAAATTATCTTCCTTGGGCCTATCAGGATTCAGGGCTACCATGGCAGTCCAGACCTCTTCACTAGAGATGAGCCACCCCCCGGACAAACACCTTCGAACCCCATTTGAAAACAATGGCAGGCAAACACAAACACATAAAAACACATTAAACATGTAAACATACAGTTATTAAACATTGCCATTATACTTACAGGTCCCCGCGATGCGTCCTGCACTCTGTCTCGAGCTGCTTTTCCTTCCGATCATCGCTGTGCCCTCCTGGTAACTAGCACTAATCATAGAACCTTCCGTGACATCGTCATAGCATGTGACCAGTCACGTGTGTATTATCTCATTGGCTACAGACTGGTCATATGGCTAGACGCCATGCTAGGTCCTGTCAGTGCATCTCTCTGGTACGCGGTGCTCGTTTGAGCATCTCCGTGTACCGGCGAGATGCTTGGGCACATGCTTTGCTCCCCGTTCCTGCATATGGGCGCTCTTTACAGAGTCAGCCCACATGGAAGGACTGGATGTCCCAGCCGGTTAATAACAGAGATCACTGTTGCAATAGTAACCCGCCTGTCCGATTACTATTTCAACGGTGGCAGCGGTGACATCACTGCTTACAACCCACAGCCTCTGCTCACTCACTGCGTGATTAGACTGCTCGGGAGCAGCAGCATCTTTCTCCCATGCAGTGCTGTCTGATGTAGCAGAGCTGCATGGGTTGAAGGAGAAAAAAAGACAGAAGACCATGATCAATAAAGAGAGAAAAGAGAGAGAAAAGAGAGAGAAAAGAGAGAGAAAAGAGAGAGAAAAGAGAGAGAAAAGAGAGAGAAAAGAGAGAGAAAAGAGAAGAAAGAGAGGGAGAGAGAAAGAGAAGAAAGAGAGGGAGAGAGAAAGAGAAGAAAGAGGGAGAGAGAAAGAGAAGAGAGAGAGAAAAAGAGAAAAAAAGAGAGAGAAAGAGAGAGAAAGAGAGAGAAAGAATGAGAGAGAGAGAAAAAGAGAGAAGAGAGAGAAAGAGAGAGAGGGAGGAGAGAGAGAAGAGAGAGAGAGAAAGAGAGCGAAAGAGAGAAAAGAGAGAACAAGAGAGAGAGAAAAATAGAGAAAAAGAGAGAGAATAGAGAGATGAGAGAGAAGAGAGAGAGTAGAGAGCAATGCAGCCTCATTCCGTGAACTGCTCCGATTTTAGAGGTGTGTCCCGCCGCTCACAGCTGATGTCCAGCTCCTCCCCTAAGTGCATAATTAAATTAAATTATAATTATAAATAAATATTAATTATAATTTAAAATTAAAAATAAAATTAAATTAAATTATTTACCGGGACGGCCGGAACTCGAACTCGTGAACTAATTCTCCTTAGGCACTAGCTCTATCCAGGATGGAGGGATGGAGGGATGGATGATTGGTGGATGGAGAGAGGGATGGATGGAGGTATGGAGGGATGGATGAATGGATGGAGGGATGGATGGAGGGAGGGATGGAGGGATGGATGGATGGATAGAGGGATGGATGAAAGGATAGAGGGATGGATGGAGGGATGGAGGGATGAAGGGAGGGATGGATGAATGGATGGAGAGATGGAGGAAGGGATGGAGGGAGGGATGGAGGGATGAATGGATGGAGGGAGGCATGGAGGGATGGGTGGAGAGATTGATGGAGGATTAGAGGGATGGATGGAGTTATAGAGGGAGGGATAAAGAGAGGGATGAATGGATTGAGAGATGGAGGGACGGATGGAGGGAGGGATGGAGGTAGGGATGAATGGATGGATGGATGGCAGGGCAAACACCGGCATTACCGCACTCATTACCGCACACACGCAGGCACTACAACCCCCATCATCACCGCACACGCAGGCATTACCTCAGTGACGTCCCCGCTGACAGCGTGGCTCACTTCGGTTGCTGCGTGGATATGACACAGAGCACTCTTGTTCTACGGCGCTCCATGTAGCAGAGCTGGATGCGTCGCAGGACCTCTGTGGATTACTTCGGACCTGAAGGGGTATTTGGGGATTTTAATAAAATGGTAATAGAGGGTGTTTTTTTGTCTTTGATTCCAAATAAAGGATTTTTCCTTATTTACTTTCACTTACAGGTTAATCATGGAAGGTACAGTGCTGGCCAAAAGTATTGGCACCCCTGCAATTCTGTCAGATGATACTCAGTTTCTTCTTGAAAATGATTGCAATCACAAATTCTTTAGTATTATTATCTTCATTTAATTTGTCTTCAATGAAAAAGAAAAAAAAATTGCCATAAAGCCAAATTGGATATAATTCCACACCAAACATAAAAAAGAGAGTGGAAAAAAGTATTGGCATTGTTTGAAAAATCATGTTATGCTTCTCTAATTTGAGTAATTAACAGCACCTGTAACTTACCTGTGGCACCTAACAGGTGTTGGCAATAACTAAATAACACTTGCAGCCAGTTGACATGGATTAATGTTGACTCAACCTCTGTCCTGTGTCCTTGTGTGTACCACATTGAGCATGGAGAAAAGAAAGAAGACCAAAGAACTGTCTGAGGACTTGAAAATCCAAATTGTGAGGAAGCGTAAGCAATCTCAAGGCTACAAGTCCATCTCCAAAGACCTGAAAGTTCCTGTGTCTACGGTGCGCAGAGTCATCAAGACGTTTAAAGCTCATGGAACTGTGGCTAACCTCCCTAGATGTGGAAGGAAAAGAAAAATTGCCAAGAGATTTCAACTCAAGATTGTGCAGATGGTTGATAAAGAACCTCGACTAACATCCAAACAAGTTCAAGCTGCCCTGCAGTCCGAGAGTACAACAGTGTCAACCCGTACTGTCCGTCAGCATCTGAATGAAAAGGGACTGTATGGTAGGATACCCAGGAAGCTCCCACTTCTTACCCCGAGACATAAAAAAGCCAGGCTGGAGTTTGCCAAAACTTACCTGAGAAAGCCTAAAACGTTTTGGAAGAATGTTCTCTGGTCAGATGAGACAAAAAGTAGATCTTTTTGGGAAAAGCCATCAACATAGAGTTTACAGGAAAAAAAAAAGAGGCATTCAAAGACAAGAACACGGTCCCTACAGTCAAACATGGCGGAGGTTCCCTGATGTTTTGGGGTTGCTTTGCTGCCTTTGGCACTGGACTGCTTGACTGTGTGCATAGCATTATGAAGTCTGAAGACTACCAACAAATTTTGCAGCATAATGTAGGGCCCTCTTCCTCAGAGGTCATGGGTCTTCCAGCAGGACAATGACCCAAAACACACTTCAAAAAGCACTAGAAAATGGTTTGATAGAACGCACTGGAGACTACTAAAGTGGCCAGCAATGAGTCCAGACCTAAATCCCATAGAACACCTGTGGAGAGATCTCAAAATGGCAGTTTGGAGAAGGCACCCTTCAGATCTCAGGGACCTGGAGCAGTTTGCCAAAGAAGAATGGTCTAAAATTCCAGCAGAGCATTGTAAGAAACTCATTGATGGTTACCGGAACGGTTGTTTGCAGTTATTTTGGCTAAAGGTTGTGCAACCAAGTATTAGGCTAAGGGGCACTTTGCACACTGTGACATCGCAGGTGCGATGTCGGTGGGGTCAAATTGAAAGTGATGCACTTCCGGCATCGCATGCGACATCGCAGTGTGTAAAGCCTAGATGATACGATTAACGAGCGCAAAAGCGTCGTAATCGTATCATCGGTGCAGCGTCAGCGTAATTCATAATTACGCTGACGCGACGGTCCGATGTTGTTCCTCGCTCCAGCAGCAGCACACATCGCTGTGTGTGAAGCCGCAGGAGCGAGGAACATCTCCTACCGGCGTCACCGCGGCTTTCGTAGGTTATGCGGAAGGAAGGAGGTGGGCAGGATGTTTACATCCTGCTCATCTCCGCCCCTCCGCTCCGATTGGCTGCCTGCCGTGTGACGTCGCAGTGACGCCGCACGACCCGCCCCCTTAACAAGGAGGCGGGTCGCCGGCCACAGGGACGTCGCACGGCAGGTGAGTGTGTGTGTGAAGCTGGCGTAGCGATAATTTTTGCTACGCCAGCTATCACCACATATCGCTGCTGCAACGGGGGCGGGGACTATCGCACTCGGCATCGCAGCATTGGCCTGCGATGTCGCAGTGTGCAAAGTGCCCCTAAGGGTGCCAATACTTTTGTCTGACCCATTTTTGGACTTTTGTGTGAAATGATCAATGATTTGATTTTTGTTTCATTCTCTTTTGTGTTTTTTCATTGCAAGCAAAATAAATGAAGATAATAATACCAAAGAATTTGTTATTGCAATCATTTTCAAGAAGAAACTGAGTATTATCTTACAGAACTGCAGGGGTGCCAATACTTTTGGCCAGCACTGTATCTCAGGGAGATGCCTGCCATGATTAACTCCTTATTACCCTGATTGCCACCGCACCAGGGCAATTCAGGATGAGCTGGGTGGAGTCCCGGGACTGTCGCATCTAATAGATGCGGCAATTCCGGGCCGGCTGCTGGGTGATATTGTTAGGGTTGTTAGGGTGGTAGGCTCCCCATAACGTGGCGCTCCCCATCCAGACAATACCAGCCTCCAGCTGTGTAGTTTTATCCTGGCTGGTATCAAAATTGGAGGGAACCGCAGTTTTTTTTTTTATTATTATTATTTATTTATTTTACTGCACGATATAGACCCGCCCGCCGGCGGCTGTGATTGGTTGCAGTGAGACAACTGTCACTCATCGTAGGGGCGTGTCTGACTGCAACCAATCATGGACGCTGGTGGGCGGGGAAAGCAGGGAATACCAGATTGAGTAATGAGCGGCAGCCATTTTCAATAGAAGAAAAGCCGCCGGAGCTTTGTGACAGCTGTCCAGCACCATGCCCGTGATCGGTGCATAGGAAAGAGAGAGGGATTGTGCTGGGGACGCAGGACGCATGTAGATACGCAACGTGCGCACATAGTCTTACTGTGAAAAGCCACGCTTTTGGTGATCGAACCGTTATCGAACGGTAACTCAAACTGCCGAACTTGAAGCAAATCGTTCGAGTTCGTCAAGCGACTCGAACACCGACCAAAATCACTCAAATTTGAAATTGGCGAACCATTCAAATCGAACATCGCTCAACTCTACTCTTCACCTTCATAAGTTTCTCAGGGATTAGATACAGTTAGGGCTCCCTAGCCTAAGAGGCAGTTTAGGAACCCCTATTTCCAGTTACTATGGTACCATTGTGACATTATTTTTGGACCATCCAAATTTCTTCATGGACCCCATAGTCTTCCTTGCAAGGTAATTGCAAGTGCTGTCACTCCAGGTGGCAGAATTAAAAGAGGCACTCTTCCAGAGTGGTTTGCTGGGGATCGCAGTCAGACTGTCTTCTTCTGTAAGGCATGTAAGTTGTTTTTCCCCCTTCGTCCTCTTTTCTCTGGGAGTGAGATTCAACATGTGGGTATTGTGGATATTTAAAAAAAAAAAACTCGCATGGATTAGTAAAGAGTGAAATGCTACTCATGAGGGAAAAATGACACATAAACCAAATAATTGATGTAAAAACACTTATGTTATTAAAATAATTCCCCATTACAGTAACTAGGATGACAAATGCATTAAAAGACAGGGTATCTCAATAGGCAAAACAGGATTAGATGATAAGTATGGGACCTTTGGAGGTAATTAATAGCTGGGTAATGTTTTATATATAAACAGCCTAATAAAAAATGACTATAATGATGTGGGAATCAAAAAAATGCATGTAAACTCAAACTCAAATAATAATTAATAATGCAGTGTATAATAAATAGATGAATGCATGCCCAAATAAACGATGTTGCTACATTATCAGCATGATAGCTTTTTAATATTTCCTTGGCGAATAGTGCTAGTGACAGTCCCACAGCTAAAGATATGCAGTGAAGCAGTGTGATCAAAATGGTAATTACTAAATACAGGGTCTGTTAAACCTGTTTGCCCTCTTCCCGACGCGCGTTTTGTCGCTTGACAGACTTCCTACGGGGGCTTGGTTTGTGATTACCATTTTGGTCACACTGCCGCATTTCATATCTTTAGCTGAGGGACTGTAACCAGCACTATTTGGCCAGGAAATATTAAATCAACTGCTTCTGCTGCTTCTTCCTCCTGCGTCACTGTCAAAACTATTCTCACACATTATCCTCTACAGTCGGGGGGAGAAAAAGACTGTCAACTGTTACAGAAGTGACCAAGCCTGGTGTTTTTGACTCATCTGAGACACCAAGGCAACATCCTGTTTGTTCCATGGACCATATTTCCCTGCTGTGCAAAAGACACTTTGGGCAAATGGGGGAGGCGGTCAATTGATTCTACTGTTGTGCTGTCTGCATGAAAGATTTTTAAATCTGGACACTCCAAGATGGGTCTCCAAAGTGTGTCTTGACTGTACAGGCTGCTGTGCAAAAACACTATGGGGAAAAATGGGGGGCAATTGATACGGCCGTCCTGTTCTCTGCCTGAAAGGTTTTTAAATATTAAGACTCCAAATTGGGTCTTCAAATTGTGTCTTGCCAGTAGTACCAGGGTATTGGAAGCAAGAGGCCTACACCTGTCTGTCATCATGCTGTTTTTGGGGAAGGTAGCAATGTTGGTTCAGGCCTTGTAAAAGGGCGAGTCCCATGTTTTCATGTTGCAGCGTTTCACTATTTGTAGTCTGAGACAAGTGTTGCCACTTTTACTCTTGTCTAATCTTAATTTTTAGAAATGTGGAGACTCCAAGTAGGGTCTCAAAATTGTGTCTTGTCTGTACTGTCAGAGGTGGGGTATCAAGAGACCTAATACTGTCATTCATGCATCTCTTGATTTTCAGAATGTAAATGAGAGGCCACATCTTGTGTGTTGCATGACCCATACCTTCCTGCTGTGCAAAGATACTATGTTGAAAGTTTAGGGAGGTGGAATTGATGCCACAGTCTTGCTGACTGCCTGAAAGGTTTATAAATCTTAAGACTCCAAGATGGGTCTTCAAACTGTGTCTTATCTGTAGTAAAAAGGTAGTGAGAGCAAGAGACCTATGCCTGTTTGTCATTTTGCTGTCTATGGTGAAGTTAGAAATGATGTTTCAGGCCTTGTTACAGGGCCATTCCCACGTATCCATGTTGCAGTTTTCCAATATTTTAAGTCTATGCCAATTCTTCTCACTTGTTGTTTGACCTACATTTTTAGAAATGTGGAGACTCCAAGTAGGGTCTACAATTTGTGTCCTGTCTGTACAGGCAAGGGTGTGGGAGCAACAGACCTAATCCTGTCATCCTGAACTTCTTCATTTTTAAAATTGAAATGCGAGGCCACATTCTATGTGTAAGTCAACACAATCAGACAGTGCTGAAATTAATGAAGAAAAAACAAAAAGCCAGCACTAAATGTGCACTTCAGCACTAAATATTCCAAACTGTACTTATTATAAAAATTTTGAGATTTTTGACAGTCATGGCTGTGGGCAGGACAGGTCCAAGCAAATGCTGCATGAAGTAAATAGCCTGTGGACAGGGCCTCATGACTGAATGTGAACAGTCACCAACCACCAAAATCTAGACAGGTGGAATACATTCCAAATTGGGGTGCATAGCAAGGTGGGGGGTCAGCCACCGACCAATTCAATGAAGAAAAAACAAAAAGCCAGCACTAAATGTGCACTTCAGCACTAAAAATTCCAAACTGTACTTTTTGAGTAATTTTGAGATTTTTGGCAAAAAAATGCAATTTCTTGAGCTACCCCGCCACGTTTAGTGGCTAATAGCTATGCAAAAACAGTGGTGCTGCACTATAAAAAGTATTTTTGCTGTTTTGCAAACTTTTCGACCCCTTTAAAGGTGTTTTCTCTCCCTTATGTTTGGCCTCCCATTGAATCCAATGAGGTTTGAAAAGCTTCACCGAACAGTTAGATGACAGGTCCACAAACGTAGCATTTGTACAATAAGACTCAGTGAACCAAACTTTGAAAGGTTCGCTCAAGTCCAATCAGCAAGAAAAATTCCCAGTTTGAGTGGGAATTCTTCCTTTACCAGCTGGACAATGTAACATGACTGTCCCTAATCGTAGCTTCAAAACCTGTCCTGGATCAATATAATTAGCTGCAAATTTACAGTAAATGAAAGTTAATGCAGATAATGACCAATTTTTGGAAAATCAAGCAGTCCTTAAGAAAATGAACACTGCAACCACAATAGAGAAAAAGTCAAAGATCACTTAGACGTCTTTTCTCAATGGCCCTTCAGCTGGCTACTTCAACTTCAGTAGGTTCCATCTCAGGTAAGTTGATCAATTCAAGAAGAATGATCAATACATCCAGTCATTCATTATGTCTCCCGCAAATTTTTTGATCCATCAGCCAGACTCATAGCATCTCCCAAGCAACAAGAAGGAGTATGTAGAGTTAAGTAGCATCATTAAAACTCTCCAAAATGTGGAACTGGCATCTGAGAGCTGTGTCATTTGACAGAACTTCAGAGGACCATTGTCAAATCTTGGAAATATAGTCCTCAGCGGTAATGCCCCCCTGCTTCAGGTTCATGATCTTTGACTTTTGCTACCTGTACCGTCAGTTTCATCACAGATCACCCTTAAGCCATTAACAGAAAATTATTCTGGGGCTAGTGCTGACAAAGAAAATGAACAAGTCTGAGGGCCTTCTCACAATAGGTTCATGATTCTTCCCACCTGCAGGGATTCATTCCAAGAGGACTGGGGTCATAATGTAAAAAATAGTTTACAAATCTCCCTGAAAAGTCTAAACTGATCTTTTTCCTCCCAAAAATTTATCAGAAGGTGTCACCACAGGTTAAGAAGAGAACAATTGCATGTCAAAAGGTTCAGAAATAATAACTACAGTCAGTAGTGGAGAACTTAGGGAGCATCCAAAGTGATGAACTGGGACTTTGAGGATTCTAGCCTCTGGTGTTCCATGGCCAGATCCTGGACCATCTGGTCAGATTCACCACTTGATCACAGAATATACACACTGGATCCATAGGTGGGGAAAAAAGTATATTGCTAGTTGCAGTGTGATGCTAGTCACTAATGAAAAGTTGTGATGCATAATCAGGTCATGGTCCAAAGTCAAAATACCTGGAGAGTAGTGAATGAGAGAAAAGGGGCTAAACAAAGGCATTGTTAGGTGAGAACAAAGTCCAAGGTCAGACAGCAATAGATCAATCAAACAAAGTACAAGAGTGCAGACCAAATAGCAACACTTAAACAGAATGCTACAACTGTCAGGGTTCTGGTACAAACTGCTCAGCTAAGTAGCTGGGCAGTCACTAGGAATAGGGAACATCTGAACACTCCAGTACCTCCCAGAATCAGATTGGATGGCAAAATTGCCACTCAAGACACCAAAAGCTCAGCATACCCCTTTACCAGATGGGACGATTTAGCTGTCACTCACCAAACTGACAGGTCACCACGACCCAACTCCATAGTTTCAGCAACAGTCACTCATTGCATCCTAGACACACTGAGTGATGGAATCATAATAGCCAGCTCCATTTTCAGCTGGATCTGCATTCAAGAATGTATATTCAGCTGAAATGTATTGTTACACAGAGATACACCAGCTCTCAGCACTCCAGTACAGCCTGCAAACCAATCAGAGGATGGCAACTGACGACATTAAGCCCCTCATTTGAAATAGAAAAGTTGAATCACAAATTGTTGATACTTATCAGGACCTGAAAATTTCACGAATTACAACCTGAAGTCAATTTGTAGATGATCGGATCACTCTAATCGAGTTAGTTACAATTTCCTTTGCAAGACTTAAATAACCATTTTGGTGAAACTGGTTAACTAAATTAGAGAGGACAGAGAACCCTCTCAACACTAAGGGGTACTTTGCACACTGCGACATCGCAGGCCGATGCTGCGATGCCGAGCGCGAGAGTACCCGCCCCCGTCGCAGCAGCGATTTCCTTGTGATAGCTGCCGTAGCGAACATTATCGCTACGGCAGCTTCACATGGACTCACCTGTCCTGCGACCGTCGCTCTGCCCGGCGACCCGCCTCCTTGTTAAGGGGGCGGTTCGTGCGGCGTCATAGCGACGTCAGACGCCAGGCGGCCAATCGGAGCGGAGGGGTGGAGATGAGTGGGATGAGATTTCTGAGATGAGATTTCTCTTTCATAAATATTTCCTGTATCTCCAAATAGAACACAGTCACACAAATGAATAATGCATTGGTTGTAAGGCTAAGCTTTTTTTTTTTTACCACTCTTTATATATTTATTCTAGGATTGAAAATACATGTCCCAACATTGAAATTGCATCAACCAAAAGTAATAATCTTGGAAAGTTTAAAATCAGAGTATTGATAGACATATTAATGATATACAAATTATGAAAACATGGAAATAACATTTTTAACCCTAGAATGCATATTGGGGGACTTTTAGGCCCCGCTGCTTACTTTTTTGCTAATACTCCCAAAATTACTTTAGTTAGAATTTTGAAACTCTAGGTATTCCTCAAGTATGTCGTTGTTGGTAATATCCAGTTGTTCATAGAATTTTTTTGATAGGCATTATGGTGTAACAATTTTTTTGGGGGAAAACCACATCTGTACGGAATGGGGGCCTTTTAGGCCCCTGCTATTTTTATCATGTACTCAGCAATGTTTGTGTCTCAAGTTACTTTATTTGTAGTCATGGTTGCTGGTGGAGGGGTCAGGGAGGTGCATCATGCCATGTGAGGATGTCATATGATTTTGGGAGGGAGTGATAAGGCCATGACATCAATTCAGGTTCTTCTGAACACAGTAATGAGCTGTGTAGAGAGTACTGAGGACAGTATACACTGTTAATTAGTGAAAGACCTGTGATGATATGATGTTGGGAGGAAGTTTGACTCATTTTCAGTCTCTTTGTTTCTATAAAAAGCTTGCAAAGGCTAGAGCTTGTGAGCCACAAAAATCCAGAGAATTGTACACCACCTAAAAGAAACCATAAAAGGTAAGAGCTGCTTGATTGTGTTCACTGTTTTTTCTTTTAGTTTGCTAACATCTAGTCAGCAATGGCACAGTCTTCCTCCAAGCATCTGACTGACCAAGATATTGAATCAATTATGTTTCAAAGTGATGCTGAAAGTGAACATCTTTGTCCGATGAAGAATACCTGCCACCAGCTAATCAAACGTCCTCATTCAGTGATTCTTATGATGTTGAAGAAGTGGATCCAGTGGATCCTGAAGAAGTGATAAGTAGAACATTCAAAACAAATGTTTTTTGGGACAATAATCATTCATTGGTCAGCTGTACCCCAATACATAATATTGTAAAACATGCTCAAGGACCTGTGGGAAGTCCTTTTCCCCTAAATACATATTCTGTACTTTTTGTTCTGACAATATTGCAGAAGACGTCCTGTTATGTTCAAACCTAGAAGAAAGACGTATTGCTTCTGCAAAAAATAAGTCCTGGAAAAATATCTCAAAAGAGGAACTTTATGCATATATTGGACTTTTACTGCTGGCAGGGAGTAAAAAATCGTATGATGTTCCAATCAGAGAATTTTTTCTGGACCCACTTTCTGATCCACACTATAAAGCAACAATTTTATATGAATTTCTTTTTGTTTTTTAGTATTAAAAACTATCTTTATTCTCTATAAAATGTTCCAATAAGGTGGCCATACCTTTACCCATGAGACATCTTTTTTACAGCAGTACCCAGCAACTAATTTCTTTTCTTCTACACCCTGCATGTTAGAATGTACAGCAGGTCTGTATCAGTAGTAATTAGATTTAATTAGCTTTAATCCCCACTGAATTTGAGAACTTACACAACAATCATTGTTGCTTTATACCAATTTTTCTAAACCTTTCATTACTGCGATGAAAGTTTTTTGGGATTTGTTTAAAAGCTTATGCGCATGTCACGTACTAGCATGCATTTACGCTGCATATAGCACTGCAGCGTAAATGCATGCGTCCTGCTTCCCCTATGCAGATTCTGCATGAGACGTGCGCACAATACTTTTATGAACGCAATGATTTGGGTTCTAAAATTTTGACCCAAATCCGTGCGTTCATAAAAGCAGCATATCAATTTATTTGTTCGTTCTGGATGCAGATCCCACTCTGTCAATGGTGGGGGCAGCATCAAGAGCGCATAAAATCGGCTTTTTTTAACAAAATAACTGCATTGATTATGCAGTCTTTCTGCAGCGATTTAACGCGCACATGTGCTGTCAAATCGCCTCAGAAGATTCTACAGTTACATGTGCATGAGCCCTAAGGCCTGTTTCATACCTCTGTGTCTCCTGTATGTATGGTTTCTGTTTTCACATGTACCAGAGACATGTTCCCATTCATAGTAATTAAAGTCAATTGAGATCGTCACACCTCCGTGTTTTCACATGGACCGATGGTCATCTGAAACAGCTGCATGTCCAGGTGATTCTCAGGGAGACAAGTCAGTTTTTTTTTCAGCAGACTTTGATGAGCGGTGACGTCATGGGTTCAATGGAGTTAATTTCCTAGAGTGGTTCTCACGCAAAGTAGCACGAGACCAGGCAGCAATGACTCCACCGCGTATCACATTGACTTGCTCTCAAGCTACTTTGTGTGAGAATCGTTATGGAAAGAGAACTGTGGTGAACTTCTGATTTCACCGCTTGTCACTGCCTGCGGCAGGGCACACACTAATAATAATAATAATAATTTTATTCATTTATATAGCGCTATTAATTCCACAGCGCTTTACATACATTGGCAATACTGTCCCCATTGGGGCTCACAATCTAGAGTCCCTATCTGTATGTCTTTGGAGTGTGGGAGGAAACCGGAGTACCCGGAGGAAACCCACGCAAACACGGGGAGAACATACAAACTCCTTGCAGATGGTGTCCTTGGTGGGACTTGAACCCAGGACCCCAGCGCTGCAAGACTGCAGTGCTAACCACTGAGCCACCGTGCCGCCCAACTACTGTGTGACTCATATGCTGTGGCCTTATAAGATCACTGCCATGGTTTTCACACAGCATAGGACGTGAGCCTGCAGTGGCTGATGTCCCAGCTATTGGAAAATGTTCTATTTTGCAGTGCCGCCTGGGTCACTGAGTCTGGAAACGTCATGGGATCTAGATATGTATTACGGTGGACCTAGATTAGGGATTTTGTAGAGCAATAAATTGGTAAATGAGGGTGTCTCTTGCCTTTATTTCTTTAGTAATGTTCTCTTTTCATGTCATTTAGCTTCACTTTTGAGGAACGTCATGGAACCACCATATGGATTACTAAAGTCCTTTTTTATTGCTAACATTTTAAATAAATTGGTAAACAAAGGCTGTAGTCAGAGGGTATTTGTTCAAATATTTTTTTTTCAATTTACAACTACTGAATTAGTAATGGGGTTGATGCCAGCTGGCAATTCACAGCTAGCATCAGCCCCATATAATAAACCGGTTGCCACCGCACTAAAGCAATGGGAACAGACCATCTCATAGATGTGCCCTTTATGTGGTGACCACTGGCTGCTATTTTAGGCTGGGAAGGGCAAAATAACCATTCCCCTGCCCTCCCTAATAATATCAATATCAATAATATCAACCGAAAGTTGTCTGCTGTCTCTTGGCTAGTTTTTAAAAAAAAATGGGGAGGACCCTAAGTCATTATTTAAAATGTTTTTTTTTCTAATAATTCAAAAATCAGCCAAGCTACAGCTGATAGTGTTGGGGGAGACCTCTAAGGGGGTCACAGAGGAGGAGTATAATGGCTTAGTAACAATGAGTTTGAGTGTGCAATGCAGAGGTGCTGCAAATAGATTTGTATTAGTGGGACACTAATGGAAGTCCAACAGCCACTTTTAGGATGCCACTAAGTTTACTCAGTGTTTGCTAGTATAATGGCTTAGTAACAATGAGTTTGAGTGTGCAATGCAGTGGTGCTGCAAATAGCTTTGCACCAGTGGGAAACTAATGGAAGTCCAACAGCCACTTTTAGGATGCCACTAAGTTTACTCAGTGTTTCCTAGTATAATGGCTTAGTAAAAATGAGTTTGATTGTGTAATGCAGCGGTGCTGTAAATAGATTTGCACCAGTGGAAGAATAATGGAAGTCCAACAGCCACTTTTAGGATGCCACTAAGTTTACTCAGTGTTTGCTAGTATAATGGCTTAGTAACAATGAGTTTAAGTGTGCAATGCAGTGGTGCTGCAAATAGATTTGCACCAGTGGGACAATAATGGAAGTCCAACAGACACTTTTAGGATGCCACTAAGTTTACTCAGTGTTTTCTAGTATAATTAAGCAAGCATTGTTGACCTTAGGGAGATCAACATATCCACTGCGGAGACACCATCGCGTGTTTCTCAACGCAGTGATTCTAGAGCAAAGCCCCCTGGGAAGTATGCAAATGAGAAAGCTGCGGAGACACCATCACATGTTTCTCAACGCTGGCAGGAAACTAGCCAGGTCTTTCACCGGGAAGGAACAACCACGGGAAGGGCAGTCTCCAGTCAAGGAGACCACCTATACCAAACATGGTATCCATCCACAGACAGCCGTTTCGGGGTATTTGCCCCTCATCAGTGTGGAGTAGGAATCTGGCTAGTGGGGGCAATGCCTAGTAAAAGACTACTTAAGCAAGCATTGTTTCCTGCCAGCGTTGAGAAACATGTGATGGTGTCTCCGCGGCTTTCTCATTTGCATACTTCCCAGGGGGCTTTGCTCTAGAATCACTGCGTTGAGAAACACGTGATGGTGTCTCCGCAGTGGATATGTTGATCTCCCTAAGGTCAACAATGCTTGCTTACGTAGTCTTTTACTAGGCATTGCCCCCACTAGCCAGATTCCTACTCCACACTGATGAGGGGCAAATACCCCGAAACGGCTGTCTGTGGATGGATACCATGTTTGGTATAGGTGGTCTCCTTGACTGGAGACTGCCCTTCCCGTGGTTGTTCCTTCCCGGTGAAAGACCTGGCTAGTTTCCTGCCAGCGTTGAGAAACATGTGATGGTGTCTCCGCGGCTTTCTCATTTGCATACTTCCCAGGGGGCTTTGCTCTAGAATCACTGCGTTGAGAAACATGCGATGGTGTCTCCGCAGTGGACATGTTGATCTCCATAAGGTCAACAATGCTTGCTTAAGTAGTCTTTTACTAGGCATTGCCCCCACTAGCCAGATTCCTACTCCACACTGATGAGGGGCAAATACCCCGAAATGGCTGTCTGTGGATGGATACCATGTTTGGTATAGGTGGTCTCCTTGACTGGAGACTGCCCTTCCCGTGGTTGTTCCTTCCCGGTGAAAGACCTGGCTAGTTTCCTGCCAGCGTTGAGAAACATGTGATGGTGTCTCCGCGGCTTTCTCATTTGCATACTTCCCAGGGGGCTTTGCTCTAGAATCACTGCGTTGAGAAACACGTGATGGTGTCTCCGCAGTGGATATGTTGATCTCCCTAAGGTCAACAATGCTTGCTTAAGTAGTCTTTTACTAGGCATTGCCCCCACTAGCCAGATTCCTACTCCACACTGATGAGGGGCAAATACCCCGAAACGGCTGTCTGTGGATGGATACCATGTTTGGTATAGGTGGTCTCCTTGACTGGAGACTGCCCTTCCCGTGGTTGTTCCTTCCCGGTGAAAGACCTGGCTAGTTTCCTGCCAGCGTTGAGAAACATGTGATGGTGTCTCCGCGGCTTTCTCATTTGCATACTTCCCAGGGGGCTTTGCTCTAGAATCACTGCGTTGAGAAACACGTGATGGTGTCTCCGCAGTGGATATGTTGATCTCCCTAAGGTCAACAATGCTTGCTTAAGTAGTCTTTTACTAGGCATTGCCCCCACTGGCCAGATTCCTACTCCACACTGATGAGGGGCAAATACTCCGAAACGGCTGTCTGTGGATGGATACCATGTTTGGTATAGGTGGTCTCCTTGACTGGAGACTGCCCTTCCCGTGGTTGTTCCTTCCCGGTGAAAGACCTGGCTAGTTTCCAGCCAGCGTTGAGAAACATGTGATGGGGTCTCCGCGGCTTTCTCATTTGCATACTTCCCAGGGGGCTTTGCTCTAGAATCACTGCGTTGAGAAACACGTGATGGTGTCTCCGCAGTGGATATGTTGATCTCCCTAAGGTCAACAATGCTTGCTTAAGTAGTCTTTTACTAGGCATTGCCCCCCACTAGCCAGATTCCTACTCCACACTGATGAGGGGCAAATACCCCGAAACGGCTTTCTGTGGATGGATACCATGTTTGGTATAGGTGGTCTCCTTGACTGGAGACTGCCCTTCCCGTGGTTGTTCCTTCCCGGTGAAAGACCTGGCTAGTTTCCTGCCAGCGTTGAGAAACATGTGATGGTGTCTCCGCGGCTTTCTCATTTGCATACTTCCCAGGGGGCTTTGCTCTAGAATCACTGCGTTGAGAAACATGTGATGGTGTCTCCGCAGTGGACATGTTGATCTCCATAAGGTCAACAATGCTTGCTTAAGTAGTCTTTTACTAGGCATTGCCCCACTAGCCAGATTCCTACTCCACACTGATGAGGGGCAAATACCCCGAAATGGCTGTCTGTGGATGGATACCATGTTTGGTATAGGTGGTCTCCTTGACTGGAGACTGCCCTTCCCGTGGTTGTTCCTTCCCGGTGAAAGACCTGGCTAGTTTCCTGCCAGCGTTGAGAAACATGTGATGGTGTCTCCGCGGCTTTCTCATTTGCATACTTCCCAGGGGGCTTTGCTCTAGAATCACTGCGTTGAGAAACACGTGATGGTGTCTGCGCAGTGGATATGTTGATCTCCCTAAGGTCAACAATGCTTGCTTAAGTAGTCTTTTATTAGGCATTGCCCCCCACTAGCCAGATTCCTACTCCACACTGATGAGGGGCAAATACCCTGAAACGGCTGTCTGTGGATGGATACCATGTTTGGTATAGGTGGTCTCCTTGACTGGAGACTGCCCTTCCCGTGGTTGTTCCTTCCCGGTGAAAGACCTGGCTAGTTTCCTGGCAGCGTTGAGAAACATGTGATGGTGTCTCCGCGGCTTTCTCATTTCCTAGTATAATGGCTTAGTAACAATGAGTTTAAGTGTGCAATGCAGTGGTGCTGCAAATAGCTTTGCACCAGTGGGACACTAATGGAATTCCAACAGCCACTTTTAGGATGCCACTAAGTTTACTCAGTGTTTGCTAGTATAATGGCTTAGTAACAATGAGTTTAAATGTGTGCAATGCAGAGGTGCTGCAAATAGATTTGCACTAGTGGGACACTAAAGGAAGTCCAACAGCCACTTTTAGGATGCCACTACGTTTACTCAGTGTTTGCTAGTATAATGGCTTAGTAACAATGAGTTTGAGTTTGCAATGCAGTGGTGCTGCAAATAGATTTGCACCAGTGGGACAATAATGGAAGTCCAACAGACACTTTTAGGATGCCACTAAGTTTACTCAGTGTTTCCTAGTATAATGGCTTAGTAACAATGAGTTTAAATGTGCAATGCAGTGGTGCTGCAAATAGCTTTGCACCAGTGGGACACTAATGGAATTCCAACAGCCACTTTTAGGATGCCACTAAGTTTACTCAGTGTTTGCTAGTATAATGGCTTAGTAACAATGAGTTTGAGTTTGCAATGCAGTGGTGCTGCAAATAGATTTGCACCAGTGGGACAATAATGGAAGTCCAACAGACACTTTTAGGATGCCACTAAGTTTACTCAGTGTTTCCTGTTACGAGGGGGACCCGGGGAAGCGTGCCAAGATGGGAAATGGACTGCTTCCGCCGGTCAAGGTCCACTGTGCGGTGTAAGGGACCGCCGCTATGGTGGGTGAAGAGTGAGCGGGTTGCTGCTAGCGATCGTCTGGAATGTCACAGACGATCTATGTACACCGATCTGCCCTAACCCGTGAGGGTTGTATGGCACAGATCTCACGGCTCGGTGTACCTGTTGCACGGGGAAGCACAGAGGTGCCCACGCACGTGTGCCAGTGGAAGTCACGAGAATATGGCACGAGGGTAGCACAGAGGTGCCCACGCACGTGTGCTTTCAATAACCAGGTGAGTCCAATGGAGACTTGAGGAGCTCACCTGGGACAGGAACACGGCCTGTTGACGGGGGTACTGCCGGAGCAGCAAGGCAGGAACACGGCCTGCAAACGAGGTACTGCCGGAGCAGCAAGGGCCAAGCCCACAAGAGATAGTAATGCCTGAGCAGTGGCGTGGCAGCACGCTGCCAGACATCCAAACATAGAAGGACGGTCGCGCGCCGCCATGATGGCAGGGGGAGCTTTTAAGGAGGTGCAGCTCCACCCGAGGGCGGGCGCGAGGCGGAGATGACGGACTTGACCCAATCAGGGTCCACGACGTCCCAGCCTGGCCAGTCAGGATTCACCACGTCACCAGCCTTGTCATCAAGCCGTGTGACGTCAGTGAGCGAATCAGGACCCACCACGCATTGCACATGCTCACCCTCCTGCCTCTGGGAAATAGAGGTGGGATCCTCGGTCTCACAATGTGGAGAGATAACGGGAATCTCACTGCTTCCCTGAGCAGTAAACCTCTGCACATTGCGCAGCCTCGCAGACCTTCGGGGCCGCTGAGCAGGAGAGTCTGCGGCAGGCCAGGAATGGGAGACCGCTTCACTCCTTGTAACAGGAGAACCACTAGGTGTCACCCTTCTGCTGCCTCTCTGAGGAGGTATCTCCTGCACACTGCGCAGTCTGGCAGACCTTCGGCGCTGCTGAGCAGGAGTGCTCGTGGCAGGCAAGGAATGGGAGACTGCCTCAGTCCTTGCCTCAGGAGAGCCACGAGATGTAACATTACCCCCCCTGTCTAGGAACCCCCCTTCTGTCCGTGCTCGAAGGCCGCTATCAAACCCGGGGCGCGGATATGATCCTCCAACTCCCAGGATCTATGCTCCGGACCACGGCCGGCCCACTCCACAAGGTAGTACCTCTTGCCCTGTATGACTTTTGTCTCCACAAGTTTTGCCACCTCAGGGTCGTCGGACGGGGAGTCGGTTTGAGCTGGCAGGGACCCCGAGAATTTATTAAGTCGTACGGGTTTCAGGAGGGACACGTGAAAGGTGTTGGCTATAGCCCAGCGTGGAGGGAGCTGGAGTCGATATGCCACTGGGTTTACCTGCTGTAGTACTTTAAACGGACCCAGATACCTAGGGGCGAATTTGGCTGCCTGTACCCGTAGGTTAACATTCTTAGAGGACAGCCATACTAGGTCACCAGGGGCGAAGGATGGTGCAGGGCGGCGGCAAACATCAGCCGTTGTCACCATCCGGTCTTTAGCCCTTTTAAGAGCCTCTTGGGTGTCATCCCAGATCTCCCGGGCCTTGGTCGCCCAATCCTCCACTCTAGTATCGGGTGACGTAATGGGCATCGGAACCGGGATTCTGGGATGTTGTCCGTTATTGAGTAGGAACGGAGTCTGGCCAGAGGATTCATGGACCGAATTGTTAATGGCAAATTCGGCCCAAGGAAGGAGGTTAGCCCAGTTGTCGTGGTGCGCGGATATAAAATGGCGGAGGTAAGTTACCAAGGTCTGATTAGTCCTCTCCACTAGTCCATTGGTCTCGGGATGGTATGCGGAGGAGATGTTCAGCTCTATCTGCAGGAGCTTACAGAGCTCTCTCCAGAAGCGAGACGCGAACTGGGGACCCCGGTCGCTCACCACCTTGTCTGGCATGCCATGCAACCTAAATACATGCCGAATGAACAAGGTGGCGAGAGCACGTGACGTCGGGAGTCGTGGGAGAGGCACCAAGTGGACCATTTTAGAGAAGTGGTCCGTGATGACCCATACGACCCTGTGCCCTGCTGACTTGGGCAGATCTCCCAGGAAGTCCATCCCCACCACTTCCCAGGGACGATCCGGCACTGGCAGTGGGTGAAGAAGACCTGCCGGTCTCTGCCGGGACGGCTTATTCCGAGCACACGACATACAGGCTCCCACATATTCCTGTATGTCCTGGGGTAGTCTCGGCCACCAATAATGCCTGGTCACCAGGTCTCTGGTCCTTTTGACCCCGAAGTGACCCCCGACCTTGGAGGCATGGGCCCACGATAGCACCTCGTTCCGTAGTTCAGGGGGAACGAGGGTTTTGCCAGGTGGCACCTGGTCCAAAGAAGTGGGAGTGACCATCCTCAAGCTGTCCGGGGGTAGTATAAGACGAGGCTCCTCCTCGTCCTCCTCCAACACAACCATACAACGTGACAAGGCATCGGCCCGTACGTTCTTCTCACCGGCCAGGTGGCGGATAATAAAGCGGAACCGGGAGAAGAATAAAGACCAACGGGCCTGCCTTGGGTTCAGGCGTTGTGTTGTCTGGAGGTATGTGAGGTTTTTGTGGTCAGAAAAAACCTCAAATGGATGCTTCGCACCCTCCAGGAGATGCCGCCATTCCTGGAATGCTAGTTTCATCGCCAGTAACTCCCTATCCCCTATGGAGTAGTTCCTCTCGGCCGGAGAAAAGGTCTTGGAGAAAAAGAAACACGGATGTTTCCTTCCTCGTTCGTTTTTCTGGTACAGGACTGCACCTGCACCGACCGAAGAGGCGTCTACCTCCAGTAGGAAGGGTTTGGAGATGTCTGGACGATGAAGGATGGGAGCTCTGGAGAAGTGAGTTTTGAGAGTGTGAAATGCCTCTACCGTTTCCCGTGTCCATGCTTTGGGATTAGCGCCCTTGCGGGTAAGGGCAATGATGGGTGCTGCCACCGTCGAGAAGTTGGGAATGAACTGGCGATAATAATTGATAAACCCCAAGAATCGCTGGATCGCCTTCAGCGAGCGGGGCTCAGGCCAGTTCATCACTGTCTCCAACTTCCCCGGATCCATTGCTAACCCCTGACTGGACACTATGTACCCCAGGAACGGCAAGGATTCCTGTTCAAAAACGCACTTTTCCAGCTTAGCATGTAACGAATGGGTGCGGAGCCTCTTAAGTACTCGGATGACATCCCTCCGATGGGTGGTAAGATCGGGGGAGAAGATAAGAATGTCATCCAGGTATGCAACCACGGAAAGATACAAATCCCGGAAAATGTCATTCACAAAGTCTTGAAATACGGCGGGGGCATTGCAGAGTCCGAAGGGCATTACTAGATACTCGTAGTGACCGTCTCTGGTGTTAAAGGCGGTCTTCCACTCATCGCCCTTTCGGACTCGCACTAGATTATACGCCCCGCGTAGATCCAGCTTTGTGAAGACCTTTGCCCCGCGGAATCGATCAAATAGCTCAGTAATGAGGGGCAAAGGGTATTTGTTCTTGATTGTGATTGCATTTAATCCCCTGTAATCGATACAGGGGCGCAGATCCCCTTCCTTCTTCTGCACAAAAAAGAACCCTGCACCAGCCGGTGAAATAGACTTGCGAATGAACCCCTTTGCAAGGCTGTCCTGAATATATTTGGACATAGCCTCCGTCTCTGGAGCAGAGAGTGGATACACTCTGCCCCTAGGGGGCTCGGAGCCTGGCTTTAGGTCTATTCGGCAATCATATGGCCGGTGGGGAGGAAGAGTATCTGCGGCCCTTTTGGAAAAGACATCCCTGTAGGCCTCATAAGGTGTCGGTAAACCCGGCCCCTCAGTATTCCCTGAGGACCCAACCGACCTAATGGTAGCGGGTGGTTCGGTAGTCACGAGGTGCTCTCTACAGGATCCTGCCCAGGATGAGATCTCCCCTGTTGCCCAGTTGAGTATAGGAGCATGCTGTCTCAACCAGGGAAGGCCCAGTAGGATCTCATCCGTCCCCCCTGGAAGCACCAGGAAGGACACCTGCTCATGGTGTCCCGGTGGTACATCCATCCTGAGAGGGATGGTGATCTGTGTGATAGGATCGAGTAGTATGGACCCGTCGACTACCCGGACCCTGAGTGGCTTGGGCAACAGAACCAGGGGAACTGAGTATCGGGTTGCCAGGGAGGTCGAGATGAAATTGCCTTCAGCGCCTGAGTCCAAGCAAGCCAGGGCAGAGAAGAGAGTAGTGCCGAACTGCAACTGGGCGCTGATAGTCAACCTAGAGGGAGAAGTAGCGTCTAGAGTGCCCCCTCTGATAGAAACTAGACGCTGTCTTTTCCCGACGGTTTGGGACATAGGGTAGCTATGTGTCCCCTCTGCCCACAGGAAAAGCAGATGACACAAGACCGAGAACCTGGGGCAGAGGAGACCACCTTGGACACCTCCATTGACTCCACGGAGTCGCCTACAGGACTGGCTGGGGGACCTGTCTGATGGAAGACGGGAGTCAGACGCTTTTTAGGCCGAGAAGACGTGGGTGCTGAAGAGACCTCGAGCCTTCGCTCCGCCTGGCGGATGTCTATGCGAGAGGCAACCTGAATCAAGGACTCTAAAGTGGCAGGCACCTCACGTGTGGCCACTGCGTCTTTGACAAACCCTGCCAGGCCCTCCCAAAACACAGGGACAAGGACCTTATCCGGCCAGTCCAGCTCTGCGGCCAGTGACCTAAAGTGTACAGCAAAGTCCCCGACTGAAGCAGACCCTTGCCGAAGTCGTAGGAGGCGCAGCGCGGAATCGTGGGTGACTTGAGGCCCGAGGAACACCATTCTCATGGCCCCAAGATAAGCTGCTAAGTTATTCACCACACGATCGCCGCGCTCCCACAACGGCGTGGACCACTTCAGCGCTCTCCCTGTGAGCAGGGACTGGACGAAGGCTACCTTCGCCTTCTCGGTAGCGTAAAGAGTCGCGGACAGCTCTAAGTAGGTGGTAACCTGGTTTATAAAACCACGGCACTCAGAGCTGTTGCCGCTAAAGCGCTCTGGAAGCGCAAGGCGAGGAGACCTTCCGCCCAATAGCACAGCCTGGGTGGCCGCCTGGGTGGCGACTGTCGTCAGAGTAGTCTTATCGGAGGAAGACTGCTCCACTGCTGCCAATCGTGACTCCAACTGCTGCACATAACGCAGCAACTGCTGCTGCTCTTCAGCCATAGCCAGACCTTTGGCGCGACTGTAATGTTACGAGGGGGACCCGGGGAAGCGTGCCAAGATGGGAAATGGACTGCTTCCGCCGGTCAAGGTCCACTGTGCGGTGTAAGGGACCGCCGCTATGGTGGGTGAAGAGTGAGCGGGTTGCTGCTAGCGATCGTCTGGAATGTCACAGACGATCTATGTACACCGATCTGCCCTAACCCGTGAGGGTTGTATGGCACAGATCTCACGGCTCGGTGTACCTGTTACACGGGGAAGCACAGAGGTGCCCACGCACGTGTGCCAGTGGAAGTCACGAGAATATGGCACGAGGGTAGCACAGAGGTGCCCACGCACGTGTGCTTTCAATAACCAGGTGAGTCCAATGGAGACTTGAGGAGCTCACCTGGGACAGGAACACGGCCTGTTGACGGGGGTACTGCCGGAGCAGCAAGGCAGGAACACGGCCTGCAAACGAGGTACTGCCGGAGCAGCAAGGGCCAAGCCCACAAGAGATAGTAATGCCTGAGCAGTGGCGTGGCAGCACGCTGCCAGACATCCAAACATAGAAGGACGGTCGCGCGCTGCCATGATGGCAGGGGGAGCTTTTAAGGAGGTGCAGCTCCACCCGAGGGCGGGCGCGAGGCGGAGATGACGGACTTGACCCAATCAGGGTCCACGACGTCCCAGCCTGGCCAGTCAGGATTCACCACGTCACCAGCCTTGTCATCAAGCCGTGTGACGTCAGTGAGCGAATCAGGACCCACCACGCATTGCACATGCTCACCCTCCTGCCTCTGGGAAATAGAGGTGGGATCCTCGGTCTCACAATGTGGAGAGATAACGGGAATCTCACTGCTTCCCTGAGCAGTAAACCTCTGCACATTGCGCAGCCTCGCAGACCTTCGGGGCCGCTGAGCAGGAGAGTCTGCGGCAGGCCAGGAATGGGAGACCGCTTCACTCCTTGTAACAGGAGAACCACTAGGTGTCACCCTTCTGCTGCCTCTCTGAGAAGGTATCTCCTGCACACTGCGCAGTCTGGCAGACCTTCGGCGCTGCTGAGCAGGAGTGCTCGTGGCAGGCAAGGAATGGGAGACTGCCTCAGTCCTTGCCTCAGGAGAGCCACGAGATGTAACAGTTTCCTAGTATAATGGCTTAGTAACAATGAGTTTAAGTGTGCAATGCAGTGGTGCTGCAAATAGCTTTGCACCAGTGGCACACTAATGGAATTCCAACAGCCACTTTTAGGATGCCACTAAGTTTACTCAGTGTTTGCTAGTATAATGGCTTAGTAACAATGAGCTTGAGTGTGCAAAGGGCAGGAGGGTACAGTGGCAGGGTTGTGGGTCAGTGTACAGGAAAGTAATCCTCACTTTCTATCCCTCCTAATGGGGAAATACAGCAAGGACGTCCCTGACCTTAGCTACACAGACGCTCTGTTTTCACGAACCTGACTGTCACCTATGGCTCTGAGCCTGCTATTATTAGCCCTTACAAGAGCTAGTAGAAACGTCTATCCCTATTCTGTATAGTGCTGTGTGTAGAGCGTACACAGCAGTATCGGAGACAGGAGCTACGCCAGCGGTGACTGAAACCCAGACGCAGAAGAGATAATTGTGTCCGGACGGGCAGATACTCGTTTTTATAATGCAGGGACATGTGACATGGACATCCTATCACACATGCCGTTGCTTCTCTGGCTAAAAGTCCACTTAGCTGTGTGTGTGTCTGGGATTGGCTGACATGCTGGCCCGCCCCACTACATGCGCGTGCTTAGGGAAGGAAGACAAGGACAAAAAAAAAATGGCAATCGCCATTATCCCAGCAGCAGTGATCTGAATGCGCTGTTCCCGCACACTATACGCTGAAATTTCATAATAGTGAGAGTCACAGAGTGACTTACACTATTACAGCGGAAAGCCAGCTAGTAATTAGCTTGGCTTTTTGCTGCTAGAACCGTTCTCGAATCGAGCTTTAGTAAAAAGCTCGAGTTCTAGTGCGATCTAGAACAGTCCCCAAAATCACTCGAACCGCGAACTGGAGAACCACGAACCGCGAACCGTGCTCAACTCTACTTATTATATCGAACAATTGATTCATAGCCTAGGCCCTCACAGTCCCCCCTCAAAAGATTATCTTTCTGCCTTTATCGTAAACCGAGGGATTTCCCAGGGAATCTTCACGTTCCACACTACAGTATATAGGTACGTGCTAGTTACGCTCTCGAGACTTATACTCGTCTGGTACCCCCCTTGGGACTCCAATTACATATATACGTTGGGGTCTTCCAATAGGTAATTGTTTTACACAGCTCTATGGGCTCTGGCTCAAACCTTGGATACCTGTTTAATCTGTTCAAGGTTAACTCCATGATTTACATGGGCTATTAGGATTGGCATTATTACTTTCATTAGGGCACATTGTACTGAGCAAGGAAGGTTGGAAGGTTGAGTCTAGATCTTATCTTGAGATCAGCACATAACCAAAAAACATCTGCTACAGATTGTCTGTGGTTCTTTTTCAATTGCTAAATGAGAAGGAGGATACTTGGTCGGCGCTAGTCCATCCAGGGCCGACTTGTGAACCTTGGTGATCTGCTCTTGATAAAGAGCCAAAGCGTGATGAGGCTTCATGTGAACAGTTTGAGGCACTGACTCAGAGACGCCTTCTGAGATAATGGGTGGAATGGCAGCCGCTCTCTGCTTCAGTTGTTTCAGGTCCATTGGTTTCTGAGGCAAGAAATATTAACTCGCGTGTTACTGCCAGTGCTTAGCAGACTAGACCAGGGAGACATCAGCCTGGTGGGATGGGCCCTCCCAAAACCTTTCCAGGATTAGAGGGTTTACAGCTGGCATTTTATATTAAGGAAAATCACTGAATATATTCATATATGTGTTAGTAGAAGAGAAAAGCATTCATAAATATGTATGTTAGGCTACATCAACTAAACTACATATTTGGGTCTGTGAAATGGCTGAATTAAGTATTTCAGGTTACTCAATTCTTACCCTCAACAGTCCACCCTAAAGATTAACTTCTGCTATTTCCGAATACTAAGGGTACTGTGTTCCCTTAGGAAGAGAGGAAGAAAGATCTGTTGGGAAAACCTGCCTGACTGAACATTGAGGCATGGGCAGAGAGGGGAAAGGGTTTTCTTCACCGGTTTGAGACCAAGGACTGCTAGGCGAGTCCTCACCCTTTGTAGTTGGACTTTCCCATGTGTCAAGGTTCTCTAAGTCCTCTCTTCTAACTGTTTTGGCAATGGTGGCCTGAAACTGTACAGGTCTTTTGAACAGGATAAATACAAGCAAGACGTTCAATGCAGCTCTGGTGGGTTGACCCACCAGATGCTGGGTGTGATTCTGCGGACTCTTTACAATTTTTCTCACATTGTTTTAAGCACATGTTTTACAAGACTGGGTGAGTCTACCCACCTGAGTGCTGAACCCTCGTGTCACCAAAGCACACACTGATAACCGTCTTTCACATATGTTAGTCCATGGGTTACCTGGGCCATCAATGAGAAGAGAACTCGTGGCAGAAAACGTTTACCACCCTTTATACACAGACCTTCCTCAGGCTGCTGGGCTCCCTGCATCTCACACTCCATTCCTTGTTGAATCACTTCTTTTTGTAGGGATTTAAGAACACAAGGAGTGATAAATGTCATGGACATGACAGGTGCCACCAATGTATGGTACTGGTCTGCATTGGTAAAGGACTCTCAACTCTAGACCCATTCACTGCTTCTTTGTCAGCTGCACCTGTGCAGGGATCTCCTCCAGTTCAATCACCATCAGCTCGGGCCTAGACATTGTCTTCAGTATATTTAGATACCAATTGTCCTCTATGAAACACACTTCAAAAGTTGATCAACACCACAATCTGAGCACCATGATGCTCAGGTAAGAAGTGGAACTGAATACATTATAAATCATTAAAAGTACAAAACTTTATTGATTGCAAATTCACAAATATAAAACAGGAAAAAAGCCTACAAAGTGGGGCGCATCATTCCCCATTAATAACCCTCAAAAAAACATACATGGATAAATCCACAGATAATGTCACTATACGTAGCCACTGCTGGCTGATAACAGAGACAATGTGTACCTATTAGTTTCATAGGGTATATATAAACCCAATTAGAATATAACTACTGTATCAGCCAGCAAATGGCAACATGATTGTAAGTTATAAACAGAATGCTCTCGTTCTTAAAAGAGGTTTAAAGTTTATAACATCTGCCGACCAGCAACAGTGCGCACATCACACACTGAATCGCAATATCATAGATCTCTGTGTCGGTAGGCAGGTGATACAAATCCTTCAAACTGGCTATCGTTCAGCAAGCTCCTGAGACCAGCTGCATTACAATATGGCACTATATGTTTTAACAATTGGTAACCAGCCAAACCTAACGTACACTCATAGCAATCCGCAGGGATAGCATATAGCACATAACATTTGCATAATGTATTCACAGACTGTATACCTGAAGGAGAGGGTAAACTGGGTGAGCGCTCCACCACCCCTGACGCCGTTTCGCCTCGCTTCTTCAAAAGGGGCGTGTCAGGGTGGGGAGATGTCCAGGTATTTAACTTCATAGGGCAGCCAATGGCAAGGGCAATCCAAGTGAGCCTCCATACACGCCCCTGTCACATGGTGCTGGTGACGTCGGCGTGTGAGGCAGTGCCCGCCTACCTCTGTCAAATTCACTTTCCAGGATGCGCGCGCTGGGACGCAGCGTGACACGCATTTTCCCAAATAAGGCGCATACCAGGAAGTGTGAGGAGCGGAGACCGGCGCACGCGCACCACCAGCACATTGGATACACTTAGTACAGATATCACGTATATAGCAAGGCATTCTGAATGCAAGGGGAATTGACAGTATTTTCAATACAATTAAGTTACAATCAATATGCAAAGCAACTGATAACCAGCCAAATAAAGGTCATTTTACATATATACACATATATAAGTGCCCATGCATACGTTATAGACAATATCCATGCAAAAAAGACTATTTGGACAGTAAATAACATATACATTATTTTCAAGACCATGTACAGGTCCTCATACATTCATAGTTGATAGCAATAAATTCTGCTACTTTATATAAGCAGATAATAAATGTAAAAGGAGTTGCACATGATATGGAATTATCCCCATTAACTGTATATAGATCACAACAGGATTATTCAATAACAGATATTATTGATGAAGCCGCATCAGGAATTGGTGATTCTGGAACATATCTAGATTTGTGTCAACTTCTCCATAATAGATGTTTCATATCAAACGAGAGCTTATTGCTTGGAAACAGAAGAAGTTTACCAAGAACGAAGTCCAGCATAGATGCCCATTGGACTGCTCATCTAAGACTAAAAGAGAAAAAATATTAAAATCAAGAAATAGTAACCCAGACTAAAACCATACCCACCCATAAAAGAAAACCCATAGTCCAACATTAAGGAGAACTGGTATTACAGGTATTACAAATACTTCCTCGGACAGACGAGACCATAGTAGACTATACAGAGGAAACTTATAAAAAAGAACCAAAGCCTTCATTCTCATTTAAACCCTGTAGGGTTAAGGATCCCAACCTGTAGATCCATCTACATTCTAATCTACCCAAAGCTTGAGCGAGGTCCCCACCCCTTGGTCCAAGATAGATTTGGTCAATGACACGGAACTTCAAGCCATTCGGATTGCAATCATGGTATCTTTTAAAATGCCTTGGCAACGTCTTTAATAGAGATGGATTTTCTATTGCGCGGGCATTCCTGATATCTTTAAGATGTTCCAAAGCCCTGACTTTAAACTCTCGTGTCGTAAGACCAACATATATCTTGGTACACGGGCATTCGGCCTGGTATATCACGCCGCTAGACGAACAGCTAAGTGTCTTCCAAATAGCATACCTGCATGTGCCATCATGGTTTTTAAAGAATTTGGTCTTAATACAGTTTCCGCAGGCCTTACAAAGGCCACACGGAAAGAAACCATGTAGGGGGTTGGAGACTTCTTTGTTTTTGGTTTTTGGATGTGCCTCATAGTGGCTGTGTACAAGGATATCCCGCAAATTGCGGGAACGTCTGGCCACCAACGAGGGTTTTAGGGAAATATAGTTCTTCAAAATTGGATCGGTACGTAAAATACTCCAATGTTTTTCCAGGATGGCCTTTAGACCCCTCCACTGTGAGTTGTATGTTGTTATTACTCTAGTCACATCAGGCCCTTCCTTAGATCTATTTGTGGATGCAAAGAGGAGATCATTTCTATTGCTATTCTTGGCACGTTTGTAACCATTCTTGATACTCCTCCTGCTATATACACGTTCGATGAGTCTACGGGAGATATCCCTAGATTGAGATTCAAAAGTTGCTTCGCTGGAACATATTCTTTTGGCCCTCAAAAATTGTCCGATAGAGATACCATAAATCAAAGAGGGCAAATGGGATGAGGTGGCATGCAGCAACGAATTTGTTGCAGTCGGCTTACGATACATATCTGTTTGTATAAAGCCGTCATCCAAGACCTCAATTTGGAGGTCCAGAAACTCAAGACGTCTACCATAT
Organism: Anomaloglossus baeobatrachus; assembly: GCF_048569485.1. Taxonomy (NCBI): domain Eukaryota; kingdom Metazoa; phylum Chordata; class Amphibia; order Anura; family Aromobatidae; genus Anomaloglossus; species Anomaloglossus baeobatrachus. The sequence continues at coordinate 154,452,771 of NC_134354.1, read as the reverse complement.
TTGTAAGTGAGTTTGATATTCAATTCGTTATTGTTGAGCTAATTCATAAACTCAACTAAATCCCCCTCCGATCCAGACCAAAGAAACCAAATGTCATCAATATAACGCATCCATTCCTGAACTCCCAACACTGCAGATGTAATATCACCAAAGAACAAATGGCGTTCCCAAAAACCTAAGAATAAATTTGCATACGAGGGGGCACATGAGGCCCCCATCGCTGTGCCTTGTAACTGTACATAAACCTTTTAATTAAATGTAAAAATATTGTGATGTAAAACAAATTCTAGAAGGGTCAGTAGGAGTTCAGAAATGGATGCGTCTACATTGCTGGTCTGTAAGAACCATTTTGTGGCTTGAAGTCCATCGGTGTGTTTAATTGATGTATACAGGGTCTCTACGTCAACCGTCAACATGATCATGTCCCCCTCAACCTGAATGTGGCTTATTCTCTGTAAAGCAGAGGTAGTATCCTGAATATATGATGGTAAGGTTGCCACAATAGGTTTGAGGAAGTGATCAATGGTGACGGAGACGAGTTCACATAAACTACCATTACCCGTTATTATGGGTCGCCCTGGGGGGTCTCTAGGGTCTTTATGGATCTTTGGGATCAAATACAAAGTTAGTAGACGTGGATGAAGTTTCTTCGTAAGATCTAAGAATTTTTTTGGAATTATTCCATCCTCAAAGGCCTTTTCCAAAATAGTGACCAATTTGTTTTGGTACTGAGCAGATGGGTTGGCGGATAATTGTTTGTAGCACTTGCCGTCATTTAACAATTTATAGGCTTGTTTCTCATATAAAGCAGACGGCCAGACAACTAGATTTCCGCCTTTGTCGGCTGGTTTAAACAACACATTTTCTAGTTGGCTGAGATCTTGAAGTGCCTCTTTTTCAGGTTTACTTAAATTAGATTTTGATGTAAATCCGTCCAATCGCATCCGCTCAATATCTCCACAAACCAATTTAATAAACACATCTACTGCTGGGCACAGACTGAGTGATGGGAAAGTTTTTGACTTGTACATAAGGTGCAATGGAAATTTACTTGTAGGGGTAATATCACTCTCCCTTGCTAGAGATTCCAAAGTCTCCAATGCTTCCCTCTCAACCGGAGTGTCAAATAGATCGCCACCGCTAGATTTATGGTGTAATCGGCGTAAAATCAATTTACGGGAGAATAAATGAATATCCTTCACCGCTGTAAATTTATCCATAGGTTGAGAGGGAGAGAAGGTGAGACCCCTTTCCAACACACCCATCTGTACGTCTGTCAGATTGTGATCAGACAAATTAATTACCTTATAGTGATCTTGTCCCTTGTGGGATCTACCATCTCTTGGTTTGAACATGTCATGGTATTTAAATCCAGCTTTGTTTTTAGCTCTGGTCCTAAACGATATTTCACTACCTTCGTCCATGTCGCTAGATGACGCATAGCTGTCAGACATTGCTGCATTGGTGGTTCCAGATTGATTTTTCTGTATGCGGGATTTGGGCATATTATGGCCCTTTTATTAAGATCTCGCTGGTATTTCTTTAACTTGGTCTGGCTTTTTTCCTGCTCCCATTTATCAATTTCTTTTTCTAAATCAGCCATATATTTATTTATCTGGTCCACTACTATATCTTTTTTAATGGTAGGCATTAATGCCTCCAGATCCTCATCAATTTTGTTCAATGATATTAAGTTATTTTCAATGATAATCTCAATAAATTCAAGGGAGCAAGTCTCAGCAGCTTTGATCCATCTGTTGGTTAATAGGTCATTATTAAGTTCGAAGGAAGGAAAAACCTGTACTCTCAGTCCCCTGGGTATTATTTTCTGAGAGTGATAATTAGTGAGTGAGACATTATTCCACCATAGTCTCATCTTTTTTTTGTACCAGATTCCTCAGTCTCAGGTGCTCCTTGTTGTCCACCGGGTTTTCAGATACGACAGATGGGGCTCCCTGTTTGAATAAATTTGTTGCTTTATTCAGCCAAAGTGTTTCTCTGGCTTTAAAATCCATAATAGCTATATCTCAGGATACGGACACACTGTACTAAAACAGTAAACAGAACATTTAGATACCAATTGTTCTCTATGAAACACACTTCAAAAGTTGATCAACACCACAATCTGAGCACCATGATGCTCAGATAAGAAGTGGAACTGAATACATTATAAATCATTAAAAGTACAGAACTTTATTGATTGCAAATTCACAAATATAAAACAGGAAAAAAGCCCACAAAGTGGGGCGCATCATTCCCCGTTAATAACCCTCAAAAAAAACATACATGGATAAATCCACAGATATATGTCACTATACGTAGCCACTGCTGGCTGATAACAGAGACAATGTGTACCTATTAGTTTCATAGGGTATATATAAACCCAATTAGGATATAACTACTGTATCAGCCAGCAAATGGCAACATGATTGTAAGTTATAAACAAACCCCTAAACTATGAAGTTAAATACCTGGACATCTCCCCACCCTGACACGCCCCTTTTGAAGAAGCGAGGCGAAACGGCGTCAGGGGTGGTGGAGCGCTCACCCAGTTTACCCTCTCCTTCAGGTATACAGTCTGTGAATACATTATGCAAATGTTATGTGCTATATGCTATCCCTGCGGATTGCTATGAGTGTACATTAGGTTTGGCTGGTTACCAATTGTTAAAACATATAGTGCCATATTGTATTGCAGCTGGTCTCAGGAGCTTGCTGAACGATAGCCAGTTTGAAGGATTTGTATCACCTGCCTACCGACACAGAGATCTATGATATTGCGATTCAGCGTGTGATGTGCGCACTGTTGCTGGTCGGCAGATGTTATAAACTTTAAACCTCTTTTAAGAACGAGAGCACTCTGTTTATAACTTACAATCATGTTGCCATTTGCTGGCTGATACAGTAGTTATATTCTAATTGGGTTTATATATACCCTATGAAACTAATAGGTACACATTGTCTCTGTTATCAGCCAGCAGTGGCTACGTATAGTGACATATATCTGTGGATTTTTCCATGTATGTTTTTTTGAGGGTTATTAACGGGGAATGATGTGCCCCACTTTGTGGGCTTTTTTCCTGTTTTATATTTGTGAATTTGCAATCAATAAAGTTTTGTACTTTTAATGATTTATAATGTATTCAGTTCCACTTCTTACCGGAGCATCATGATGCTCAGATTGTGGTGTTGATTATCTTCAGTATACCTGGCTCATTTGACAACAGGAAAGATCTACAACCTACGTACACATTTGACCATCTTACCCACCTCTGTTCTACCCATCTAGAGAGGGCATCAATACATCACTGCCTTCTGTACTTATAGGAGGGGAGGGAGTGGTTACAATTTTGATTACCTTATGTTGTGTAAACCGTAGCTTAGCCAGTGTAGAATCAACCAACATCTTTTTCATCTATGAAAACAAAAACTAAAAATATGCATTATATCAGTCTTATAACTTTAACTCTGATCATGATATAGTTAGTGGTCTTCTATATTTTACATGATTGAAAATAGTAAATAAATATACATTTAGTACAAGATTTTCCTGTTTCAATTAGCAGACATGTTTCATAGTAGTCCATTAAATATGACTGTTGTGGAGGGAAGGGCCAGCTTCAGGTTCTCCAGTATATGTCTGCTGCGCCCTTTACTACTGGAGAATATAATAGATGACTTCTCCCCCCCCCCTTTTTTGCTTGGTTTTGTTTACCAATCTTGCAAAATTCACAGTTTTATGCTGCTACTCTTTAAAAGAAAAATAAGACAGCAGACAATAAATGACTATAAAACTCAAGACAAACACTGGACATAGCCAATGTCTCTGCAACAATATACAGTTAGGTCCAGAATTATTTGGACAGTGACACAAGTTTTGTTATTTTAGCTGTTCACAAAAACATGTTCAGAAATACAATTATATATATAATATGGGGTGAAAGTGCACACTCCCAGCTGCAATATGAGAGTTTTCACATCCAAATCGGAGAAAGGGTTTAGGAATCATAGCTCTGTAATTCATAGCCTCCTCTTTTTCAAGGGACCAAAAGTAATTGGACAAGGGACTCTAAGAGCTGCAATTAACTCCCTCATTAACCTGTAATCAATGAAGTAGTTAAAAGGTCTGGGGTTGATTACAGGTGTGTGGTTTTGCATTTGGAAGCTGTTGCTGTGACCAGACAACATGCGGTCTAAGGAACTCTCAATTGAGGTGAAGCAGAACATCCTGAGGCTGAAAAAAAGAAAAAATCCATCAGAGAGATAGCAGACATGCTTGGAGTAGCAAGATCAACAGTCGGGTACATTCTGAGAAAAAAGGAATTGACTGGTGAGCTTGGGAACTCAAAAAGGCCTGGGCGTCCACGGATGACAACAGTGGTGGATGATCGCCGCATACTTTCTTTGGGAAGAAGAACCCGTTCACAACATCAACTGAAGTCCAGAACACTCTCAGTGAAGTAGGTGTATCTGTCTCTAAGTCAACAGTAAAGAGAAGACTCCATGAAAGTAAATACAAAGGGTTCACATCTAGATGCAAACCATTCATCAATTCCAAAAATAGACAGGCCAGAGTTAAATTTGCTGAAAAACACCTCATGAAGCCAGCTCAGTTCTGGAAAAGTATTCTATGGACAGATGAGACAAAGATCAACCTGTACCAGAATGATGGGAAGAAAAAAGTTTGGAGAAGAAAGGGAACGGCACATGATCCAAGGCACACCACATCCTCTGTAAAACATGGTGGAGGCAACGTGATGGCATGGGCATGCATGGCTTTCAATGGCACTGGGTCACTTGTGTTTATTGATGACATAACAGAAGACAAGAGTAGGCGGCTGAATTCTGAAGTGTACCGGGATATACTTTCTGCCCAGATTCAGCCAAATGCCACAAAGTTGATCGGACGGCGCTTCATAGTACAGAATGACAATGACCCCCAAGCATACAGCCAAAGCTACCCAGGAGTTCATGAGTGCAAAAAAGTGGAACATTCTGCAATGGCCAAGTCAATCACCAGATCTTAACCCAATTCAGCATGCATTTCACTTGCTCAAATCCAGACTTAAGACGGAAAGACCCACAAACAAGCAAGACCTGAAGGCTGCGGCTGTAAAGGCCTGGCAAAGCATTAAGAAGGAGGAAACCCAGCGTTTGGTGATGTCCATGGGTTCCAGACTTAAGGCAGTGATTGCCTCCAAAGGATTCGCAACAAAATATTGAAAATAAAAATATTTTGTTTGGGTTTGGTTTATTTGTCCAATTACTTTTGACCTCCTAAAATGTGGAGTGTTTGTAAAGAAATGTGTACAATTCCTACAATTTCTATCAGATATTTTTGTTCAAACCTTCAAATTAAAAGTTATAATCTGCACTTGAATTCTGTTGTAGAGGTTTCATTTCAAATCCAATGTGGTGGCATGCAGAGCCCAACTCGCGAAAATTGTGTCACTGTCCAAATATTTCTGGACCTAACTGTACACTGCTGGTGAATATTGAGACCTTACGATAGATAACACGGTTTGCATATACTGTACACTAATATCCATAAAAAAAGGAACACCAAAATATTAATAAAATACTGACAATCTGTATGCAGTGACACAAAATAAAAAATATATTGTCCAAATAAATCACCATAGAAACAAAAGAAAAAAAATAATAATTCGCATATCTCAAAAAATCTAATTTTCCCTTCAAAGTTAATTTAATCCTTCAGGTAGGACCAGGAAAATAAAAACAAACTATTACTATTTTTATTTGTGAAATCCTGAACTCTAAGCGTTAAACAAAACTCGCTTCACCAGTTGGGAGGGGGCCACATTCCATTCTTATCTAAGGCGGGCTTTGCACGCTGCGACATCGGTAACAATGTGTTACCGTCGCTGCAGCGATAGTCCCGCCCCCGTCGCACGTGCAATAACTAGTGAAAGCTGCTGTAGCGATTATTATCGCTACGGCAGTTTCACACGCACATACCTGCCGTGCGATGTCCCTCTGGCCGGCGACCCGCCTCCTTCCTAAGGGGGCGGGTCGTGCGGCGTCACAGCGACGTCACACGGCAGGCGGCCAATTGAAGTGGAGGGGCGGAGATGAGCAGGATGTAAACATCCCGCCCACCTCCGTCCTTCTCATTGCAGCCGGCGGCAGGTAAGGTGAAGTTCCTCGCTCCTGCGGCTTCACACACAGCGATGTGCGCTGCCGCAGGAGCGAGGAACAACATCGTACCTGTCGCTGCACCGGCATTATGGAAATGTCGGAGGCTGCAGCGATGATACGATAACGACGCTTTTGCGCTCGTTCATCGTATCATCTAGGATTTACACACTACGACATCGCAAGTGACGCCGGATGTGCGTCACTTTCGATTTGACCCCACCGACATCGCACCTGCGATGTCGTAGTGTGCAAAGCCGCCCTTAGAGTAGAAGAGCTAGGAGTCAGAATGAATGAAAAAAAACTCATCTTCCTCTGTTTAAAGTCCGAAAAAAATAGCTTTGAAACTTTTGCTCTCCATAATACACATCTTTGTGGGATCTATTTTTTTAATTCTTTCACAAATGGATATAATACCTTCTAACATCATTGGGGTAAATCTTAAGATTTTTCAATTAGCTAACACGGTAAAAAGATATGTATTTACCTGCCTCTATTGTTTTGTTTTTTTTTAAGATATAATGCTGGTGGACTATTAAGACACAATTGTTCAAAATTTTCACTTATTTGTATCTGAGTTAGCCAGGTTAACATACACCCCCGTCTCCTGCATCAACAAATCTCCCGTGCCTTCCCTGAGCAAAATTCAGAGCCCCCGAGGGCGTAGTGAGTATCTGTGCATATCGTGAATGGAAAGACCTCTGGATGGGTCCGGGATCACTCGGAGTAGGGTTCACCATGCGTCCTTGGGGAGGATGGGGCACCCGGGAGGAGGCATATGGTGGCCGAGAAGGAAAGAGCTTGGACAAAGGTGTCGCCGCGGCGCGATTCATGGAGTTGCCTGTTTGGGGTACTGCCGTGTCCAATAACAACCTTGAGGTTGACTGGGGTAGTGGGGCAGTAGTAGCAACAAAAAACCCACATGTTCATTTGCACTGCTCTCGGATTTAGACAACATGTAATAAAACACAGCATGTCCTCCTGCACCTTCTTCTATTTCAACCTATCCTTCTAACTGCAACATCTGCGCTACTTTACCAAACACCTGTGCAACTTCCCATAATCCTTTATCTTTAAACTTTTCTCTTTTGTCCTTCATTGCCACATTCCATTGTGATGGCTGTAACCGTCCGCTAAAAATCTTTGAGGCATGGCGCACATCTTTCTTTCCCTCTCTGTCTGTTACTAATTATGTAACATTCTGCAAACCTTCAGGTTTCTCAACTTTCCTCTTCCTCCACTTAAACATTGTTGCTGTCTTGGCAGCAGTTGGATTACACTAATTCAAGACTATATGGTGCACGCTACAATCCGGCCAGAATTGAGGCGTTCCACCCTTACTCTAGCTCCCTCAGCTAAGTAAAAGCAAAGGTGTCCCATGAAAGGAGGAGGACGCACAAAAAATGTCACATACAAGAATGTCCCGCCCTCCGCACTTGGTCAGCTGTACCAATTTATTGTCCTCATCCATATCTTCTATCACGGGTATACCCCCGCATCCTCAATCTACGGATCGGGTCAGTCAAACCAGCTATATCCAACTGCTGCCGTCTTACCCCCTACTATCCATCCTCTTGATCCCTTGTGACAATTGAAATCCAAACCACAAGGCGAGATTCGAGCTTCTGGGGCCCCAGCGGGCACCACCACCAAGTCACTATCGGGTACCTTTAACTCCGATGAGGACACAAGGCCTGTCACCTCCTCCTCTCCAAGAACAGCACTGTCGGCAGTGAATACACAATATGTAACACTTACCGGAGTTGTGGGATGATCAGTCCAGTTGGAGCGGAGGGAGGTCCTGGTCCAAGTAATCCGAGTATCGGGGTGTCTGGGTTTCGGGGTGCTCCTTATGGGGGCCCTACATTGGGTGCCAGCTGTTGCAGGAGACCTCTAAGGGGTGGGTCTCTCAGGGTCGCAGAGGAGGATTCCAAATCAGATCTGCACAGGTATATATGTATGAGGAAAAATGACCACATAGAGACGTAAAGTTAGGTCCAGAAATATTTGGACAGTGACACAATTTTCGCGAGTTGGGCTCTGCATGCCACCACATTGGATTTGAAATGAAATCTCTACAAAAGAATTCAAGTGCAGATTGTAACATTTAATTTGAAGGTTTGAACAAAAATATCTGATAGAAATTGTAGGAATTGTACACATTTCTTTACAAACACTCCACATTTTAGGAGGTCAAAAGTAATTGGACAAATAAACCAAACCCAAACAAAATATTTTTATTTTCAATATTTTGTTGCGAATCCTTTGGAGGCAATCACTGCCTTAAGTCTGGAACCCATGGACATCACCAAACGCTGGGTTTCCTCCTTCTTAATGCTTTGCCAGGCCTTTACAGCCGCAGCCTTCAGGTCTTGCTTGTTTGTGGGTCTTTCCGTCTTAAGTCTGGATTTGAGCAAGTGAAATGCATGCTCAATTGGGTTAAGATCTGGTGATTGACTTGGCCATTGCAGAATGTTCCACTTTTTTGCACTCATGAACTCCTGGGTAGCTTTGGCTGTATGCTTGGGGGTCATTGTCCATCTGTACTATGAAGCGCCGTCCGATCAACTTTGCGGCATTTGGCTGAATCTGGGCAGAAAGTATATCCCTGTACACTTCAGAATTCATCCGGCTACTCTTGTCTGCTGTTATGTCATCAATAAACACAAGTGACCCAGTGCCATTGAAAGCCATGCATGCCCATGCCATCACGTTGCCTCCACCATGTTTTACAGAGGATGTGGTGTGCCTTGGATCATGTGCCGTTCCCTTTCTTCTCCAAACTTTTTTCTTCCCATCATTCTGGTACAGGTTGATCTTTGTCTCATCTGTCCATAGAATACTTTTCCAGAACTGAGCTGGCTTCATGAGGTGTTTTCAGCAAATTTAACTCTGGCCTGTCTATTTTTGGAATTGATGAATGGTTTGCATCTAGATGTGAACCCTTTGTATTTACTTTCATGGAGTCTTCTCTTTACTGTTGACTTAGAGACAGATACACCTACTTCACTGAGAGTGTTCTGGACTTCAGTTGATGTTATGAACGGGTTCTTATTCATCAAAGAAAGTATGCGGTGATCATCCACCACTGTTGTCATCCGTGGACGCCCAGACCTTTTTGAGTTCCCAAGCTCACCAGTCAATTCCTTTTTTCTCAGAATGTACCCGACTGTTGATCTTGCTACTCCAAGCATGTCTGCTATCTCTCTGATGGATTTTTTCTTTTTTTTCAGCCTCAGGATGTTCTGCTTCACCTCAATTGAGAGTTCCTTAGACCGCATGTTGTCTGGTCACAGCAACAGCTTCCAAATGCAAAACCACACACCTGTAATCAACCCCAGACCTTTTAACTACTTCATTGATTACAGGTTAATAAGGGAGACACCTTCAGAGTTAATTGCAGCCCTTAGAGTCCCTTGTCCAATTACTTTTGGTCCCTTGAAAAAGAGGAGGCTATGCATTACAGAGCTATGATTCCTAAACCCTTTCTCCGATTTGGATGCGAAAACTCTCATATTGCAGCTGGGAGTGTGCACTTTCAGCCCATATTATATATTTATAATTGTATTTCTGAACATG